>NW_027461854.1:0-332500 GCF_050947455.1 Rhinoderma darwinii | reverse complement strand
CAGGGGTGACGGCGATGCAGGCTGTGTCGACCCGTCCCTCTCGGCGGTCCCGACCTCCAGAGCGCCTTAGTCCGGAGGTAGTCCCGCGGACACGGCGTCGCAGAGGGAGCCCGATCCCGGACGCTGCAGGCCAGGCAGCTGGGAGGACCGCCCCTTCCCAGGCCCTGCGTCCTGGCAGGAATCCCAGGCCGCGACGGGGTCCGGCGGTAAGCAGGGAGTCGCAGGCTGGGCTCCCTGTCACCCCTCCCCCATCAGATGGAAGATGTCGAGAGCAAGGTACGGCCGCCCCGCATGGTGATGTTCCGGCCAGGGGGCAGGCTTCGTCAGGATCGTCTAGACGGACGACTAGATCTGCAGCGACGTCGAGGCAACAGGTCCGGTCGGAAGTCTGGGTCCCGGCGGTCGGGCGGCAGGTTGCCGGCCCATCGGTCAGCGCGTCCTCATCCCCTTTCCGAAGATGTCGTTGGGAGGGACAGTCGTCGGCGAGAGAAGAACTGGAGGAAGGTGAACTGGACGTCTATCGTCGAGGTCAGGATGGTCCGGCTGACGGGAACACAGCGCCTGTGCAGCCCGGTGAGTGTATAACTCCATTATTGTCTTATCCAGCGATTTTTATGTCGGGTGTCGGCGGGGGGGCTGCTAGCATAGCATCGGGGGCCGGTAGTGGCGCGGGCGGACGCGACGGAGCGGGTTTGGCAGATTTAGTGGGTTGCTTACGGGAGCTGGTGGGGCGCCTTGATAGGGCCGCGGCGCCGGTAGTAACGGAAGTGTCCCCTGCGGTAGTTTGGGAAGGCCCCAGGGACGTGGGATCGTTGCAGGCGCGTCCTGTGGTGGCGGTTAGAGAGGCGGTCGCGGTGTCGGTGCAGACTGAGGCACAGAAGGACGGCGATCGAGTGCGCATGGACGATCGTGCTCGGGGGGAGGTGTATGTTTGTTTTGAGGGTCCGTTGGGGGCGCATTTAAAGCAGGAGGTGCGTGATCGGATCTGGAAAGATGAATACGTTGAAATTTTTTCTCTCTTGCCGCTGGCTAAATTCAATTTGGATAAGAGCAAGCGGGATGAGAGTAAAAAGGACGAGGAGGAACGGCGGCGGTATAGGCTTATCCCGCAGACGTTCGTTAATTGGTCGCAGGCGTTCGCCATATTGGCTAGTGTGATAGGGGAAAAGGCGCCGGAAAATTGTTCGGCGTTATTTTGTTATTTTGATGCGATTGGGGAGGCTCATAGGGCGTATGGGGGTCAGGCGTGGCTGCGATATGATGAGCAATTCCGTCAGCGGAAGGCGGTTCGGCCGGCGATTCGGTGGGACCAGAAGGATATTGCTCTCTGGTTGCGGGTTACGGCTCCGGTTAGGCAGCCCTTTCCCGGGAGCGGTGGCCAGGGAGGCCAGTCTAGTCAGAGTGGACCAAGCGGCGGGGGAAAGGCGGGGTTTTGCTGGCAATTCAATGAAGGCCAGTGCAAGTTTGGGGCCACGTGCAAGTTCAAGCACGTGTGCTCCGAGTGTAATGGTGCATCACACGGGGCGGCAAAATGTCTGCGAAAAAAGAGGTCCGGGAACCAGCACGGGGCTGGTCAAGGGGGTGTCGCCGGTGAGGGTGGAAAGGATGGCCCTTTATCTAAATGAGTATCCGGATAGGGCGGCAGCTAGGTTGCTTTATGAAGGGTTTAGTGTTGGTTTTGTTATTCCTCCGCCTCCTTATGAGGTTCCGGTTACGCGGAGAAATTTAAAATCGGCTTACTTGCATGCGGAAGTCGTGTCGGAAAAGTTGTTAAAAGAAGTTTCGTTGGGGCGCATGTCGGGGCCATTTGTGGAGTCGCCGGTGAAAGATTTAGTTGTGTCCCCTTTGGGTATTGTCCCTAAACGCGAGCCCGGAAAGTTTCGTTTGATTCAACAGTTATCGTATCCCAAAGGTTCGTCGGTAAATGACGGGATTGATCACGAGTTGTGCTCCGTAGTTTATACCTCATTCGATAAGGCGGTGGGGTTAGTGCGGGCTGCGGGTCCTGGGGCGCTGCTAGCAAAAACTGACATCGAGGCGGCGTTCAGGTTGTTGCCGGTCCATACAGAAAGCCAACGGCTGTTGGGTTGTTTTTGGAATGGGGCCTTTTACGTGGATCAGTGCCTTCCGATGGGGTGTTCCCTTTCTTGTGCATACTTCGAGGCGTTTAGTAGCTTCGTGGAGTGGGTAAAGAGGGGAGTATCCGGGGTCGACTCGTTGATCCATTACTTAGATGATTTGTTATGCGTTGGCCCGGGGGGGTTCGCCGGTTTGCGGTAATTTGCTTCATGCTCTACAGAAGGTGGCGAGGGATTTTGGGATTCCTTTGGCGCCGGAAAAAACGGAGGGCCCGGTAGCGACGATTTGTTTTGGGAATCGAAATAGACTCGGTGGCAATGGAGTGTCGTCTCCCGGCGGATAAGTTGGGTGCTTTGAGGCTGGAGGTTCAACGGGCTTGTAGAATGAAGAAAATGACGCTGAGGGAGCTTCAGTCGCTGCTGGGGAAGTTGAATTTCGCCTGCCGGATTATGCCGATGGGGAGGGTGTTTGGTAGGAGGTTGGCGGCGGCAACGGTGGGAGTGCGTGCGCCGCATCATTTTGTGCGGCTCAAGGAGGAGTACCGTGCTGATCTTCAGGTTTGGAATGACTTCTTGGGCCAGTTCAATGGTCGCTCGCTATGGATGGCCCCAGCGCAGGATACGAGTGTTTTGAATATTTTCACGGATGCGGCTGGGGCGGGTGGTTTTGGAGCTTACGGGGGAGGTCCGTGGTGCGCAGGTCAATGGCCGGCTAGCTGGGTGTCCAGTGGACTCACGCGGAATCTGGCCCTGCTCGAGCTGTTTCCCATCGTGGTGGCGGCTACCATTTGGGGGGACTGGCTCAGGGATAAGAAGGTCCGTTTTTTTTTTTTTTTTTTTTTTTTTTTTTTTTTTTTTACTGCGACAACATGGGGGTGGTGCTTGCCATTAATAACATCACGGCGTCCTTTCCTCCGGTAGTTCAATTGTTGCGACATTTAGTGTTGGTATGTTTGTCGTTGAACGCGTGGGTGGTGGCGGTGCATGTCCCGGGTGTACGGAATTGTATCGCTGATGCTCTTTCTCGCTCGCAGTGGGACCGGTTTCGGCAATTGGCACCGGGAGCGGAACGTCTCGGTTTGGCTTGTCCGCAGCATCTTTGGGATCTGGTCTCGGTCCCGTAGAACAATTGGTACAAAGGTCTTTGGCGCGCACGACGTGGAGTGCTTATGCTGCTTGTTGGAGGCAGTGGGAGGAGTGGGTAAGAGAGTTGGGTGACGTCAATACGGATAGAGACAGGTTGGTGGTACTTTTGTACTGGTTAGGGGACGCCTGGGAGGCGGGGTTTTCAGTGGCGAAGGTGAACCGGTTCATATCTGCGGTGGCGTTTGGGTTTAAGTTGCGGGGCTTTCAGGATGTATCGAAGGAATTTCTGGTATCGCAGGCTTTGAAGGGGTTGCGCCCCGGGGTCGGTTATGTGCCCAGTAGAGTGCATGCGGGGTTTTACGCCAAACAGGGGGTCTCCAGATTTGCCTTTGTTACGTCATGTGGACGGGTCGTTTTTGTCCAGGTTTCAGTTTGGAGCTGTATTTAAAAAATGTTTGACGGCGGTTGGTGTCGCGGCAGGCTCATATTCATCTCATTCCTTCAGGATTGGCGCAGCAACAGAAGCGGGGCGCTGGGGGTTGGATGATGAGGGGGTGAGGCGTATTGGTCGTTGGGAGTCCAACAGGTTTAAGTCCTATGTCCGCCCCCATATGTTATGAATTTTGCTGTTAACGCTTTACAAATGTTATATGGTGGTGCCTAATTGTTTTTCCGTTTCAGATTCGCCTCCGTGTTTGGTGTGGTTGATGGGTCATTCTTACGTGCACTGGGGGGCTTTGAGGGCGGACGTCCGCCCGAATGGTCGCCAGTTGCGCATTCCGCGACAGGATGCGGTTGTGCATTGGCTGGGTTTTAGAGGTATGTCGTAGAGCAGGGTGTTGGCGGAATTCCAGACATATGCTCGGCTTGATAGGGTTCCGGAGGTCTTAGTGTTGCACGTGGGTGGGAATGACTTAGGAGTCCGCCCCTTTCGTGAGTTGGTGCGGGATATCAAACATGATATGTTGTGTTTGTGGGTATCTTATCCCAAGTTGGTGATAGTGTGGTCGGACATAGTCCCAAGAAAGCATTGGCGGTTAGCTAGATCTGTGGAGAGAGTCAATAAGGCTCGCATTAAAGTTAATCGGGCGGTGTCCCGTTTTGTGGCAAAAAACGGGGGCATTTGCGTGAGGCATAGGGATTTGGAGTCAGGAGTGGGGAATTTCTGGAGGAGTGACGGGGTTCATCTGACCGAGGTTGGCATTGATCTTTGGAGCTTGGCGATAGCAGAAGGAATAGAAAGGGCGGTGGTGGTGTGGAGGAACTCACAGGCTTAAGGTGGTCAAGGCCTGTTTCGCTGTGGCGGGGGGAGTCCTTGAGGCCAGTCAGTACAAAATGGTGGGGGGGTCGCATCGGGGGTATGCGTCCCCCAAAAAAGGTACATGGTTGAAGACTTCATCGGGTGGTATCCCTTTGAAGTGGTCTTCTGGTAGAAGGTATATCACTTGAAGGCTTCATCGGGTGTTATCCCTTTGAAGTGGACTTCTAGTGGTCGGTATATCACTTGAGGGCTTCATCGGGTGTTATCCCCTTGAAGTGGACTTCTAGTGGTCGGTATATCACTTGAGGGCTTCATCGGGTGTTATCCCCTTGAAGTGGACTTCTAGTGGTTGGAGCCATCTGCAGAGGTGAACGGTGCTTCCGAGCTGGTTTACGGCTGGAGGTAATTGGTGGTTTGCAGATGGCTAATTCGGTGTGTTCTTTAAAAAGGACTATCTGAGGGGGCTTCAAGGACTTCCTCTGCTCGGGTTAATGTTATGACCCATGTTGGGTCATGGGAATTATTAGGAGGAATTCTCTGGTGGATTCCTAACTAGTTATCCGAATGTTTCGGATTTAAATTGTTTTTATAAAACTGTGAAATTAATAAACGGCTGCTGTGGCCATTTCACATCCAACCTCGGTGTCATGTGTCGTTACTAAATGGGGATGGGGGATAGTATGGTTTAAGGTTAACACACGACTCTACCTAGGCAGGTCAAGAAGAGGCTGGACGCAGCTGCAGGCTTAAGGGAAGCCGACATGACCGTCCTGGTAGGGAAAGGGTAAATGTTACGAGGTCAGGGAAAGTTGAAGGAGCTGAAGGAGGGACGGGGAGGAGTTAAGGGGGGCGGGGGGGCCGTTACTGCGCTTCCCGCTGTTTCTCGGCATTGAGCCGGAAGCAGCGGGAGGAGTAACACACAGTAAGCAAAGCTCCCACCCTCCCACCCTTGTTTTGTTACTCTTTAGGTCTTATGTACGTCTGGCTATGAGCGTTGTGTTTTTATTTTGTGTGCTTATTTAACATGTTTTTCTTTTTCCGGAGTAGGTTCTGTTGTCATGGCAGCTGGCGGGGGGAGTCCTTGAGGCCAGTCAGTACAAAATGGTGGGGGGGTCGCATCGGGGGTATGCGTCCCCCAAAAAAGGTACATGGTTGAAGACTTCATCGGGTGGTATCCCTTTGAAGTGGTCTTCTGGTAGAAGGTATATCACTTGAAGGCTTCATCGGGTGTTATCCCTTTGAAGTGGACTTCTAGTGGTCGGTATATCACTTGAGGGCTTCATCGGGTGTTATCCCCTTGAAGTGGACTTCTAGTGGTCGGTATATCACTTGAGGGCTTCATCGGGTGTTATCCCCTTGAAGTGGACTTCTAGTGGTTGGAGCCATCTGCAGAGGTGAACGGTGCTTCCGAGCTGGTTTACGGCTGGAGGTAATTGGTGGTTTGCAGATGGCTAATTCGGTGTGTTCTTTAAAAAGGACTATCTGAGGGGGCTTCAAGGACTTCCTCTGCTCGGGTTAATGTTATGACCCATGTTGGGTCATGGGAATTATTAGGAGGAATTCTCTGGTGGATTCCTAACTAGTTATCCGAATGTTTCGGATTTAAATTGTTTTTATAAAACTGTGAAATTAATAAACGGCTGCTGTGGCCATTTCACATCCAACCTCGGTGTCATGTGTCGTTACTAAATGGGGATGGGGGATAGTATGGTTTAAGGTTAACACACGACTCTACCTAGGCAGGTCATGTCCCTTCTCTCTATCCTGCACTGATAGAGAGAAGGGGCTGCCTATTAGTGCAGTGCAATATTGCAGCCAAAAACGTGCCCGTAAATACGGGTGGAATACGGGTCGAATACGTGTGACCAAGGACCCGTATTTACGCCAGTATTTACGGGTGGACAAAAATACGGTCATGTGCATGGGGCCTTATGGGGTGATTTGGTTTCTTTGAAACGGCAGCGCTTTAAGTCTTTTTATTTCTGTCAGCGAGTTAATTGTAAAGATAAAGATTCGCCCAATATCCACGTTTTAATGTTCTGTTAGTGTCTTCATCATACTGGACGGGGGAGATAATGTGATTGATAGAAGATAAGCGGCGGTTTCCCTATTTATGGCGGTATCACAACAGTAACCACATTGGCCTCTCACATTACTAATGAATTGCTGCGAGGCCTCCCCTCCTGAATAGTGGATGTATGTAACGTATAGGGTAAGGGCACACAGGGGGGATACGCTGCGTAAAAGTACACAGCGTATCCGCCATGGGAGCCGCAGGGAATTTCACCAGAAAAAATGCACAGAATTGTGGTGCAGTTTTTCGTTTGGAATCTCCACTGCGGAAATAATGCTAGAAAAAGAAACACTTTTTTCGGATTCGTGATTTTTGCAGGCGGAATCGCAGCTTTTCCATTGCAAAAATCACAACATTTGCCTATTTGTTGCGAGTTTTACCCCCCATTAAATTCAATGGAAAAAACCTGAAACAGAAGAGCAGCGATTCCGCAGCATAAAGTGACAGGATGCGGATTAAAAAAACGCACCGCAGGTCAATTTATGAAACGTTTCTCAGCATATTTGTTCAAATTTCATCCACTCTGCAGTTACTATAATACGCAATTAAATCAGTTTTCGAAAATCAACAGTGTTTACGCTGAGGGTATGCTCACACGCTAAAGTAAAATCCGGATGTTTTTAAGGGAAAACGGCCTCTGATTTTCAGCTGCTTCTTAAGCATTAAACGTTTTTGATGCGTTTTTTTTTTTTTAAACTGTTTTTTTATTGACACAATGAAAAACGGCTCCAAAAACGACTCAAGAAGTGACATGAACTTTTTTTTTCACAAAGCGTTTTTTTTACTACAGGGTGTAATCAGGAGCGTAGCTGGGGATGGCAGGGGGGGGGGGGCATGTGCCCGGCCATCAATGGCGGATTATCATGGTACTTTGTAGTTTTGTGGCGATTTTGCTGCAAATCGCGGCCAAAAAACTTGATGAAACTGCATTGTGTATGTCCTGCAAAAGGACCTTTAGACATAAGGTCACATGACCTCATCTCTGAAGTTCTTACTATTGCTTAGAGACCTGCTGGTCACATGACCTCATCTCTGAAGTTCTTACTATTGCTTAGAGACCTGCTGGTCACATGACCTCATCTCTGAAGTTCTTACTATTGCTTAGAGACCTGCTGGTCACATGACCTCATCTCTGAAGTTCTTACTATTGCTTACAGACCTGCTGGTCACATGACCTCATCTCTGAAGTTCTTACTATTGCTTAGAGACCTGCTGGTCACATGACCTCATCTCTGAAGTTCTTACTATTGCTTAGGCCTTATGCACACGACCGTATTTTTTCACACCCGTAAATACTGGCGTAAATACGGGTCCGGTGTCACACGTATTCCACCCGTTTTGCACCAGTATTTACGAACCCGTGCTCGTAAATATGGGTCCGGTGTCACACGTATTCCACCCGTATTTACGAGCACGTTTTTGGCAGCAAAATAGCACTGCACTAATCGGCAGCCCCTTCTCTCTATCAGTGCAGGATAGAGAGAAGGGACAGCCTTTTCTGTAATAAAAGTTAAAGAAATTCATACTTACCCGGCCGTTGTCTTGGTGACGCGTCCCTCTCTTCACATCCAGCCCGACATCCCTGGATGACGCGGCAGTCCATGTGACCGCTGCAGCCTGTGATTGACCTGTGATTGGCTGCAGCGGTCACATGGCCTGAAACGTCATCCAGGACGTCGGCCCGGATGTCGGGAGGGACGCGTCACCAAGGCAACGGGCGGGAGACCGGACTGGAGAAGCAGGAAGTTGTCGGTAAGTATGAACGTCTTTTATTTTTATTTTTTACAGGATAGGGGATACATGTCTTTTGTTTATGGCAGAGCGGGGAGATACCTCCCCGCTCTGCCATAGTTTTCATTGTAGTCCCGGCGGTAGTTACGCCACTGGGCTGTGGCCTGCAGACCGGGTAGTCCCCTGACCTCGCCTCACCTCGCAACGCTCCCGTAATCACGGGTGAACACACGGAGCCACCCATGATTACGGGAGCCCCATAGACTTCTATGGGATGCCCGTGCCGTTATTACGGCATGAAATAGGGCATGTTCTATCTTTTTTAACGGCACGGGTACCTTCCCGTGAGCAAACGGGAAGGTACCCGTGGCTAACAGAAGCCTATGAGCCCGTTATTGCGGGTCGTAATAACGACCCGCAATAACGGGTGTTTTTACGGTCGTGTGCATGAGGCCTTAGAGACCTGCTGGTCACATGACCTCATCTCTGACGTTCTTACTATTGCTTACAGACCTGCTGGTCACATGACCTCATCTCTGAAGTTCTTACTATTGCTTAGAGACCTGCTGGTCACATGACCGCAGGTCTTCAGCAGCAGCGACTCCACAGAGAAGACTGACTATGTAAGTATAAGGGGATTTATTTGTTTAATGGGACTGTATTAAGGGGTCTGGTGTGGGGACTGTATTTAGGGGTCTGGTGTGGGGTCTGTATTTAGGGGTCTGGTGTGGGGACTGTATTTAGGGGTCTGGTGTGGGGTCTGTATTTAGGGGTCTGGTGTGGGGTCTGTATTTAGGGGGTCTGGTGTGAGGTCTGTATTTAGGGGGCCTGGTTTGGGGACTGTATTTAGGAGGTTTGGTGTCTATTAGTTTAAGGGGTCTGTATATAGGGGGTCTGGTCTGGGGTCTGTATCAGTTTAAGGGATTTAGGGTCTGTATATGTAGGGGTCTGTGTTAGTTTAAGTAGTCTGGGGTCGGTATTTAGGGGGTCTGTTTTAGTTTAAGGTCTGGTTTCGGCATTTAGGGGGTCTGTATTTGGGGGTGTGATCTGTATTCGTTTATGGGGTCTGTATTTAGGGGTCTGTATTAGTTTTGGGGGTCTGGTCTGAGGTCTGTATTAAGGGAGTCAGGTCTGGTGTCATTATTAGTGTAGGGGGTCAGGTCTGGTGTCCGTATTTAGGGGTCCGGTCTGAGGTCTGTATTTATTCAGGGTGCTTGTGATGGGGGTCTGTATTTGTTTAGGGGGTCTGGTTTGGAGAATGCAATAGTTTAGAAGGTCTGGGGTCCGTAGGTATTCTATAATCTAGTCTGTGGTCCAATTTTATTAGTATTGTCAAAAATATTTTGATATCTTTATGTGTGAACCAAAAAGTGCTATAGACAGTTATCACTGGAGCTCACAGATCTGCTGACACAAGAGCCTACATGGGGGGATGGCTATTCCATTTCAAGTCGTTTAGTTTATGGCTTTGCATTTCAGCTGTAAGGGTATGTTCACACGGCCTATTTACGGACGTAATTCGGGCGTTTTTGGCCCGAATTACGTCCGAAAATAGCGCCTCAATAGCGCTGACAAACATCTGCCCATTCAAAGCAATGGGCAGACGTTTGTCTGTTCACACGAGGCGTATATTTACGCGCCGCTGTCAAATGACGGCGCGTAAATAGACGCCCGCGTCAAAGAAGTGACCTGTCACTTCTTTGGCCGTAAATGGAGCCGTTATTCATTGACTCCAATGAATAGCAGCGCCAATTACGTCCGTAATGGACGCGGCGCTCAAGCGCCTGCACATGCCGTTACGGCTGAAATTACGGGGATGTTTTCAGGCTGAAACATCCCCGTAATTTCAGCCGTTACGGACGCCCTCGTGTGAACATACTCTAACAAAGGCAACGTGAGAAAACGTGCTGACATTGTATTTCTTATGGCTAAAGATATATGTGGAGTTTTGGGATATTACCATATTTAGAATGTTCATGCTTTGCAAGTACGAGGTCACCACCTACTCTCATTTTCTTATAAATAAAGATGGATCGCCCCCTGTGGGCAGAGACTGTTTGAACACTGAAGCTGTGTGTCATGGTCTCTCCGGTCGGCCTCTCTCAGATCCACCATTGAGAGAGCATTCATTAATTTGGAACTCATAGACAGATAATGTCCAACGTTAATGGACAATGTCAATTCTGCAGCGACATTACGAGTAAAAGGGGTTGTCCAGGCACGTGGATAGGTCATCAGTATAAAAAACGGTCTGTGCCCGCACTACCCCTTTAATGTATGGTCCTGGGCCTTGGTGTCTATATTTGTGTGTTTCTATAGGGGCTGGAAATGGCTGCAGAAGTGATGGGCAAAGATGTCTCATCAGGAGAAGTCGCCATAACGGTCTGCGTCAGATGGAGAATAAAAGAAAACGGCTCCCATCAGAGAAGACGTCACTGGATCTATAGGGGATCTCCTCTCCTGACATGTCTGTTGCAGGTAATTCTTGTATTCTACATATTTCTGTGTACCCAGAGCTAATAGACAAATGCGTGTTACCATTCCCATTGTCAGGAGGAGGTGTCCCTACACAGTGTGATAGCCCGCTTTAGCTAACACTAGCGGCGTTACAAATAGGCTGTTATTCGGCAAGATACGCCATGCCTGACGACCAGCACATTATCCCTCCACGTATTACACATAGTACTGACACCCCATGTACTATTCACAGCACTGACCCCTATTCATCACATTTATTTTATTTATTTTTATTACATTATTACACAGTTCTGACACTTTCATACATACATATTTATTTTTTACCATCCATTCACACCCTAGCACTACACTGACACACATTTATCGCACACCTTTGAGCACTTAGTCCGCCACTCCCCTCAAGACTAGTGGGAGGGGCTATCACTATTTAATGCACACTCCTTCTGCAGCATTCTTTGACCCGTCTGCGTCCTGATGGGAACGGGTTTTCACCCACCCACCTACCTAGTGAGTATGGCCTTTTTTGTGGTTTTTACAGTGTGATACTGTCAGCGATGGTTGGAGACTGTCAGTATGTAGGGACACAGCCCTTTAACCCCTTCCCGCTCCTTGACGTACTATTACGTCATGGCAGCTGTATCGTTCGCGCTCCATGCCGTAATAGTACGTCTCGGGAGTAACGGCCGTTTCGGCCGTCCTCCCGACACATACAGGAGCTGTGACGCTGCTGTCTTGTTCAGCAGCTGTCACAGCTCCTACAGCGGGGACCGATCGCTGTGTCCCCGCTGATTAACCCCTTAAAAGCCGCGTTCTATAGAGATCGCGGCTTTTTAGGGGTTAAGCTGCCATCGCCGGCCTGCTACGCGATAGCGGCCGGCGATGGTGACTATGGCAACCGGACACCAAACAATGGCGTCCGGCTATGCCATAGACGGAAGCCTAGTGGGTCCTGACAACGTCAGGACCCACTATGCTTGCTGTCAGTGAGTAGCTGACAGTTCTAATACACTGCACTACGCATGTAGTGCAGTGTATTAGAATAGCGATCAGAGCCTCCTGCCCTCATGTCCCCTAGTGGGACAAAGTAATAAAGTGAAAAAAAAGTTAAAAAAAGATGTGTAAAAATTAGAAAATAAAAGATTTAAAAGTAATAAAAGTAAAAATCCCCCCTTTTCCCTTATCAGTCCTTTATTATTAATAAAAATATATAAACAAACAAATAAACTATACATAATTGGTATCGCCGCGTCCGTAACGGCCTGAACTACAAAATTATTTCGTTATTTATCCCGCGCGGTGAACGCCGTAAAATAAAATAATAATAAACCGAACCACAATCACAATTCTTTGGTCACTTCACCTCCCAAAAAATGGAATAAAAAGAGATCAAAAAGTTGCATGTACCTAAAAATGGTCCTGATCGAAACTACAGTTCGTTACACAAAAAATAAGTCCTCGCACGGCTTTATTGATGGAAAAATAAAAACGTTCTGGCTCTTAGAATAAGGTAACACAAAAAGTGAATGATTGTTTACAAAACGTATTTTATTGTGCAAACGCCATAAGACATAAAACTATAAACATCTGGTATCGCCGTCATCGTATCGCCACGCAGAATAAAGTGAATATGTCATTTATAGCGCACGGTGAACGCTGTAAAAAAAAACGAAAAAAAAACAATAGTAGAATTGCTGTTTTTTAGTCACCACGCCACCTAAAAATAGAATAAAAACTGATCAAAAAGCCGCATGCACCCCAAGAAAACTACAATGGATTCCTCAAGGGGTCTAGTTTCCAAATTGGGGTCACTTTTGGGGGGTTCCCAATGTTTTGGCACCACAAGACCTCTTCAAACCGGACATGGTGCCTAATAAAAAAGAGGCCTCATAATCCACTAGGTGCTCCTTTGCTTCGGAGGCCGGTGCTTCAGTCCATTACCGCACTAGAGCCACATGTGGGATATTTCTCAAAACTGCAGAATCTGGGTAATAAGTATTAAGTTGCGTTTCTGTGATAAATCCTTTTATGTTATAAAAAAAATGGTATAAAGAGGATTTTCTGACAAAAAAAATAATGTAAATTTCACCTCTACTTTGCTCTAAATTTTTGTGAAACACCTAAAGGGTTCATAAACTTTCTAAATGCTGTTGTGAATACTTTGAGGGGTCTAGTTTCTAAAATAGGGTATTTGATAGGGGTTTCTAATATATGGGCCCCTCAAAGCAACTTCAGAACTGAACTGGAACCTAAAAAAATAAATAAATGAGGCAATACTTCGCTGCTTACATTATACTGATAATGAGCCGTGTCCACCCCGAGATGACCCCAGTTTTGACCGTTTGTATAAACGGAGACCCCTATTAGACCGTTCCAGTGCCCGGTTTTCCCAAGCATACACCCCCGAGAAGTGTATTTCTATTGATGAGTCCCTGGTACATTTTAAAGGGAGGGTTCAATTCCGCGAGTACCTGCCGGGTAAGAGGGCAAGGTATGGCGTGAAGATGTATAAGCTGTGAGAGTGCATCAGGGTATACCTACAGGTTTAGGATATATGAAGGAAAGGCCACCCCCAAACCAGACTGCATCCTGGACTACAATAGGTACATGGGAGGGATGGACTTGTAAGATCAAGCCCTGAAGCCCTACAGCGCCATGCGGTGTGGTATAAGAAGCTGGCCGGGAACATCATATAGATGGCTTTGTACAATGCGTACGTGCTACGTCGATGTGCAGGCCAGACGGGAACTTTCCTGGAATTTCAAGAGGTGATTATCAAGAACCTAATCTTTAGGGACCAAGAAGGGGGGGCACCCAGTACTTCTGGAAGCGAGCCCACACGCATCGTACCAGGGCAACACTTTCCAGGGGAAGTTCCCCAAACTGGCAAGAAGGGAAAAAGTCAAAAGAGGTGCAAAGTCTGCTATAAGAGGGGGATAAGGGAGGACACAATATATCAATGTGACACGTGTCCCGAATAACCAGAGCTCTGTATGAAAGTGTTTTAAAATTTATCATACATCCCTTGGTTTATAATTTACCCCAATTTTACTTACCCTGATGCCCTCCGCACAGCTTATCCCCCCTCGTCTTTCCCCTCTGGGCCCTGCTGTGTGTCCAGGCAGCTGATAACAGCCACATGTAGGGTATTGCCATACCCGGGAGAACCCACATTACAGTTTATGGGGTGTAGGTCTCCGGTCAAAATGGTCACTACACCTCTAGATGAATGCCTTAAGGGTGTAGTTTTTAAAACGGGGTCACTTCTTGCGGGTTTCAACTGTACTGGTACCTCAGGGGCTTCTGCATACATGACTTCGCACTAGAAAATCCCGAGTAGGCCAAATGGTGGTCCTTTCCTTCTGAGCCCTCCCATGGGCCCAAACGGCAGTTTATCACCACAAATGGGGTATTGCCGCACTCAGGACAAATTGGGCAACAAAATTGAGTATTTTATTTCTTGTGAAAATAAGAATTTTTGAGCTAAAATGACATATTATTGGAAAAAATATATATTTTTTAAATTCCCAGCCCAATTCAAATAAGTTCTGTGAAGAAACTATGGGGTCTAAATGGTCACATTACCCATAAATGAATTCCTTGAGGGGTGTAGTTTACAAAATGGGGTCACTTCTGGTGGGTTTCCATTGCTTTGATACCTCTGGGGCTCTGCAAATGTGACATGGCACACAAAAACCAAACCAGCAAAATCTGTACTCCAAAGAACACACAGCGCTCCTTCCCTTCTGAGGCCTCCCATGGGCCCAAACGGCAGTTTATTGCCACAAATGGGGTATTGATGCACTCAGGAGAAATTGGGCAACAAAATTGAGTATTTTGTTCCCTGTGAAAATAAGAAATTTTGGTAAAAAATTACATCTTATTGGAAAAAATGACATTTTTTTAATGTCACAGCCCAATTGAAATAGGTGCTGTGAAAAAACTGTGCGGTCAAAATGCTAACAACAACCATAAATGAATTCCTTGAGGGGTGTAGTTTCCAAAATGGGGTCACTTTTGGTGGGTTTCCATTGCTTTGATACCTCTGAGGCTCTGCAAATGCGACATGGCACCCGAAAACCAATCCAACAAAATCTGGACTCCAACAAACATATAGCGCTCCTTTCCTTCTGAGCCCTCCCATGGGCCCAAACGGCAGTTTATCACCACAAATGGGGTACTGCCACACTAAGGACAAATTGGGCAACAAAATGGGGTATTTTGTTCCCTGTGAAAATAAGAAATTTTGATCACAAATGACATTTTATTGGAAAAAATGACATTTTTTTCATTTCAGAGCCCAATTCAAATACGTGCTGTGAAAAAAATGTGCGGTCAAAATGGTAACAACAACCCTAAATGAATTCCTTGAGGGGTGTAGTTTACAAAATGGGGTCACTATTGGGGGATTCCTACTGTTTTGACACCTCAACACCTCTTCAAACCTGGCATGCTGCCTAAAATATATTCTAATAAAAAAGAGGACTCAAAATGCACTAGGTGCTTCTTTGCTTCTAGGGCTTGTGTTTTAGTCCACGAGCGCAGTAGGGCCACATGTGGGACATTTCTAAAAACTGCAGAATCTGGACAATACATATTTAGTTGTGTTTCTCTGGTAAAACCTTCTGTGTTACAGAAAAAAAAATGAATAAATTTGAAATTCAGCAAGAAAAATGAAATTTGCAAATTTCACCTCCACTTTGCTTTAATTCCTGTGAAATGCCTGAAGGGTTAAAAAACTTTCTAACTGCTGTTTTGAATACTTTGAGGGGTCTAGTTTTTAAAATGGGGTGTTTTATCAGGGTTTCTAATACATAGGCCCCACAAAGCCACTTCAGAACTCAAGAGGTACCTTAAAAAAAAGGCTTTTGACATTTTCTTAAAAATATGAGAAATTGCTGTTTATGTTCTAAGCCTTGTAACGTCCAAGAAAAATAAAAGAATGTTCAAAAAACGATGCCAATCTAAAGTAGACATATGGGAAATGTGAACTAGTAACTATTTTGGGTGGTATAACCGTCTGTTTTACAAGCAGATGCATTTAAATTCTGAAAAATGCAATTTTTTCAAAATTTTCTCTAAATTTTGCAATTTTTCACCAATAAACACTGAATATATCGACCAAATTTTACCACGAACATGAAGCCCAATGTGTCACGAGAAAACAATCTCAGAATCGCTTGGGTAGGTTTAAGCATTCCGACGTTATTACCACATAAAGTGAAATATGTCAGATTTGAAAAATGGGCTCTGAGCCTTAAGGCCAAAACTAGGCTGCGTCCTTAAGGGGTTAACAAGGGGAATCGTAACAACCATTTGTCAATGCTCACACAAAAAGGTGCTGTTCACTATAGACACGGCAGAGTGGCGGTGGGGAAGGGGGGCCCAAGTTTGTGGAACAGCCCAGGGCCCATGGTCTACTTAATCGACCACTGCCGGCCATTCAGCCAGCGCCTTTCTACAAGTGAAGTGGCTCGATACTTTGCGGCGCTTGCATCGTTGAAAGGCGCTGATTGACAGAGAAGCGTTCAACCCCAGGAGACCTGCGCAGAAGAGAGCAGGTCTCTATTGCTGCCGGACGGCGTGGGAACGGGATTAAGGTGAGTTTGAATAGTTTGTTATTTTATCGTAATAAAAAAAGTGTGTGGCATTATCTACGGGTGTGGCTTTATCTACAGGGGGGGGGCTTTATCTACCAGGGGGGGCTATATACTGGGGTGGGCTATCTGTGGAGCACTATATACAGGGTGGGCTATCTGTAGAGCACTATAGGGGGAGCTATATGTGGGACACTATACAGAGGTGGGCTATATGGGGGCACTATCTACAGGGGGCTCTATGGGGGCACTATCTACAGGGTGCTCTATGGCAGGCACCATCTACAGGGGGCACAGTGTGTGTGTGTGTGGGACATGGTGTATGGTGCTATTATAATTAGAGGTGCAGTGTATGGCGCTATTGTATTTAGGGGCGTAGTGTGTGGTATAATGAGAACTTTATCTTTGTTTATAGGTGTAGAAATGTAGGAAAAGTGAGAAGCTGAAGACATCTGAGAAGCAAACTGCAGAAATGGGTTGTGACCGGGAGAAGTCATCATAAAGGTCTGGACCGGATGGAGAAAAAGAACTAGAATCTGAGACGTCACCGGTGAGTCACTTAAAGTAAATGTTCATTCTGCCTCTAATCAGCACTGTAGTCACTGTATGATTTGCAGCGAGATGATGGGTGGTATGATTTTTTTTATTTTTATGAAACAGCATCTCCTAGCATATCCTTACCATTGTTCGGACCATGCTGGGAGCTGGAAACAATTTAGTGTGAACCTATACGTCAGGGGTTGCACTAAATTGAGCTGTATTTGTGCTGGTGCTGTATATATGTACTGAGCTTGGTTCTGGGGCTGTATTTATGTACTGAGCACTATTCTGGTGTTGTGTATTGAACTATATTGCTTGTAAAATGTACAAATGTTTTTATGCTCGAGTTACATAAAAAGAAATGTGGAAAAGAAATGACACGTTGACTGGTAGAGAAAACAAACATTGCGAGGGGGAAGGAGATGTCGGGAAAGAGGTTGGGGGGGGGCGCCAAACTGAATCTTTGCACCGGGTACTGGAGAACCTAGCTACGCCTCTGGTGTAATACTGTCTCATGCCTCCCATCCAGCAGATGGCACTGCGGGAGCGCCATGAACACTCACCCCGGCAGCCGCACCATCCTGACCTGCCTCCTGTCCCCTGGACGAGCTCCAGGCGGGCTCTCCAGGTGAGCTTGCCGTGCTGGAGGCAGAAGAAGACGCCTCCGTCTGCTGAACCGCCAATGAAGGAAGCCTTTCTTGCCGACCGGGCCCATGTTGCTCTATCGGCCTCTTCATTCAACTGCGGTCACACGGGCCGACTGCCCGCCGCACGCTGCTCTGGATGCCAGGGGCCCGACTGCTTCTTCCTGCTGCCCTCACCCGCACACCGGAAACTGCCGCCATCTCTCCCACCGGCCTCGGACCGTCCACACCACTGCTCCTGGCCTCCGGAACCTCCACAGCAGGTAATGGGGGGGGGGGGGTCACACTCAGTCTGCGCCGTGGAAACTTCGATGTAGTGCTGAGGCGCTCAGGAATGCAGAGCCCTGGGGGGACACCCTAAAGGAGACCCCACAAGGGCCCCTAACTGCTCCTGCACCAACCCTAGCCCCTTCCCCACTGCCTGTACCCTAATCCTCTCCAGCAACTGCTCTAAGCCCTCCATCTATAGTCTAGGCCCTAAACCGACACAAAAACTGATGGCTACCCTGACACTGGCTGCACACACCTTCTCCTCACAAACTTTTTCAAGCCATAAAATGGCTTCCTTGCCTACTACCTATATATATATATATATATATATATATATATATATTCCCTAACTCCACCCCCAATACCCCCAGTAACGTTCCTTAATCTATAATCACAATACCCCTCTACTTGACCCCTTGCAGGCCCAGAATCATCATGATCGCCCTCTGCCCAGCTTTGCTTATCTCTGGGCTCACAATAGCGACTGTGGCATCTGAGGTGTTAAGAAGAGGGGTGAACCCCTCTAATAGTCCATCGCCCAACACAACGGCGCGATCGCAGGCTGCTGATGATTGGCATGGCAACCTGGGGCCCTAATGAGGGGCCCCAGGTCTGCCATGTCTGCACTCGTATTAAGACTTGCCTCTGGCAGGGCTTAGTAGGAGTCTGTCAGAATCACGATATACTTCAGTACATTAGTAGTGCAATAGTATCATGCAAGCGATGCAATGATTGCTGGGTCAAGTCCCCTAAGGGGATGTAAAACAAAGGTTTATTTTTATGTACACAAAGTTAAAAAATAAATAAATTACCCTCTAAAGCAGGGGCTTCAAGCAAGCGGCCCGCATGTGGCCCCTGACATCTGCGGCCCGTGGGACACAGAGCCGCTAGTGGAGGCTCTGCTCCGGGATTCTGTGGAATTCCCTTACATCGATGTCCACATATGGACAGCGATGTCTGGGGCTTCCCCAGAGCCAGAGTCCCGTGCAGAGCGCTAGTATAGCCTCTGCTCCGGGACTCTGCGGAATTCCCTGACATCGCTGTCCATATATGCAGAGTCCCGGGCAGAGCGCTAGTATGTCTGGGGCTTCCCCAGAGCTGGAGTCCCGGGCAAAACGCTAGTATAGGCTCTGCTCCGGGACTCTGGGGAAGCCTCTGACATTGCTGTCCAGTATCTGCAGAGGGCACTGTGGCATTATCTACAGAGGGCACTGTGGCATTATCTACAGAGGGCACTGTGGCATTATCTACAGAGGGCACTGTGGCATTATCTACAGAGGGCACTGTGGCATTATCTACAGAGGGCACTGTGGCATTATCTACAGAGGGCACTGTGGCATTATCTACAGAGGGCACTGTGACATTATCTACAGAGGGCACTGTGGCATTATCTACAGAGGGCAATGTGGCATTATCTAGAGGGCACTGTGGCACGGTCTAAAAAGGGACTGCCCAATCCTGACATGTGTGTCTGCCAAACGCTGCCAACTGAGCCGCCGGACTGCATTTAGCGACACAAACTGGAAAATTGAATTGCTGAAATAAGCACGTGAAGAAATATCTCAAAATTTTAAACCTAGCGCTATTTTAGTAATGTAGTATTATTATTATTATAGTAATGTACTATTATTATAGTAATATAGTATTATTATAGTAATGTAGTATTATTATGATAGTAATATAGTGTTATAGTAGATCAAATAACTAATTGATTGACAATTTTGTATTGTATAAATTTTGAAAGTAATGCGGCCCGTCAACTTCCCATTTTTTCTATATGCGGCCCACTTACCCGGCCGAGTTTGAGACCCCTGGGATAGACAGTGAGAACAGTATACAGGGAATATAGGACATACGATGAGGCTAGTATACAGGGAATATAGGACATAAAGTGAGGACAGTATACAGGGAATATAGTACATATAGTGAGGACTATATACAGGGAATGTAGGACAGACAGTGAGAACAGTATACAGGGAATATAGGACATACAATGAGGCTAGTATACAGGGAATATAGGACATACAGTGAGGACAGTATACAGGGAATATAGTACCTATAGTGAGAACAGTATACAGGGAATATAGTACATATAGTGAGGACTGTATACAGGGAATGTAGGACAGACAGTGAGGACAGTATACTGGGAATATAGGACATACAGTGGGGGCAATATACAAAGTATATTGTAATGATAGGGGTAGGGAAACGGACAAGTGAGCCCTAATCTACCCGCCACTCTGTCCCTGCCTACTTGCAACGACCCGCCCTAGGCGACGGGGTACAACTGGGCGGCGGTCCCTACGCTCAGTAAGTGCACGAGACAAACAGACAAGGGTACACAAAGCTAAGGGAAATGGGGCAGTTGCCCACGGCAACACCGTGAGCAACAAGAGAGGTGAACGAGCCGAGTCAAACCAGGAGTGTACGAGGTACCAAACGCAGAGTAGAAGAGTAGTCAGTAAGCCAGGGTCAGTATGGAGTAGGATCAAATAGTCAGGAGCTGTAGCTGGGCCAGGAAACCACACGAGAAGAATCACAAGCACTGGAGGAACAGGAAAGGCAGGTATAAATAGACAGAGGGCGGGAGCCAGCAGAGTCTGGCCAGGCTGTGATAGGCTCTCCCACTCCTAAGCCTGCCATCCTGAGTGGTGGAAGATGGAGTCAGTCTCACAGACATAGAAGCAGGTGCAGACTGATTACCTATGGGCGTAGATACAGAAGCTGTGCCTGGCAGATCCTTAACAGTACCCCCCTTTTATAAGGGGCCACCGGACCCTTTCTAGGTGGACCTGGTTTATTGGGGAAACGAAGGTGGAACTTCCTGACCAATACCCCAGCGTGAACATCCCGGGCGGGTACCCAAGTCCTCTCCTCAGGCCCGTATCCTCTCCAATGGACCAAGTACTGGAGGGAGCCTTGGACCATCTTGCTGTCCACAATCTTGGCCACCTCGAATTCCACCCCCTCAGGGGTGAGAACGGGAACAGGAGGTCTCCTCGAGGGAGCCAAGGACGGGGAGCAGCGTTTAAGGAGGGAGGCATGAAACACGTCGTGTATTCGAAAAGATGGGGGCAACTCCAGTCGGAAGGAGACAGGATTGAGGACTTCAATGACCTTATATGGCCCAATAAACCGGGGAGCAAATTTCTTGGACGGGACCTTAAGGCGCAAGTTCCTAGACGATAACCACACCAGATCCCCGACCATAAACAAGGGGTTAGCAGAACGTCTTCTATCAGCCTGAGTTTTTTGTACGCTCTGGGACGCCTCTAGGTTCTTCTGAACCTGGGCCCAGACTGTGCACAGTTCCCGATGAACGACCTCTACCTCGGGATTGTTGGAACTACCAGGTGAAACGGAGGAGAACCGTGGATTAAACCCAAAATTACAGAAAAAGGGGGAGACCCCTGACGAGTTACTGACCCGGTTATTGAGGGAAAATTCGGCGAGGGGAATGAATGAGACCCAATCATATTGACAGTCAGAGATAAAACACCTTAAATATTGTTCTAGAGATTGATTAGTCCTCTCAGTTTGGCCATTAGTTTCGGGATGGAAGGCAGAGGAGAAGGACAGATGAATCTCCAACTTCTTACAGAAGGCTCTCCAAAACAATGAAACAAATTGTACCCCTCTGTCCGAAACAATATTGACAGGGACCCCATGGAGACGCAGGATGTGTTTGACAAACAAGGTAGCTAACGTCTTGGCATTGGGTAGTTTCTTGAGGGGCACAAAGTGGCACATCTTACTGAAGCAGTCTACTACAACCCACACCACCGACTTGCCTTGAGATGGAGGCAAATCGGTGATAAAATCCATGGAGATATGGGTCCAAGGTCTCTGGGGAATGGGCAAAGAACGTAGTAAGCCCGCTGGTCGGGACCTGGGAGTCTTGGACCTAGCACAAACCTCACAAGCGGCGACGTAGGCCTTAACGTCTTTAGGCAACCCAGGCCACCAATAGTTTCTGGCAATGAGGTGTTTGGTACCCAGGACGCCTGGATGACCAGATAGTGCGGAGTCATGGTTTTCCCTAAGTAACCTTAGCCGGAATTGCAGGGGAACAAACAGCTTGTCCTCAGGAAGGTTCCCGGGAGCTGAACCTTGATCAGCCGCGATTTCTGAGACTAAATAAGAAATCAATAGAAGAAATGATTATACCAGGAGGCAGAATACAAGCAGGATCTACCTCCGAAGGGGGGCTGGCCATGAAGCTACGCGACAGTGCATTGGCCTTAATATTTTTAGACCCAGCCCTATAGGTAACCAAAAAGTTGAATCTGGTAAAAAATAGCGCCAATCGAGCTTGTCTCGGGTTTAGCCTCCGGGCAGATTCTAGGAAAACCAGATTCTTGTGGTCGGTAAGGACCGTTACCTGGTGCCTAGCCCCCTCCAGGAAGTGGCGCCACTCTTCAAATGCCCATTTAATGGCTAAGAGTTTGCGGTTTCCAATATCATAGTTACTCTCAGTGGGCGAAAACTTCCTGGAGAAGTAGGCACAGGGACGGAGATGGGTGAGGGACCTGGTACCCTGGGACAAGACAGCCCCCACTCCCACCTCGGATGCGTCAACTTCCACGATAAATGGCTCCATTTGGTTGGGCTGAACCAGCACCGGGGCCGAGATAAAGCACTTCTTAAGGACCTCAAAAGCCTGGACAGCCTCAGGGGGCCAGTGGAGGAGATCAGCACCTTTGCGAGTGAGGTCCATAAGAGGCTTAGCGATGACCGAGAAGTTAGCAATAAATCTCCTGTAATAATTAGCGAACCCCAAGAAACACTGTAACGCCTTCAGGGAGGCAGGTTGGACCCATTCCGCCACAGCCTGGACCTTGGCAGGGTCCATGCGGAATTCATGAGGAGTGAGGATTTGACCCAAAAATGGTATCTCCTGTACCCCAAACACACATTTTTCGGTTTTCGCAAACAGTTTGTTTTCCCGAAGGAGCTGGAGCACCTTCCTGACATGCTCAATGTGGGAGGACAGGTCCTTGGAAAACACCAGTATGTCATCAAGGTACACTACAAGAAAAACCCCCAGGTAATCCCTTAACATTTCATTTATGAAATTCTGGAAGACCGCAGGAGCATTACACAACCCAAAGGGCATGACAAGGTATTCGAAATGACCTTCGGGCGTGTTAAACGCAGTCTTCCACTCATCCCCCTCTTTGATGCGGATAAGGTTATACGCCCCCCGTAGATCAAACTTAGAGAACCATTGGGCCCCCTGAACCTGATTAAAGAGATCAGGAATCAAAGGAAGGGGATACTGGTTCCTTACAGTGACCTTATTCAAGTTACGGTAGTCAATGCATGGCCTAAGACCACCATCCTTCTTCCCTACAAAGAAGAAGCCAGCACCTACCGGAGAAGTAGAGGGGCGAATGTAACCCTTGGCCAGGCATTCCTGGATATACTCTCTCATGGCTTCACGTTCGGGACAAGAAAGATTAAATATCCTACCCTTAGGGAGCTTAGCTCCTGGTACCAATTCGATAGCGCAATCGTATTCTCTATGAGGAGGTAACACTTCGAATGCCTCCATAGAGAAAACATCAGCGAAGTCCTGCACAAACTCAGGTAGCGTGTTCACCACCTCAGGGGGAGAAATGGAATTAACAGCAAAACATGACGTCAATTCATTACCCCATTTGGTAAGCTCCCCAGTATTCCAGTCAAACGTGGGATTATGCAACTGCAACCAGGGAAGGCCTAAAACCAAATTGGACGATAATCCCTGCATCAACAGTACAGAGCACTGCTCCAAATGCATGGAGCCAACAAGGAGTTCAAAAACAGGGGTATGCTGTGTAAAATAACCATTAGCAAGAGGAGTGGAGTCGATACCCACTACCGGAACAGGTTTAGGCAAATCAATCAAAGGCATAGCTAGAGACATAGCAAATTCCACAGACATGATATTAGTAGAAGACCCTGAATCCACGAAGGCACTGCCGGTAGCAGACCTACCACCAAAAGAGACCTGAAAGGGAAGCAAGATTTTATTATGTTTCATATTTACGGGAAATACCTGTGCGCCCAAGTGACCTCCCCGATGATCACTTAGGCGCGGAAGTTTTCCGGCTGCTTATTCTTACGCCTAGGACAGGTGTTCACTTGATGCTTGTCATCCCCACAATAGAAGCAGAGACCATTCTTCCTGCGGAACTCTCTACATTGTCGGGGGGACACGGAGGCCCCGAGTTGCATAGGTACCTCCGAGTCTTCCGTGGAAGAGCGAAGCAACGGGACCTCGGCAGGCATCATGGGGGAGTCAGAGGGGAAAACACAAAAACTTTCAAGTTGTCGTTCCCTGAGACGTCGGTCAAGTCGTACCACTAAAGCCATAACCTGGTCTAGGGAGTCAGAAGAGGGATAGCAACCTAGCAGGTCTTTCAGGGCGTTCGACAGACCCAACCTAAACTGGCACCTTAAGGCAGGGTCATTCCACCGAGAAGCTACGCACCACTTCCTAAAGTCAGAACAATACTCCTCAACAGGTCTCTTACCCTGACGTAAGGTCACCAGCTGACTCTCGGCAAAGGCAGTCCTGTCAGTCTCGTCATAAATGAGTCCGAGAGCAGAAAAGAAGCGATCAACGGAGGAAAGTTCAGGGGCGTCAGGAGCCAAGGAGAAGGCCCACTCTTGGGGCCCTTCCTGGAGCCGGGACATAATTATACCCACCCGCTGGCTCTCAGAACCTGAGGAGTGAGGCTTTAAGCGAAAGTAAAGCCTACAACTCTCCCGAAAGGAGAGAAAGTCCTCCGGTACCCTGAGAACCGGTCAGGCAACTTGAGGTGGGGTTCAAGGGGTGAGGTGAGGGGCACTACCATGGTAGTGTCAGGCTGGTTGACCCTCTGAGCCAGGGCCTGGACCTGTAGGGAGAGACCCTGCATTTGCTGGGCCAGGGTCTCAAGGGGGTCCATAGTAGACACAGGGACCAGGGTAGACTAGGTAACAGGCTTGTGATTATGTAATGATAGGGGTAGGGAAATGGACAAGTGAGCCCTAATCTACCCGCCACTCTGTTCCTGCCTACTTGCAACGACCCGCCCTAGGTGACGGGGTACAACTGGGCGGCGGTCCCTACGCTCAGTAAGTGCACGAAACAGACAAGGGTACACAAGCTAAGGGAAATGGGACAGTTGCCCACGGCAACACCGTGAGCAACAAGAGAGGTGAACGAGCCGAGTCAAACCAGGACTGTACGAGGTACAAAACGCAGAGCAGAAGAGTAGTCAGTAAGCCAGGGTCAGTATGGAGCAGGATCCAATAGTCAGGAGCTGTAGCTGGGCCAGGAAACCACACGAGAAGAATCACAAGCACTGGAGGAACAGGAAAGGCAGGTATAAATAGACAGAGGGCGGGAGCTAGCTGAGTCTGGCCAGGCTGCGATAGGCTCTCCCACTCCTAAGCCTGCCAGCCTGAGTGGTGGAAGCTGGAGTCAGTCTCAGAGACATAGACTCAGGTGCCGACTGATTACCTATGGGTGTTAACCCCGCTGTGCCTGGCAGATCCTTTACATATATAGGACATATAGTAAGGACAGTATACAGGGCATATAGTACATATAGTGAGGACAGTATACTGGAAATATAGTACATATAGTGAGGACAGTATACTGGGAATATAGGACATACAGTGAGGACAGTATACAGAGAATTTAATACATATAGTGGGGACAGTATACAGGGAATATAAGACATACAGTGAGGACAGTATACAGGGAATATAGGACATACAATGAGCCTAGTATACAGGGAATATAGGACATACAGTGAGGACAGTATACAGAAAATATAGGACATACTGTGAGGAAAGTATACTGGGAATTTAGTACATATAGTGAGGACAGTATACTGGGAATATAGTACATGTAGTGGGGACAGTATACAAGGAATATAGTACGTATAGTGAAGACAGAATACAGGGAATATAAGACATACAGAGAATACAATATAAAGAGAATATAGTACATACAGTAAGGACAGCATACAGGGAATATAGGGCATACAGTGAGGACAGCATACAGGGAATATAGGACATACAGTAATGGCAGGATACTGGGAATTTAGTACATATGAGGACAGTATACAGGGAATATAGGACATACAGTGCGGACAGTATACAGGGAATATAGGACATACAGTGCAGACAGTATACAGAAAATATAGGACATACTGTGAGGAAAGTATACTGGGAATATAGTACATATAGTGAGGAAAGTATACTGGGAATATAGTACATATAGTGAGGAAAGTATACTGGGAATATAGTACATATAGTGAGGACAGTATACAGGGAATATAGGACATACATTTGGGACAGGATACTGCAAATTTACTACATATAGTGAGGACAGTATACTGGGAATATAATACATATAGTGAGGACAGTATACAGGGAATATAAGACATACAGTGAGGACAGTATACTGGGAAAAAAGTAAATAGCGTGAGGAAAGCATACAGGGAATATAGGACATCCAGGGAGGACAGTATACTGGGAATATAGTATCTATAGTGAGGACAGTATACAGGGAATATAGAACATACAGTGAGGATAATATACAGAGATTATACTATATACACTGAGGAGAATATACAGAGAATATAGTACATACAGTAAGGACAATATACTGGAAATATAGGACATACAGTGGGGACAGGATAGTGGGAATTTACTACGTATAGTGAGGACAGTATACATGGAAAACTACATATAGTGAGTACAGTATACAGTGAATATAAGAAATACAGTGAGGACAGGATACTGGGAATTTAGTACATATAGTGAGGACAGTATACAGGGAATATAGGACATACAGTGAGGACAGTATTATGTTTTATTTTGTTTCAGCTAATTGTCAGAGAAAAGAATGTACTTAGAAACTCCTTTATCGGAGATGAAGACGGCCTGCAGGGGACTAGATCACGAGAAGTCAGTTTACTGTGTTTCCAACTAATATCAGTCTAGAAAAGTCTATAAGTCCCCATCACATCACGTTTTTAGCCTCCACTTAATGTATATGCCAGGAACAGCTCCCGACATATACGTTAAATATAGACAGTGACAGATACTAAACAGTGGCATCTGCCAAGCATAGACTACAATAGCGTACATTAAATGTATGCGTCATTATCTCTCATGACCCCTTTCAATACATATACGTTAAACGGATGCCATAATAGCCTATAGGTGAGGGATGCCACTGTTAGGCATCTGTTACAGGCATCTGACTCCCATCGACGGATCAATTTAACATATACATGTCATGAAAATCTATTGTAAATCCTATGACGTATACATGAAACGGAGGCCTGTGACGTATGCTATATAGTGGTATACATCACCCATAGTCTCCCATGCTTAAAAACATACACCACGCATTGTACATTTCTTGAGGGATTCCGTTGTATGGAATAACGTATACCAGACTGACTTAGGCCAAAAGGACACTTTATTTTTACCCCTGTCGATTTAGTGGAGACCTATGGACACTTTACTGTGGAGATTGGGACAGATCAACTAAACGTTGGGCTAAAAAGTGATCAATATCATGTCAAAATCTGTCAATTATAATATATGTGTAACACCCCTTTGGGCCGACCTCTGTAGGCAGGGTGTATTGTAGTTCTCACCTCACTATGGCGCAGTGCCTCCACCCGAATCTTGCTAGGAGCTCTATACGAAAGCAGGAGGGTCTTCCTCTTCTGCCAGAGGTCGACTCGGGAAACCCCCACCTGAGCTCAGTACACACTCACAAGCGGTTATGGTGAAACTACTCAACCGTTTTATTTAGGGAAAGGTAAACAAGGGCGATCTAAATAAGAATGATGCAAATAAAGAAATAAAGCACAAATGACATAACAGTTACAGTTCTGTGTGATTGACCCCCTAGTGGTGGGCATGAGCTATATGCCAGGCCTGGCTGGTACATCACATCAATATTTCCAGAAATGTTATGGGGATAACAAAGGGTTAGGATACTGTCTTCACCAAGCATATACAGTTTATCAGTGACCCACACAGGATAATGATCACTCACCCACACTTATACTGCTGGTGATAGCCGGCACGCGCTTATACCGCTGGTGATAACCGGCACGCACTTATACCGCTGGTAACAGCCGGCACGCACTTATACTGCTGGTGATAGCCGGCACGCGCTTATACCGCTGGTGATAGCCGGCACGCGCTTATACCGCTGGTGATAGCCGGCACGCGCTTATACTGCTGGCGATAGCCGGCACGCGCTTATACTGCTGGTAATAGCCGGCACCCGGTTATACTGCTGGTAATAGCCGGCATGCGCTTATACTGCTGGTAATAGCCAGCACGCGCTTATACTGCTGGTAATAGCCGGCACGCACTTATACTGCTGGTGATAGCCGGCACGCGCTTATACTGCTGGTGATAGCCGGCACGCGCTTATACTGCTGGTAATAGCCGGCACGCACTTATACTGCTGGTGATAGCCGGCACGCGCTTATATTGCTGGTAATAGCCGGCACACACTTATACCGCTGGTAATAGCCGGCACGCACTTATACTGCTGGTAATAGCCGGCACACACTTATACTGCTGGTGATAGCCGGCACGCACTTATACTGCTGGCGATAGCCGGCACGCGCTTATACTGCTGGCGATAGCCGGCACGCGCTTATACTGCTGGCGATAGCCGGCACGCGCTTATACTGCTGGCGATAGCCGGCACGCGCTTATACTGCTGGTGATAGCCGGCACCCGGTTATACTGCTGGTAATAGCCGGCACGCGCTTATACTGCTGGTAACAGCCGGCACGCACTTATACTGCTGGTGATAGCCGGCACGCGCTTATACTGCTGGTAATAGCCGGCACGCACTTATACCGCTGGTAATAGCCGGCACGCACTTATACTGCTGGTAATAGCTGGCACACACTTATACTGCTGGTGATAGCCGGCACGCACTTATACTACTGGTAATAGCCGGCACGCACTTATACTGCTGGTAATAGCCGGCACGCGCTTATACTGTTACTGTTACATTATAATGTTACTAATGGCTGCAGTAATGCAATGAACACAGTCCAAACGTTGGGGCCCTGTTGCCGCGGACGTTGGCGAGCTTTTCTGTAACCGTTGGTGCACTTAATTACTGGAATTCCTCTCAAGAACAGATCTCTCACTAAGTCCTCAATATCAGCACAATAAGTTCCATCAATGTGTACTCACTACTTCTTGCAGCAAAGATGATATTCCCCCCGGGATCCAGCTCGGGGCCGCAGTGTTCAGACGCGTGGAAGACAATGGAGTGGCAGGCAAAATCCTCCAGTGCTGCAGAGCAAGGAACCTCCCTGGAATCAGGCTGTTTTGCAGAGGGGATGCTGCTGCAGCATTTCTTCCTCTCATACAGTGAGCTGCTGGGCTGTCAGGACTGTCTCTGGGTCTCTGTGCTGTGTGCCCCAGTGCAGGACTCTCTACTCACTGCAATGCACTCACAGTCTCCCTATCTCCTGACCATGTGTCTCTCCCAAAAATGGCCACTGTCTCTCCTTCAGAAGAAGAGGTGCTAATGTCTGTTGATGTGAGTCCCTGCTTGACATTAACTGCAGCATCCTCTATACACAATGCTTTCTCTGCAGGTGTTACATATATATTGGGGAATTTATCCAGGGAGCCTTTTATCTACAGGGATCATAAGGCTGTGGAAAAGTCATAGGTGTAATAATCTGCAGAATATATCAATAAGTATCTATCAGCAGGTAGAGAGGACAGAGCAACATTCTGCAGATCTCCAGAAAGGTCATTGGTGTAATAATCTGCAGAATATATCACTGTGTATCTGTCAGGAGATAGAGGAGCAATGTTCTGCAGATCTCCAGAGAGGTCAGTGGTTTAATAATCTGCAGAATATATCACTATGTATCTGTCACGAGGTAGAGGAGCAATGTTCTTCAGATCTCCAGAGATGTCAGTGGTGTAATAATCTGCAGAATATATCACTGTGTATCTGTCAGGAGGTAGAGGAGCAATGTTCCGCAGATCCCTAGAGAAGTCAGTGTTGTAATAATCTGCAGAATATATCACTATGTATCTATTAACAGGTAGGGAGGACAGAGCAATATTCTGCAGATCTCCAGAGAGGTCAGTGGTGTAATAATCTGCAGAATATATCACTATGTATCTGTCAGGAGGTAGAGGAGCAATGTTCTGCAGATCTCTAGAGAGGTCAGTGGTGTAATAATCCGCAGAATATATCACTATGTATCTGTCAGGAAGTAGAGGAGAGAGCAATGTTCTGCAGATCTCTAGAGAGGTCAGTGGTGTAATAATCTGCAGAATATATCACTATTTATCTGTCAGGAGGTAGAGGAGCAATGTTCTGCAGATCTCCGGAGAGGTCAGTGGTGTAATAATCTGCAGAATATATCACTATGTATCTGTCAGGAGGTAGAGGAGCAATGTTCTGCAGATCTCCAGAGAGGTCAGTGGTGTAATAATCTGCAGAATATATCACTATGTATCTGTCAGGAGGTAGAGGAGCAATGTTCTGCAGATCTCCGGAGAGGTCAGTGGTGTAATAATCTGCAGAATATATCACTATGTATCTGTCAGGAGGTAGAGGAGCAATGTTCTGCAGATCTCCAGAGAGGTCAGTGGTGTAATAATCTGCAGAATATATCACTATGTATCTGTCAGGAGGTAGAGAAGCGATGTTCTGCAGATCTCTAGAGAGGTCAGTGGTGTAATAATCTGAAGAATATATCACTATATATCTGTCAGGAGGTAGAGAAGCAATGTTCTGCAGATCTCCAGAGAGGTCAGTGGTGTAATATTCTTCAGAATATATCACTATGTATCTGTCAGGAGGTAGAGAGGACAGAGCAATGTTCTGCAGATCTCTAGAGAGGTCAGTGGTGTAATAATCTGCAGAATATATCACTATATATCTGTCAGGAGGTAGAGGAGCAATGTTCTGCAGATCTCTAGAAAGGACAGTGGTGTAATAATCTGCAGAAGATATCACTGTGTATCTGTCAGTAGGTAGAGAGGACAGAGCAAAGTTCTGCAGATCTCTAGAGAGGCCAGTGGTGTAATAATCTGCAGAATATATCACTATGTATCTGTCAGGAGGTAGAGGAGCAATGTTCTGCAGATCTCCAGAGAGGTCAGTGGTGTAATAATCTGCAGAATACATCACTATGTATCTGTCAGGAGGTAGAGAGGACAGAGCAATGTTCTGCAGCTCTCCAGAGAGGTTAGTGGTGTAATAATCTGCAGAATACATCACTATGTGTGGTAACGCGGGCGCCGAGTCGTGGTGGGCGGGGCTCTCTGAGCTCAAGTTGGTTTTCGCGCCCTTTGGTCACGGTGGCGCACTTTCTCTCTACCGCTCCTCGGGCCGCAGAACCAGTGAAATAAGTGGTGCCTGTGGGATACACTGTTCTCTGTCCCCTGGGATGTTATGTGGTGTACCCCGAAATAAGGATGTTCCAAGAGACAGGGTTCAATAAACATTCACAGTAACTTTACTGGGCACAATATGCTTGGTGGTTACTTTTGTCACAGAGGCAATGTCTTTAAGTAGTATAAACATATCACAGGGTATTGCAAATGGTGGTACCTGCTTCACCTCCCTGACTCTGTAATTCCTCCAATTCTCCTCACATTTGCACTCCTCTGCTCCACACTGCTGCACTCCTCTGCTCCACACTGCTGCACTCCTCTGCTCCACACTGCTGCACTCAGTGAGGTTTGTTCCTGTGTCCCAGCTAGCTACACCCCTCCCCTCTCTCTGGAGAATACATCTTAAGGTGAAACAGCCCATTTATGTGTCTGCTGAGTCATATAGGGAAGTGAATTCAGTACCAACCATGATTACAGAATAAAGCACATTAAAACCTGCATACTAAAGCAACAGTAGAATGACCGTAAATAAACAGCAATTTTCCTGGGTATCACAATAGCTCCAAGGACTTCTCCTAGTCTATGTGTTAATGTTTGTTTGTCAGTGGTGTCTGACGTGTTTGGGTTATAATTTATGGTTCGTGCATTATTGATTTATTATTGTTTTTGTTAATAAATAATATGGATATTATTTATTTATGGTTAATTGAGTTAACTAACTTTTATATTTATTTCTTAATAAAATGGCTGCTGTGGCCACTTTATCCAAACCCTCGAAGTCGAGTCTTCTTGAGAGAAAGGTGTGGGTTATGAATGTGGAACAGATATATAGGTAAGTGTAATTTGCATACACAAACATCACTCGACTTACCCCAAGTCATGCAAAATAAAGACACAAAACATTATAATTGGGTGTTAAATGGTCAAAACTTTTATTATATTATATGACCAAACCCAAAATGGCAAACCTCCGACTCACGAAGAGTCACCCTCCAGCACGCAGGAAAGGAAAAACCCCCTGTGGGGGAAACCTCTGGGAAACCATGGCTGGAGGATTGCCCTTCCTCTGGGCTTAGAAGGTGCCAAAATATCATTTGTAACAGAATTTGTACATTTTCTCAGATTTTCAAGGAAAGACATTACAATGAACGAACGAACGAACGAACGAACGAACGAACGAACGAACGAACGAACGAACGACATAAAACACATAAATCGGCTGATCTGGTTGGCTAGGCGGGTGTCTCTCTTCCTGGGCACCAATTAAAATGAATGGGTGATCCACGGATGAGACGGGTCCTCCAGATGTCTCCTTGTAGCACCTGTCTCCGCTCCGGCTAATAGAGAGGGATCTCCTGCTGGAAACCCCCCTCTATTACAGACAACCTGTATGAAGAGGATGGCATCACTGTGATGAAGAAGTGGTCTGGGGTGAAGGGTTTCCCTGCTAGAACCTCCAAATTACATCAGGTTGGCATTGGTGGGGAAGTCAAGCTCAAGGTCCTCAGTCCCATCCAATATGGCGCTGAATGTCGCAGTAAAACCTTCTAATATGGAATCTTCTTTATGTCATAAACATTTGTGTTTATGACATCAGCGCATTCATCATCATTACTGCAGGAGTTTCTTACCTCTGCCGCCTCGTTCATTGTGACATCACCCACAGTGGTCTGAAGTGTTAACCCTTTAATGATTGGCAGTGTACTTACCACAGAGGCCATAAAGCTGAATAGAACATATCATTGGCCATAAAGGAAAAGGGATAATGCAGGGAGCATCTCCGCACAAGAACAATCCATGACAAAGAGTTCTCCAGGATAAGATAACTTGTCTGCTTTCTCCAAAAACCAGCACCACACCTGTCCATAGGTTGTGTGTCGTATTACAGCTCATTACCATTCACTTCAATGGAGCAAACCTGCAATACCAAATACAACCTGTGGATAGGTGTGGTGCTGTTTTTGGAAGAAAGCAGCCATATTTGTCTAATCCTGCACAGCCCCTGTTAGAAATAGTTTAAAAAAAGGGGGAGAGAAGAAATAAAAAAAAGGGAAAAAGAGGAACTCTGAGGTAAAAGAAATCAAACTAGACTGAAAGGAGTCTGCTGGAGGTGCCAGATGGAAAGACATTTCTGCCATGGGGACCACATTAGTTGAAATGTATCTTGAAGGGGGGCTTCAGAGAGTGGGTTTTAACCCCTTCCCGTCCTATGAAGTGCTGTTGCATTGAAAAACTATGCAGTTCATCTTCGAATGCAGCGTCACAAAAACAAATTATTTTGTAAAAAATAAAACTATATAAATTTGGTATCGCCATAATCGTAACGACCCGCAGAATCAAGTTATCATGCAAATCATGCCGCCCGATGAACACTGTAAAATCAAAACAGAAATGGCGGAATTACAGGTTTTTTTTCAATTCACCCCACAAAATGTAGGTTTTTTTAAATTTTTTTGAATACATTATATGGTACATTAGTCCGCAGGGTAAATTCCACATAAACAGCGCCATTCATCGGTTAACTGTTTAAATGATACTAGTTCAAGTGACTTTTTTTCGAAAAACACCATAAGAAATTTTTTCACAATTAACCTTCTAATTGGGCCTAGCATGTGTGATACTGTCTGCTAAGCCGTTGTATCTAAGCATGTTATATGTGATACTGTCTGATGAGCCGCTGTCTCCTATCAAGTAGCAGAGCTATCAGGTGTCATAGTGTAATGAAACGGGGTAGGGAGACGGACAGGTGAGCCCTAATCTACCCGAAACTCAGTCCCTGCCTACTAGCACGGCCCGTCCTAAGTGACGGCGTACAACTGGGCGACGGTCCCTACGCTCAATAAGTGCAAGACAGACAACACAAGACAAGGGCACACAGAAGAAAAAGGGGGAGATAGGGGCAGTTGCCCATGGAAACACACTGAGCAACAGGCAGTGGTGAACGAGACGAGACAAACCAGGAGAGTAAGAAGTAGCAAATCAGAGCAGGAGAATAGTCAGTCAAGCCAGGGTTAATAAGTAACAGCGGTCAATAAGGTAAATAGCAAGAATCGCAGAGCCAGGTAACAAGACAATCACAGACAAGAACATGCTGCAAGTGAGGGTAAAAATAGACCAAGGGCAGGAGCTAGAACCGTCAGGCCAGGCTGTGATAGGTTCTCCCTCTCCTCAGCCTGCCAGTCTGAGTGGTAACAGATCGCGTCACTCTAGTAGACCTTGGAGCTGATGAAGGCTGATTAACCCCGGGCGTCGACATAGAACCTGTGTCTGGCAAACCCTTTACAGTGCACCCCCTTTTATGAGGGGCAACTGGACCCTTCCGAGGTGGGCCTGGCTTGTTGGGGAAACGAAGATGGAACTTCCTGAGCAATATACCGGCGTGAACATCCCGGGCGGGTACCCAAGTCCTCTCCTCAGGCCCGTATCCTCTCCAATGGACCAGGTACTGGAGGGAGCCTTGGACCATCCTGCTGTCCACAATCTTGGCTACCTCGAATTCTACCCCATCCGGAGTGTGAACAGGGACTGGAGGTTTCCTCGATGTAGCCAATGATGGGGAGCAGCTTTTCAAAAGAGAGGCATGGAACACGTGTATCTGAAAAGATGGGTGTAACTCCAGCCAGAAGGAGACAGTGTTGAGGACCTCAATGATTTTGTACGGCCCTATATACCGGGGAGCAGACTTCTTGGACGGAACTTTAAGGCACACATTTTTAGAAGACAGCCACACCAGATCCCCGACCACAAACAGAGGGTTAGTTGAACGTCTTTTATCTGCCTGAGTCTTTTGGATGCTCTGGGACGCCTCAAGGTTCTTCTGAACATGGGCCCAGACTGTGCACAGTTCCCGATGAACGACATCTACCTTGGGATTGTTGGAACCACCAGGTGAAACGGAGGACAATCGTGGATTAAACCCAAAATTATAGAAAAAGGGGGAAACCCCCGAAGAGTTACTGACCGGGTTATTAAGGGAAAACTCGGTGAGGGGAATGAAGGAGACCCAATCATCTTGACAGTCTGAGATAAAAACACCTTAAATATTGTTCTAGAGACTGATTAGTCCTCTCAGTTTGGCCATTAGTTTCAGGATGGAAGGCCGAGGAAAAGGACAGATCAATCTCCAGCTTCTTACAGAAAGCTCTCCAAAACAATGAAACAAATTGTACCCCTCTGTCAGAAACAATATTGACCGGAACCCCATGGAGACGCAGGATGTGTTTGACAAACAAGGTAGCTAACGTCTTGGCATTGGGTAGTTTCTTGAGGGGTACAAAGTGGCACATCTTACTGAAGCGTTCTACTACAACCCACACCACCGACTTGCCTTGGGACGGAGGCAGATCGATGATAAAATCCATGGAGATATGGGCAGGGCCGCCATCAGGGGGGTATTAGGGGTACTACTGTAGGGGGCCCGGCCAAACTTAATTGAAAGGGGGGCCCGGCAACTGCCGCGACTTGCCTTTGGTAGAAAAAAACAGGCCTGTTCTTTTCACCAAAACAATGTCGTGAGCTGCAGGCCCCCCTCTAGTCAAACACTGCCGTCAAACACCGCCCGCTTGCGCTCGCGCTCGACCGCACAAGCGCGCGCGCACGAAGGACTGCAGGCGCGCGCCCCCGCGCGAACGACCGGGTGTGCCGACGCGCAACCCGCTCGTGCACGCCGGGAAGAGGGAAGCGGTGCGCCCGCACCACAAGAATATTGCCAAACTACTGGCAAGGACAGCCACACAGGGAGAGCAGCGCACAGACTAGTTACCTGCTGGACCGCCTCCTCCTCCGCCTCCTCCGCCTCCGCCGCCGCCTCCTTCACCGCCTCCTCCTCTACCTCCTCCTCCAGAGCGTAGCTGTATAAGGAGAGGGGGAGGAGTCCAGTTGTTGCGCGGCGGCAGGAGTTCTACGATCCCCGCCATTTTCTGGAGCCTGGAGGTAAAGGACTGGACATCTGGACCGAAGACATCGCCTGACGAGGACTGGAGTGGGAGCCAGCAGCTCTTCTGGCAGTGAGTAAAGTGTCTCAAAGTGCTGATCATGTATGGCCCTGTTCACACAGAGTATTTTGCAGGCCGAAAAAATCTGCCTCAAAATTCCTTAAAGAATTTTGAGGCAGATTTTGACCTGCTCACACTATCTTGCCGCGTTTTTTGCTGCGTTTTTAGCCTGCGGCCATTGAGGACATCAGACAAAAAACGCAGGAACGGCATGAACACTGCTGATTTTATGCAACACATTTTATTGTGGAAAATCCGCATCGTATTACAGTCGCAGACGAGGGGATGAGATTTAGGTGTCACGATCCTTTATTCTTAGCGCAGCCCGGCCTCCTGTGATGACGTTTCATCCCATGTGACTGCTGCAGCGGTCACATGGTCTACAGCGTCATCCCAGGAGGCGGGGCTACGTTCAGAAGAGAGAGATGCGTCACCTAAACTATGGCCGGGGTAAGTCTAAACTTTTTTATAAAGTGCCTTTTTTTTTTCTCATTTGTGATTTTTGCGGCAGAACCGCAGCATTTCCGCAACAGAGGAGCAGCGATTCCACAGAATAAATGGGCATGCTGCAGCTTAAAAAGCCACACTGCAGGTCAATTTTTTTTGCAGCGTGTGGATGAGATTTGTTCAAATCTCATCCACTCGGCTGCGACTGTAATACGCTGCGGATTTTCCACAATAAAATATGTTGCAGTTTTCATGCCTAGTGTGTTCCTACCCTAAGGCCGGATTTACACAAGTGTGTGTTTTTTGCACGCGCAAAAAAGTGGCGTTTTGCGCATGCAAAAGGTCCATAACAGCTCCGTGTGGCAGCAGCGTATGATGCCATCATTATGACACTCTGTTTGTATGTTTGTGAACAGAAAAGCACGTGGTGCTTTTCTGTTTTCATTCATAGTTTATAATGCTGCAGAAGTGCTGGGCGTGATTCTCACGGACCCATTGACTTCAATGGGTGCGTGATGCGCGAACAATGCACAAATATAGGACATGTTGTGAGTTTTACACAGAGGGCACACGCTGCGGGAAAATCACTGACAGTCTGAACGGCCCCATAGAGTAACATAGGTCCGTGCGAGGCGCGTGAAAATCACGGACAGTCTGCACGGCCCCATAGAGTAACATAGGTCCGTGCGAGGCGCTTGAAAATCACTGACAGTCTGCACGGCCCCATAGAGTAACATAGGTCCGTGCGAGGCGCGTGAAAATCACTGACAGTCTGCACGGCCCCATAGAGTAACATAGGTCCGTGTGAGGCGCGTGAAAATCACGCGCGTTGCACGGATGTATTACACGTTCGTCTGAATAAGCCCTAACAATAAGGCCCAGTTCACAGAGTTTTTGGGCCTTGATATTGACTCAGACACTGCGTCAGAATCAGCACCAAACAACTTCCAAAACCGCCTCCCATTGATTTAATCTGAATTCAAAGGGAACCAGTCGCGGAAAAAAGAAAAATCAGCACGTCCTTTCTTGCCGCTCTTCCGCCCCTGACCTCCCATCGAAATCAATGGGAGGCAGAAAATGCATTTTTCGGTGTGTTTTTTGTCTGCTGTCCTCAATTGCCGCAGGCAAAAAACGTGGCAAGATAGTGTGGGCAGGTCAAAATCTGCCTCAAAATTCGGTGCGCGGTTCCAGGCGGTCGCGGGTGCGCGCGCGGGCGGTCGCGGGTGCGTGCGGTTGCGTTCGGCCGCGGGTGCGTGCTCGCAGACGCTCGCGAGTGCGCACGCGCGGGAGTTTGCAGGTGCGAGCGATCGGTCGCGCGGGCGGGCGGTGTTTGACGGCCCCCATGACGAGTGGGGGGGCCCGCAGCTCACGACATTCTTTTGGTGAAAAAAACGGGCCCCATTGTGAAAGCCTGCCCCTTTCAATTAGGTTTGGCCGGGCCCCTCACATCAGTACCCTTAATACCCCCCCCTGATGGCGGCCCTTGGTAGCATGATATAGTGCAGGACGGAGTACCGTTAACAGGCGGTGCCACGGTAGGGGGCCCAGAAAATTTAGTTGTATGGGGCCCTGAAATTCCTGATGGCGGCCCTGGATACGGTTCCAAGGTCTCTGGGGAATGGGCAAAGAACATAGTAAGCCCACAGGTCGGGACCTGGGAGTCTTGGACCTAGCACAAATTTCACAAGCGGTGACGTAGGCCTTAATGTCTTTAAGCAACCCAGGCCACCAATAGGTTCTAGAAATGAGGTGCTTGGTACCCAGGATGCCTGGATGGCCAGATAGTGTGGAGTCATGATTCTCCCTGAGCAACCTTAGCCGGAATTGCAGGTGAACAAATAGCTTGTTCTCAGGAAGGTTCTCGGGAGCAGAAGCTTGATCAGCAGCAATTTCGGAGAATAAGTCTGAATCCACAGAGGATATGATTATACCTGGGGGCAAAATACAAACGGGATCCTCCTCAGGAGGAGGGCTGGCCATGAAGCTACGCGACCCAGCCCTATAGGTAACCACAAAGTTTAATCTCGTAAAAAACAACGCCCATAGAGCTTGTCTCGGGTTTAGCCTCCTGGCAGATTCTAGGAAAACCAGATACTTGTGGTCAGTAAGGACCGTTACCTGGTGCCTAGCCCCCTCCAGGAAGTGACGTCACTCTTCAAATGCCCATTTAATGGTTAAGAGTTTGCGGTTGCCAACGTCATAGTTTTTCTCAGTGAAGGAGAACTTCCTGGAGAAGTAGGCACAGGGACGGAGATGGGTGAGAGACCTAGTACCCTGGGACAAGACAACACCCACTGTCACCTCGGAGGCGTCAACCTCCATAATAAATGGCTTCATTTGGTTAGGCTGAATCAGCACTGGGACAGAGACAAAGCACCTCTTAAGGACCTCAAAATCCTGGACCGCCTCCGGAGGCCAGTGGAGGAGATCAGCACCTTTACGAGTGAGGTCCGTAAGAGGCTTAGCGATGACCGAGAAGTTAGCAATAAATCTCCTATAATAATTAGCAAACCCCAGGAAACTCTTTAAGGCCTTCAGGAAGGCAGGGCGGATCCATTCTGCCACGGCCTGAACCTTGGCAGGGTCCATGCGGAATTCGTTAGGAGTGAGGATTTGACCCAAAAATTTTATCTCCTGCACCCCAAACACACATTTTTCGGTTTTTGCAAAGAGTTTGCTTTTCCGAAGGGCCTGGAGCACCTTCCTGACATGCTCAATGTGAGAGGACCAGTCCTTGGAAAACACAAGTATATCATCAGGGTACACTACAAGAAATACCCCCAGATAGTCTCTTAAATTCTAATTTATGAAATTCTGGAGGATTGCGGGAGCATTACACAACCTAAAGGGCATGACGAGATATTTGAAATTACTTTTGGGTGTATTAAACACAGTCTTCCATTCATCCCCCTCTCTTATCCGGATAAAGTTATAAGCCCCCTGAAGATCGAATTTAGAGAACCATTGGGCTCCCTGAACCTGATTGAAGAGATCAGGAATCAAAGGAAGGGGATATTGGTTCCTTACAGGGATCTTATTCAAATTTCAGTAATCGATGCACGGCCTAAGACCACCATCCTTCTTCCCCACGAAGAAGAAGCCAGCACCTACCGGAGAAGTTGAGGGGCGAATGTAACCCTTGGCCAGGCTGTCCTGGATATATTCTCTCATGGCCTCACGTTCGGGACAAGAGAGATTAAATATCCTACCTTTAGGGAGCTTAGCTCCTGGTACCAAATCGATTGCGCAATCGTACTCTCTATGAGGAGGTAACTCTTCGTAGGCCCTTTTAGAAAAGACATCAGCGAAGTCCTGAGTAAACTCAGGTAGAGTGTTCTCCTCATTAACGAGAGAAACCAAATTAATAGAAAAACATGACGTCATGCATTCATTACCCCATTTAGTAAGATCACCAGTATACCAGTTAAAAGTGGGATTATGCGTCTGCAACCAAGGAAGGCCTAAAATCAAATCGGACGATAACCCCTGCATCACTAACACAGAACACTGCTCCAAATGAATGGAGCCAACAATGAGTTCAAAAACAGGGGTATGCTGCATAAAATAACCATTAGCAAGCGGAGTGGAATCAATACCCACTACCTGGACAGGTTTAGGCAAATCAATTAATGGCATAGCTAGAGACATAGCAAATTCCACAGACATAATATTAGTAGCAGACTCTGAATCCACAAAGGCACTGCCGGTGGCAGACCTTCCATCAAAAGAGACCTGAAAGGGAAGCAAGATTTTATTAGGCTTCATGTTTGCAGGAAATACCTGTGCGCCCAAGCGACCTCCTCACTTAGGCGCGGAAGTTTTCCGGCTGCTTATTCTTGCGCCTGGGACAGGAGTTCAATAGATGCTTGTCATCCCCACCGTAGAAGCAGAGACCATTCTTTCTGCGGAAATCTCTACGTTGTTGGGGAGGCACGGAGGCCCCGAGTTGCATTTGTTAATCCGAGTTCTCCGTGGAAGAACGAAGCAATGGAACCTCTGGAGCCATCATAGGGGAGCCAGAGGTGAAGGCACCAGAACGTTCAAGTCGTCGTTCCCTGAGACCTCAGTCAAGACGTACCGCTAAAGCCATAGCCTGATCTAGAGAGTCTGAAGTGGGATAGCTAACAAACAGGTCTTTCAGGGCGTTCGACAGACCCAATCTAAACTAGCACCTCAAGGCAGGGTCATTCCACCTAGAAGCTGCACACCACTTACAAAGTCAGAACAGTACTCCTCAACGGGTCTCTTACCCTGACGTAAATTCACCAGCTGACTCTCGGCAAAGGCAGTCTTGTCAGTCTCGTCATAGATAAGCCCGAGAGCAGAAAAAAAAAGGTCAACAGAAGAAAGTTCAGGGGCGTCAGGAGCCAAGGAGAAGGCTTATTCCTGGGGGCCCGTCCTGGAGCCGGGACCTAATTATACCCACTCGCTGGCTCTCAGAACCTGAGGAGTGGAGTCTTAATTGGAAATAGAGTCTACTACTCTCCCAAAAAGAGAAAAAAGTCTTCCGGTCCCCTGAGAACTGGTCAGGCAACTTGAGGTGGGGTTCAAGAGGTGAGGTGAAGGGCACTACCTGGGTAGCATCACGCTGGTTGAACCTCTGAGCCAGGTCTTGGACCTGTAGGGAGAGACCCTGCATTTGCTGAGCCAGGGCCTCAAGGGGGTCCATAGTAGAGTCAGGAACCAGGGTAAGAAAAGGTATAGGGCCTGAAATTATGTAATGAAACGGGGTAGGGAGACGGACAGGTGAGCCCTAATCTACCTGCAACTCAGTCCCTGCCTACTTGCACGGCCCGTCCTAAGTGACGGCGTACAACTGGGCGACGGTCCCTACACTCAATAAGTGCAAGACAGACAACACAAGACAAGGGCACTGTTAGGGATCTGCCAGGTACTACGTCTAGGTATACTCCTGGGATTAATCAATCCACACCTGAGGCCAGACCTGTTATACTGACACCGTCTCCCACCAACCAGGGTGGCAGGCTCAGGAGTGGGAGAGCATATCGCGGCCTGGTCAGTCGGAGTTAGCTCCGCCCCCTGTCCTTTATTACCTGCCGTGTTCTCTTCCTCAGTGCTTGTAATTCTTCTGAATTCCTGGCCCCACTGCTGCTTGCTCCAGCCTGCTTCTGCCGTGCTTCTGCCTTGCTGCAGTTCCGCTTTACCTGCTTCGCTTTGCCCCTGGCTTGCTTCCTGCTCCGTGCTCCCGTTTGTATACTCCACTTCATCCTGGTCCTGACTATTCGTTCACCGCTCCGTTTCCTCGCGCCGTTCCGTGGGCTACTGCCCCTTCCCTTGCGTGTTCCCTGTTTGTTCTCCCGTGCACTTAGACAGCGTAGGGACTGCCGCCCAGTTGTACCCCGTCTCCTAGGGTGGGTCGTTGCAAGTAGGCAGGGACAGGGCGGTGGGTAGATTAGGGCTCACTTTCCCTTCACCTCCTTCCTGCCATTACATAATTACAAGCCCATACCTAGTCTACCATTCTCCTACGCTGACGCTATCATGGACCCCCTTGAGACCCTGACCCAGCAGATGCAGGGCCTCTCCCTACAGGTCCAGGCCCTGGCCCAGAGGGTCAACCAGGGTGACGCTGCCTTAGTAGTACCCCTCACCTCACCTCTAGAACCCGACCTCAAGTTACCTGACCGGTTCTCAGGGGACCGTAAGACGTTTCTCTCCTTCCGGGAGAGTTGCAGACTATATTTCCACCTAAAACCCCACTCCTCAGGTTCCGAGAACCAGCGGGTGGGTATCATCATATCCCGACTCCAGGAAGGGCCCCAAGAGTGGGCCTTCTCCTTGGTTCCTGACGCCCCTGAACTTTCCTCTGTTGATCGTTTTTTCTCTGCCCTCGGACTCATTTACGACGAGACTGACAGGACTGCTTTAGCCGAGAGTCAGCTGGTGACCTTACGTCAGGGTAGGAGACCGGTTGAGGAATACTGTTCTGATTTTAGAAAGTGGTGCGTAGCTTCTCGGTGGAACGATCCGGCCCTAAGGTGCCAGTTTAGGTTAGGATTATCTGACGCCCTGAAGGATCTGCTGGTTAGCTACCCCTCTTCTGACTCCCTTGACCAGTTTATGGCCCTAGCAGTACGACTTGACCGACGTCTCAGGGAACGTCAGCTTGAACGTTTCAATGTGCTCCCCTCTGACTTTTCTGCGATCCCCCCCCCGAGGTCCCTTGCCCCTCGCCCCTCCACGGAGGACTCGGAGGTACCTATGCAACTCGGGGCCTCTATGTCCCCTCGACAACGTAGGGAGTTTTGCAGAATGAATGGTCTCTGCTTCTACTGTGGGGACGACAAGCATCTACTGAACACCTGTCCCAGGCGCAAGAATAAAAAGCCGGAAAACTTCCGCGCCTAAGTGATTATCGGGGAGGTCACTTGGGCGCACAGGTATTTCCCGTTAATGTGAAACGCAATAAGATTTTGCTTCCCTTTCAGGTCTCGTTTGCTGGCCGGTCTGCCACGGGCAGTGCTTTCGTGGATTCTGGCTCATCTGCTAATATCATGTCTGTGGAATTTGCTATGTCTCTAAAGATGCCTTTTATTGATTTACCTTATCCTATCCCTGTAGTAGGTATCGACTCAACTCCCCTTGCTAATGGTTATTTTACTCAGCATACTCCTGTTTTTGAACTCCTGGTTGGCTCCATGCATTTGGAGCAGTGCTCTGTACTGGTGATGCAGGGATTATCGTCTGATCTGGTATTAGGTCTTCCCTGGTTGCAGTTGCATAATCCCACGTTTGATTGGAATACTGGGGAGCTTACCAAATGGGGTAATGAATGTCGTATGTCATGTCTTTCTGTTAACTCTATTTCTCCCCGGGAGGAGGTAAACACGCTTCCTGAGTTTGTTCAGGACTTCGCCGATGTGTTTTCTAAGGAGGCCTCCGAGGTGTTGCCCCCCCCCCATAGAGATTACGATTGCGCCATCGATTTGGTGCCTGGTGCCAAGCTTCCTAAGGGTAGGATATTTAACCTTTCATATCCTGAACGTGAAGCTATGAGGGTGTATATCCAAGAATGCCTGGCCAAGGGTTTCATTCGCCCCTCGACTTCTCCTGTAGGTGCTGGCTTCTTCTTCGTGGGGAAGAAGGATGGTGGTCTTAGGCCGTGCATTGATTATCGTAACCTGAATAAGGTCACCGTAAGGAACCAGTACCCACTTCCTTTGATTACGGATCTTTTTAATCAGGTTCAGGGAGCCCAATGGTTTTCTAAGTTCGATCTACGGGGGGCATATAACCTTATCCGCATCAAAGAGGGGGATGAGTGGAAAACGGCGTTCAACACGCCCGAGGGTCATTTCGAATACCTGGTCATGCCCTTTGGGTTGTGTAATGCCCCTGCTGTCTTCCAGAATTTTATTAATGAAATCCTGAGAGATTACCTGGGTAATTTTCTTGTTGTGTACCTTGATGACATACTGGTGTTTTCCAAGGACTGGTCCTCCCACGTGGAGCATGTCAGGAAGGTGCTCCAGGTCCTTCGGGAGAATAATCTGTTTGCTAAGACTGAAAAAATGTGTCTTTGGGGTACAGGAGATACCATTTTTAGGGCAAATCCTCACTCCTCATGAATTCCGCATGGACCCTGCCAAGGTTCAGGCTGTGGCGGAATGGGTCCAACCTGCCTCCCTTAAGGCGTTACAGTGTTTTTTAGGGTTCGCCAACTATTACAGGAGATTTATTGCCAACTTCTCGGTCGTAGCTAAGCCTCTTACGGACCTTACTCGCAAGGGTGCTGATGTCCTCCATTGGCCCCCTGAGGCCGTCCAGGCCTTTGAGACCCTCAAGAAGTGCTTTATCTCGGCCCCCGTGCTGATTCAGCCCAACCAAGAGGAGCCATTTATTGTGGAGGTTGACGCATCCGAGGTGGGAGTGGGGGCCGTCTTGTCCCAGGGTACCAGCTCCCTCACCCATCTCCGCCCCTGTGCTTACTTCTCTAGGAAGTTTTCGCCCACGGAGAGTAACTATGATATTGGCAGCCGCGAACTTCTAGCCATTAAATGGGCTTTTGAAGAGTGGCGGCACTTCCTGGAGGGGGCCAGACACCAGGTAACGGTCCTTACGGATCACAAGAATCTGGTTTTCCTAGAATCGGCCCGGAGGCTTAATCCTAGACAAGCTCGGTGGGCACTATTCTTTACCAGATTTAATTTCTTGGTTACCTATAGGGCTGGGTCCAAGAATATTAAGGCTGATGCTCTGTCACATAGTTTCATGGCCAATCCTCCTTCCGAGAAGGATCCTGCTTGTATTTTACCCCCTTGTATAATCGTTTCTGCCACGGATTCTGACTTAGCTTCTGATATTGCGGCTGATCAGGGTTCAGCTCCCGGGAACGTCCCTGGGGACAAACTGTTTGTTCCCCTGCAATACCGGCTAAGGGTACTCAGGGAAAACCATGACTCCGCTCTATCTGGTCATCCTGGCATCTTGGGCACCAAACACCTCATTACCAGAAACTATTGGTGGTCTGGGTTGCCTAAAGACGTTAGGGCTTACGTCGCCGCTTGTGAGGTTTGCGCTAGGTCCAAAACCCCTAGGTCCCGACCTGCGGGCCTACTACGTTCCTTGCCCATTCCCCAGAGACCTTGGACCCATATCTCCATGGATTTTATCACCGATTTGCCCCCATCTCAGGGCAAGTCGGTGGTGTGGGTGGTAGTAGACCGCTTCAGCAAGATGTGCCACTTTGTGCCCCTTAAGAAGCTACCTAACGCCAAGACGTTAGCTTCTTTGTTTGTGAAACACATCCTGCGTCTCCATGGGGCCCCAGTCAATATCGGTTCTGACAGAGGGGTACAATTTGTTTCCTTATTTTGGAGAGCTTTTTGTAAAAAGTTGGAGATTGATCTGTCCTTCTCCTCCGCCTTCCATCCCGAAACTAATGGCCAAACGGAAAGGACTAACCAATCCCTGGAACAATATTTAAGGTGTTTCATCTCTGGCTGTCAATTCGATTGGGTCTCATTCCTTCCCCTTGCTGAATTTTCCCTGAATAACCGGGTCAGTAACTCGTCAGGGGTCTCCCCGTTTTTCTGTAATTTCGGGTTTAACCCAAGGTTTTCCTCCGTTTCCCCTGGTTGTTCCAATAATCCTGAGGTAGAGGATGTTCATCGGGAACTGTGCACAGTCTGGGCCCAGGTTCAGAAGAACCTAGAGGCGTCCCAGAGCGCACAAAAGATTCAGGCTGATAGTAGACGTTCTGCTAACCCCCGGTTTGTCATCGGGGATTTGGTCTGGTTGTCGTCAAGGAACTTGCACCTTAAGGTCCCGTCCAGGAAGTTTGCTCCCCGATTTATTGGACCTTATAAGATCATTGAAGTCCTCAACCCTGTATCCTTCTGTCTGGAGCTGCCCCCATCCTTTCGCATACATGACGTCTTCCATGCCTCCCTCCTCAAACGCTGCTCCCCGTCCTGGTCCCCCTCGAGGAAACCTCCTGTTCCCGTTCTCACCCCTGAGGGGGTGGAATTCGAGGTGGCCAAGATTATGGACAGTAGGATGGTCCAGGACTCCCTCCAGTACCTGGTCCATTGGAGAGGATACGGGCCGGAGGAGAGGACTTGGGTACCTGCCCGTGATGTTCACGCTGGGGTATTGATCAGGAGGTTCCACCTTCTCTTCCCTACTAAACCGGGTCCTCTTTGTAAGGGTCCGGTGGCCCCTCATAAAAGGGGGAGTACTGTTCGGGATCTGCCAGGTACTACGTCTAGGTATACTCCTGGGATTAATCAATCCACACCTGAGGCCAGACCTGTTATACTGACACCGTCTCCCACCAACCAGGGTGGCAGGCTCAGGAGTGGGAGAGCCTATCGCGGCCTGGTCAGTCGGAGTTAGATCCGCCCCCTGTCCTTTATTACCTGCCATGTTCTCTTCCTCAGTGCTTGTAATTCTTCTGGATTCCTGGCCCCACTGCTGCTTGCTCCAGCCTGCTTCTGCCGTGCTTCTGCCTTGCTGCAGTTCCGCTTTACCTGCTTCGCTTTGCCCCTGGCTTGCTTCCTGCTCCGTGCTCCCGTTTGTATACTCCACTTCATCCTGGTCCTGACTATTCGTTCACCGCTCCGTTTCCTTGCGGTGTTCCGTGGGCTACTGCCCCTTCCCTTGCGTGTTCCCTGTTTGTTCTCCCATGCACTTAGACAGCGTAGGTACCGCCGCCCAGTTGTACCTCGTCGCCTAGGGCGGGCCGTTGCAAGTAGGCAGGGACAGGGCGGTGGGTAGATTAGGGCTCACTTTCCCTTCACCTCCTTCCTGCCATTACAGGCACACAGAAGAAAAAGGGGGAGGTAGGGGCAGTTGCCCATGGAAACACCGTGAGCAACAGGCAGTGGTGAACGAGCCGAGACAAACCAGGAGAGTACGAAGTAGCAAATCAGAGCAGGAGAATAGTCAGTCAAGCCAGGGTTAATAAGTAACAGCGGTCAATAAGGTAAATAGCAAGAGCTAGAACTATCAGGCCAGGCTGTGATAGGTTCTCCCTCTCCTCAGCCTGCCAGCCTGAGTGGTAACAGATCGCGTCACTCTAGCAGACCTTGGAGCTGATGAAGGCTGATTAACCCCGGGCGTCGACACAGAACCTGTGTCTGGCAAATCCTTTACACATAGTCTTAGGCTGGATTCACACTAGCACATTACATCCGTAATGGACGGAACGTATTTTGGCCGCAAGTCCCGGACCAAACACACTGCAGGTAGTCGGGCTCCTAGCATCATAGTTATGTACGATGCTAGGAGTCCCTGCCTCTCCGTGGAACTACTGTCCCGTACTGAAAACATGATTACAGTACGGGACAGTTGTCCTGCAGCGAGGCAGGGACTCCTAGCATCGTACATAACTATGATGCTAGGAGCCCGGCTCCCTGCATTGTGTTCGGTCCGGGACTTGCTGTCAAAATACGTTCCGTCCATTACGGAAGTATCATGGTCGTGTGAACCCAGCCTTAGGGTTCACACGCAAAGTAAAAAATGGCTGAAAATTACAGAGCTGTTTTCAGAGAACACCGCCTTTGATTTACAGACGTTTTTGAAGTTGAAGACATTTTTTGAGGTGTTTAGTTCTAGATGTTTTTGGAGATGTTTTTCCATTGACACAATGAAAAACATCTCCAAAAACGGCTCAAGAAGTGACATGCTCCTTCTTTTTCCGTGCCGTTTTAATATACAATAGGCAGATGTTTGTAGGCATTGGGCTACCGATTTTTCAGTCGTATTTGAAGGCGTTTACGCCCCGAAATACGCCTGAAAACACAGCGTGTGAATATACCCTTAAAGATACGCTGTCTCAGATATATATATCTTTTTAGTTTTTTTTTTAGGGGGGGGTGGGCAAAACATGTCTTGTGGAACAAGGCAGTCTGATTGGACAGTCTGATTAGTGGGGGAGATACGGGGTCTGGCTTAGGCCTTTTGTTACACACTCAATGTAAAATTGTACACTAGCCCGGATCTGGCATTGATTTGTGCTTTACATTACACCCGTTACTGGCGTAAATGATAGTAAAATTGTCGCACCACACACTTTTCAAAAAAGCGCCAAAGGCAGCGTAATCTGACCAAAAACTTTCCCGCAAATTGCGACTTTTGTGACTTTTCTATGCCAGATAAGCGGCTTAGCAAGGTTAATAAATTCTCCTCTAAGGCTACAGACAGTAATACAATATTTTAATGCAAGGATGTGTAAATAATTCTTGGGGGTCTACGCTTCAACTATATAGAAATAATGTGAACACTCTTAATTGTGTACTAAGAACGTGTCGTGTGTAGTAAAACAAAGACCAATATTCCCACCATATAGTGACAGATATCAGTCCTACACAGGCTTTCTGCACACCATATACACTACCGTTCAAAAGTTTAGGGTCACTTAGAAATGTCCTTATTTTTGAAAAAAAAGCAGTTTTTTTCAATGAAGATAACATTAAATTAATCAGAAATACACTGTATACATTGTTAATGTGGTAAATGACTATTCTAGCTGCAAACGACTGGTTTTTAATGCAATATCTACATAGGTGTATAGAGGCCCATTTCCAGCAAACATCACTCCAGTGTTCTAATGGTACACTGTGTTTGCTAACTGTGTTAGGGCGGATTTACACGAGCGTGTGCATTTTGCGCACGCAAAAAACTCGGAGTTTTGCATGCACAAAAGGCACTTAACAGCTTCGTGTGTCATGTACATATGGTGCGGGGCTGCGTGCTTTTCCCGCATTCGCCATCATTATGACACTCGGTTTGTGGTGCTTTTCTGTTTACATTCATTCTTTTACTGCGGTTGCGCGAATAACGTGCATCCCACGGAAGTGCTTCCGTGCGGAGCGCGTGATTTTCACGCACCCATTGACTTCAATGGGTGCATGATGCACGAAAAACGCCGAAATATAGGACATGTCGTGAGTTTTACGCAGCGGACTCACTCTGCGCAAAAATCACGGACAGTCTGCACTGCCCCATAGACTTGCATAGGTCCATGCCACACGCATGAAAAACACGCGGGTGGCCCGGATGTATTACACGTTCGTGTAAATCCGCCCTTAGAAGGCTAATTGATGATTAGAAAACACTTGATAGCCCTTGTGCAATTATGTTAGCACCGCTGTAAACAGTTTTGCTGTTTAGAGGAGCTATAGAACTGACCTTCCTTTGAGCTAGTTGAGAATCTGGAGCATTACATTTGTGGGTTTGAATAAACTCTCCAAATGGCTAGAAAAAGAGAGCTTTCATGTGAAACTCGACAGTCTATTCTTGTTCTTAGAAATGAAGGCTGTTCCATGCGAGAAATTGCCAAGAAACTGAAGATTTCCTACAACGGTGTGTACTACTCCCTTCAGAGGACAGCACAAACAGGCTCTAACTAGAGTTGAAAGAGAAGTGGGAGGCCCCGCTGCACAACTGAGCAACAAGACAAGTACATTAGAGTCTCTAGTTTGATAAATAGACGCCTCACAGGTCTTCAACTGGCAGCTTCATTAAATAGTACCCGCAAAACGCCAGTGTCAACGTCTACAGTGAAGAGGCGATTCCGGGATGCTGGCCTTCAGGGCAGAGTGGCAAAGAAAAAAACATATCTGAGACTGGCTAATAAAAGGAAAAGATTAACATGGGCAAAAGCACACAGACATTGGACAGAGGAAGATTGGAAAAAAGTGTTATGGACAGACGAATCAAAGTTCGAGATGTTTGGATCACACAGAAGAACATTTGTGAGACGCAGAACAACTGAAAAGATGCCGGAAGAGTGCCTGACACCATCTGTCAAGCATGGTGGAGGTAATGTGATGGTCTGGGGTTGCTTTGGTGCTGGAAAAGTGGGAGATTTGTACAAGGTACAAGGGATTTTGAATAAGAAATGCTATCACTCCATTTTGCAACGCCATGCCATACCCTGTGACAGCGCTTGATTGGAGCCAATTTCATCCTACAACAGGACAATGACCCAAAGCACACCTCCAAATTATGCAAGAACTATTTAGGGAAGAAGCAGGCAGCTGGTATTCTATCTGTAATGGAGTGGCCAGCGCAGTCACCAGATATCAACCCCATAGAGCTGTTGTGGGAGCAGCTTGACCGTATGGTACGAAAGAAGTGCCCATCAAGCCAATCCAACTTGTGGGAGGGGCTTCTAGAAGCATGGAGTGAAATTTCTCCCGATTACCTCAGAAAATTAATAGCTAGAATGCCAAAGGTCTGCAATGCTGTAATTGCTGCAAATGGAGCATTCTTTGACGAAGGCAAAGTTTGAAGGAGAAAATTATTATTTCAAATAAAAATCATTATTTCTAACCTTGTCAATGTCTTGATTATATTTTCTAGTCATTTTGCAACTCATTTGATAAATATAAGTGTGAGTTTTCATGGAAAACACAAAATTGTCTGTTTGACCCCAAACTTTTAAACGTTAGTGTAAGTGAATACAGTGCAGTGAAATTCAGTGACTCACAGGTGACATCTTCTCAGTTTGGAGTCGTTCATGTTCTCTTTTCTTCTTCATCCGGCCCAGAACGCCATGTTGACTTTCAGTCTTCTTCATCTCCAATGCCCAAGCGCAAACCACTGGATACATCATGAAAGTGTTGATGTAACCTGTATACCATGTTCACGTGACCCAATGTGCCACGTCACAGCGTATTCAAATCATGGAAGCGTTCAGTCTACATGACTACCGCCCGTCACGGTGCGCATACCTTAGATAAAAATTTCGACATATAACTAACTCTAAACCTCATAAGCTAATTTTCTTTAGCTATTATACTAGGATGTACAATTCTATATTAAAATATTATCATATTAGTCATGTGTCCTAGTATACCCACATCCAGCGATGGGTGGAATGGGTGAAACATAAAATAGTTTTCCATGAGTTTTGGACTGCGATGTGCTGCTGATCTCTCCTTTTGGGGGTAACATACAGGGAATATGGGGTTATATAAGGGACTCCCATTATCCCTGTATATACCAGCCATCATCCCCATATATAACCACAATTATCCGTGTATGTACCAGCCCACCATTATCTCGGTATAAAATCTCCATCACCCCTGTATATACCATTAGGGCGGGCACTATCAGCTTGCTGTGGCGTGCGGGCATTGTGGCTAAACAAGAAGTAAATGGGGTGGGCATTGAGGACACCGTGGACCAATAGGATGCCTGAAATGCCGGTATATGGGAGAAGTCCAGCAGAATCTGAAAATATGCCTCCTGATTGCTTAAAGGCTATGTACACCTTTGCACTGTTTTTTTTTTTTTAAATTGCCTTGTATGTATTTTGCTAAATAAATCACATTTCTAATTGGTCTAGCATTTGTCTTCTGTACCTACAGTGTATTTCAGTTTATGGCCAGCTGCTGTATTCAGTTATCTCTCTAAGGCCCTGTTTACACCTGCGTTGGTGTGTTTGTTTCGTTGTTCTGCTCCGTCAGTGGTGTAGAACAAAGGACTAACGGAAGCAACGGTTCTGTCGCACAATGGACACCTCCACCTGCCGATGGAACCCAATGACTTTAGTAAGTTCCATTGGCTTTCCGTCAGGTGGGGGGCCGTGATTTTACCAGAGACAATAGTGCAGATGTGAACGAGGCCTTATCCGTCAGTCATCACCCTAATGGCAAACTGAGCAGCTCTTCCTTTGCAGGCTCATGAACAAGCATTTACTGTGGAATCTGCGCATGTGCATGGTCCTATTTACTGCATACCTCCTAACCGTCCCGGATACAGCGGGACAGTCCAGGATTCCGGGCGGTGTTATGTTGTCCCAAGCGGCCGGTGGTATATCTTGGTGTCAACTGTATCTGCGTCCTCAGGATGCAGATACAGTTAAATCCAATGCTAATATAAGGGATCATCAGCTCCCTGCTTCTGTATTAGTACCACTCGCCAAGGAATTCCCGGGCACAGCGCTACTTTAACTGCGGAGCCCCTTGTCTCACTATCCATATATGAACATTGACGTCGGGGACTACTCTTGGAGCGGAATTCACTGCCTTTGCATTGCCGATGGTCTGGCCGGGGATTCCGCTCCTAGGCGGAACCCCTCACGTCACTGTCCATATATGTACAATTACATTAAGGGCTCCCCTGAAGACGCTGCTCAGCAGTGAAACATGTCGGGGGGGGGGCTAGTGCTCTTTTAAATCTAACTCAGTCGCTGTTTAGCTTTTGCACTCTATCTTACGGAGGACACAGGCTCTTTAGGCAGTCTGCAGCTGCCGTACATACGAGCCCCATTACGTCCATGAGATGTTAATACCTCTCACATCTCTAATACCACGCTAACCGACTCAGTATATTTTTATTCTAATTCAATGTTGTACGTTTACCGTTTTCTCATGGCACTTCAATTCTAAAGTTCAATATTAAAAGTTATGTTTTATTTAATGCCACTATTCAAGTAGTAGCTGGGAAATTGGGATATCTGTGCTCCAGCACATTGCATCTGTCTATTCCTCCTGGAGTGCATCCCTGGCCACAGCATGGCTGACGCTCTGGACAGGGATTCTGCTCCTATAGGGAATGCCTTACGTCACTGTCCATATATGGACCGTGACAGAAGGGGCTCCTCCTGGAGTGGAATCCCTGGGGGGGGGGGGGGTGGCACCATCTACATGGGCACTGTGTGTGACACTATCTATATGGGCATTGGCGCTTTATATGTGCGCACTGGTACTAGGGGTAGCTAAGGGGGCATTAAACTGTATGGGGGCAGCTATTTGTCATTATACTGTGTGGGGGGTCCTATGTGAACATAATACTGAGTGGGCTGAACCGGGTATGTGTGGGCGGAGATTACTGAGATTAGATACTTGAAAGTTGGTAGGTATGTTCAGTGCCGCCATCAGGAATTTCACGGCCCCCTACAGCTAAATTTTCTGGGCCCCCCTACCGTGGCACCGCCCGTTAACGGTACTCCGCCCAACACCATATCACGCTCTTTGTGTGATACATAACTAATAACTTTTTATTTGGCCAAAAGATTTTGAAGCCTGCCACCACGACAAGGTAGACTCTTTTGGCAGGGCCCTACTCTACTCTAACTCATTTCAAATTTCTCAATAACCCTATATGTATCTAACACTAGTAAACTTAGCTGCCTAAGATCCTAATGTTGTGGATGTATAATATGGAGCTAATAGAATTCTAAGAGCTCATACTGTACCGCCATGTCTCAATTTGTACACTGAGGCACATGTCGTTTTTCCTTTTTCTCATTGACTGCTGTAAAATAAAATATAACGAGCTCCACTATACGTCTATCTGAGAATATTATGCCGCACATACGGCCTCTGGGTCCATTTAATGAATCCATAGGCATGTCTACAAACCCTTAGGCTGTTCAAAGGTTATTTGTATTAATTGTTCCCGTACTCTGCAAATTTTTAATAGTGCCTTTTTAAGATGTACAAAATTACATCATCTTATTTGTGGTCTGTTTATTTGTTGAATGCTTCTAAAACTTTTTACCTATTCTGGTGAACAAATGTTTATTTTTTTTATTTTTTTTAGTTTAGAGTCATTCAGTTAAATCTTTTGACCAAATATGGTAATTCGATTCAATACTATAGTGCAAGTGAAACATCATTCCAAAAAATTAAGAACCACCAAACGTTAACATAAGAAAAAAAGTTTAACGGACAACATATATAACAAGTATAAAATGATAAAGTGCTTCAGTCACATTAACATATAACTAACAAACAAACAAAATAGTGCAAACGGTTTTACAGATTGAGCATAAATATAAACAATATTACTATCAATAACAAAGAAAAGCAGCAAAAGGGGGCAAACATTCTTATTTTACATTTAAACATCATTAATCATATACTTACCTATTGCGCTGTTTTAGCTGTGATAGATGAGGATTGTTTCATGCTTGGCTCAGAGCAAAAATAAGAGCAAATTTAGATTTGTAGAGCAGACAGTCTTCTAACTTTATGATTTGCAAAATCTTTAATAAGGTCTTTATAATTGAGCTGTCTGGCAAGCCCATGTTCAATGGAAAGAATTGCTAGGCTGCTAAACGTTGCTCGCTCATTGTAGAACGCTGATAGTTCTTGATCAATGAAAGTTTGCTAAATGCCCTTTCTCCTTCCGCTACTGAAAGTGGGAGGGTGGTGAAAATCCGAAGAGCAATACACACCTCTCCAAATATTCCCTGAAGCTCTAGTTCATAGATAGAGTTTAGCAAATCTAGTGGACCCAAGTTTTCGGGGAATGTAGCGCAATACACTTTACGGAGATGTTGCAGTTCACAGAGTAAAGATGATGTGAAGTCATCAGGGTATGCGGAGATCAATTCTTCAGTGGATGTCACCAAGTCTTCTTCACTCATTGTTCTCAGTTTAAGGATTGGAGCAAATAATTTGCATACATCTTCCATTGATTTGAAGCGCTGATAAAGATCAGAAATGATTGTGTTCATTGCCACAAGGAAGACATTAGCTTTAAAATGATCTTCAGGATTTAGCATCATGGTGCTTTGACTTCCTTTGGCGCAATTGCTGAGAATTCAGTAGCTCCTTTGGAATCTCCATACAATCAGCTACAGATTTGGCTTCAGAGAGTAGAGCAGGCCACTTTTCCCGAAGAAGTTTCATTTCTTCCGAGAGGGCTTTAATGTTGGCGGCTCCAATTTCCATGGAAATAGATCTTGATTGAAGAATTTTGTTTCTCTGCTCAAAACTGGTAAGCACTTTTATCCAGAATGTTGCTAAAACTACTGACCGGAAAGATGAAAAATAGTCATGGAGACCTTGAGCGTCTGAGTGTGCATCACTTGTAAGTTTTTTGGAAGCAAGAACTTTTTCCAGAGCCTTCAGAACGCTCGGGAGTTTCTGAGCAATTGGACGCACAGCCTCTATTCTTGAACTCCACCTGGTGTCACTTAGACCATGCAAAGACCTTCCAACTTCTTCAAGCAGTGTGTTCCATCTCTCAGGGCTGCTGCTAAACAGAATGTATAGCCTGTTTACACTTCCAAAAAATGTCTTCATTTCAGGGCAGCTTGCAGCAGCGTGTACACCCACAAGGTTTAACGAATGGGCAGCGCAGGGACAAAAGATAGCTGTTGGATATCTCTCCTGGATTCTGGCTCTTACACCTTTAATCCTGCCGGACATGTTTGCACCATTGTCATATCCCTGACCTCTGCAGTCTTTGAGGTCAATGGCATGTTCACTCAATCTTGAGATAATCATTTCAGCAATTTCTTCACTAGTCTTCTGGAAAAAATCCAAAAATTCCAAGAACCTTTCTTGAATATGCCAACTTCTTTTTTGAGGCTCTCTGTAAACATATCTTACAACTATAACATTCTGTTTGGTGTGTGAAATATCTGGTGTAGCATCACAAACTACAGAAAAATAAATCGCTTCTTTCCTTTCTAGTAGTACAAATATTTATAAATTCATTTTGTGTGGCCCAGGAGAGATAATGAGCTGGAAGTTTCTTTCCATTTTCTTGACTGGCCTTGACTTTTTCTAAATGCTCGCGTAGTAAATTGTCATATCGTGACAGGATTTCCAACGTTCCAAGAAAATTGCCATTATGGATTTCTCCAATTCTTTGCGTTGTTCCCCTGAATCCCATGTTGCGTGAAGCCAAATGCAGTGTCCCATCCAAGAGTCTTTCTAGAAGAGCCATAAACTTATCAACTTCCTTCGCTAAACTTCTTTGCATCTCGAAGTCAACACCATGACCGCCTATGGACTTTTGGAGTGTTCTCCAACTCCAGTAGTGCTTTCTGTGCTGTGCGGAATGTTCATGCTCCGGTAATTTCTTGTACAGTCGATGCCACCTGTGCTTTGATGGATCAAAACCGTCTTTTTGACAGAGGATGCTTCCTGTTTTACTCCTGGAGTCCGTAGAAAAGGCCATACAAGTTACACAATACATTACCTGCTTGGTTGTGCTCCATCTTAGCCAATCCCGTAAATTCTTCTCCCTTCCATTTGAGGACTTGGCATATAGAAGAAAATCACTGAAACAACGGTTATCAACATCTGTAGGCAAAGACTGTGCCATCTTTTTTAATTCCTCTTCATTGAATAATCCAGAAAGAACAATCTTCTCTCTTTCTTTTTTCTGGAGAACATCTGGCCACAGAGCTGGGTCTTTCCAATCAACTTCTCCTTGTAATGTCCGACAAGACTGAGTGTCCTCTTCAGGAGAAAAAACACGGGTACAGATGTTTGTATTACTCTGCATGCAACAAGACGCTCCATCATTCATATTTTTCAAAACTTCTATGGGAAGATCTTCATTCTCAATATAAGAAGTTGAAGTTGAGGAGGACGGAATTACCTCTCCTTCCATCTCTGTAAAAAAACTGGAAGGCAACATTTTGTGTGAAGGAGATTCTTCTTCTATCATGATCGGATTTTCCGTGGACATAGTGCAGGAACATGGTGTCTCTACAGCTTCTTCTGTCACTGCAAAAGTTGACATATTGCTAGAAGTAGCATTCTCTTCTTCCATAACTGACAAAATGCTTGCCGTTTGCGCAAGTATTTGATGAGAAGCTTCTATGTGTAGTTCAGGTAATTCTTGGATTTCAACATCACCTCCCTGGTTGGATTGTGGCTTCTTAAAGTAGTCCAGTATCACTTTTTTCTTTATCTTTTCCTCTTCTTCACGCTCTCTTTTTTTCTTGCGTTTTTGAAAGCCAGATTTATGGTGGTACATTTTTTTTGGTCTCAATAAGTATTAACCAAGAGCAAAATATATGTATTTTTTCTAGAAAAGCAAGATTGGCGAAACACTGCTTGCTACCTCTAATAGCCCCAAAACTTATAATGAGGAGTATTGATAGAAGACAATTGAAAAAGGGGAACTTAATTTGCTATAGAGAAAATAAAATTGTTAAATGGTTCAAAAATCTTTACCAAGGAAGGAAAACCGTGTGAAATAACAATGAAACTGAACTAGTAGAACGTCTGAACAAAATGAAATATATTAACTCACAAACCTGTACTAAAGTCCTGATAAATCACTGCTAAAAAAAAAAAAAGGGTACAAGACAAATGTCAGTTCATACTACATATGTACACTACCAACAATATCAACTGTTATTTATACTAACCCACTACTATGACCAACCGAACATCTAATATGTTTGGTTGTGTCCAGAGAGGGTCAGGCATGTGGAATTTCAATGTGCCCAATCCGTTTGCTTGCAAATAGATAAGCCGTTGCCAGTAGTCTGACAGCTCCTTTCTCATATATCCTTCTTGAAAACACATGCACACTCGGCTGAGCATGCATGTGTGTGGGGAAGTCTAGAGAAACAGCTGTCGGCTGGACGATTGCTGTCTCAAGTGTAAGGCCAGCTTAAGGCTGGGTTCACACTACCTATTTTCAGACATAAACGAGGCGTATTATACCTCGTTTTACGTCTGAAAATAGGGCTACAATACGTTGGCAAACATCTGCCCATTCATTTGAATGGGTTTGCCGACGCACTGTGCAGACAACCTGTCATTTACGTGTCGTCGTTTGACAGCTGTCAAACGACGATGCGTAAATTGACTGCCTCGGCAAAGAAGTGCAGGGCACTTCTTTGCAACGTAATTTGAGCCGTTCTTCATTGAACTCAATGAAGCACAGCTCAAAATTTACGGCTGTCAGAGAAGCCTCGCAAAATGCGAGGAGGAGCATTTACGGCTGAAACGACGCAGCTCTTTTCTTCTGAAAACAGGCTGTGATTTCAGCCGTAAAAGTCAGCTAGCGTGTGCACATACCCTAAGTCTGCCGAATCCTACAGAGATGCCAGAGCTAAATGTTAAATAGTGCTGACGCTGCTGTCATGGCTCCTCCATAAGTGGAAACCACGGACAGAGCGCTGCCGACACTCTTGTCGGAGATTCTATAAGAAGCCCCTGTCTAGGAGGCGACGTAACAACCACTGTAGCAGCCGCTATGGGGTCCACAGCATGAGGGGGCCCATGCTGCCCGCTGTCACGTGCACCCCATGTCCAGTGGCCCCGCTAGCAGCCGCCACATTCAATGGAATCTGCATCCTAAGGACGCAGATACTATTGAACGCTATGGCAGAGCAGGGAGGTATCTCCCCGCTCTGCCAATTACTACTCTACAGAATCCCAGGCAGAGTGCTAGTAGCGCTCTGCCCAGGACTCCGGCTCTGGAGTTGCCCCTGACATCACTGTCAATATATGGACAGTGATGCCAGAAGGAGAGAAGGAATCACAGGCAGAGTGCTAGTAGCGCTCTGCCCGGGACATCACTATCCATATATGGACAGTGATGTCAGGGGGCTTCCCCAGAGACTGAGTTCCGGAGCAGAGCCTTTACTAGCGCTGTGCTTGAGACTCTAGCTCTGCTCCGGAGAGAACTATCCATATATGGAGAGTGATGTCAGGAGCAGAGCAGTGTATTAAGCAGAGTGCTAGTAGCTTTTTGCCCGGTATTATGGCTCTGGGGTTGCCCCTGACATCACTGTATGTTTATGGACAGTGACGTCATGGGCTCCTCCTGAAGCGGAATCCCCGGCCAGAGCGTCGGCTACCACTCCTAGAGGGAGCCTCAAAGGCTGTGTGGCACTACCAGGTAGGGGTACCAGAGGGGGGCTGTGTGGCACTACCGGGGAGGGGGGCTGTGTGGCACTTTACTGCCACCGTGAGTTCCCCTGCAAATGGGCCCACTAACTCTGTCGCCCAAGGGTCCACATAAACCTTGAGCAGGCCCTGGTGCTAAGATCACATATTGCCTAAGGGTTGAAATGCTAAAAATGTAAAAAAGGGGGCTTTGTTTAAGGTTGTTACAGCAATGTTGTACTTTTGACAAAAGTAAATTTGTTATACAAGGGACAGCGAGATTATTGTAAACTACAACTTTTGTTGGTTTTAGTCAAAAGATATTCAACTACATCTTAAAAAAAATAATATATATAGACTTTATTCCTTTATTCTGCAAATATAATGAACATAATAATACTTAAAGGGGTTTCCCAGTCCCTAAAAATGGATGTCCTATCCTCAGGATAGGCCATCAATAGCTGATGGGTCGGGGTCCAACTACAGTGACCCCCGCCGATCAGCTCTTTTGAAGGGAGTGCAGCGCTCGTACGAGCGCTACTTGCCCTTATTTCTACTTGCTCACTGTGAATCGTCGACAGAGATGTAGCGCAATTCAGAGTATTGCAGCCTTCTCACATTCACTTCAATGTGAGAAGGCTGCAATACTGTGAATCGCTGCTACAACCGGGTCGACGTTTCACAAGTAGAAATGAAGGGGAAGCAGCGCTGCACTCCCTTCAAAACAGCTGATCGGTGGGGGACTTGATAGTTGGACCCCGACCGATCAGCTATTAATGGCCTATCCGGAGGATCAGTGCACCTGTAACTATATCATACTGCCCGCAGTTAGGGCAACATTAACCCCTTCAGGACTGAGCCTGTTTTGGCCTTCAGGACGAAGCCGATTTTTCAAATCTGACATGTGTCCCTTTATGTGGTGATAACTCCGGAATGCTTTTGCCTATCAAAGTGATTCTGAGATTGTTTTCTCGTGACATATTGTACTTTATGTTACGGAAAAAATTTGGTCGATAAATTCAATATTTATTTGTAAAAAACACCAAAATTTGAAGAAAATTTGCAAAAATTAGTATTTTTTTACATTTTAAATGTATCTGCTTGTAAAACAGATAGTAATACCACACAAAATAGTTACTAGTTAACATCCCCCATATGTCTACTTTAGTTTGGCATCGTTTTTTGAACATTCTTTTATTTTTCTAGGACGTTACAAGACTTAGAACTTTAGCAGCGATTTCTCATATTTTCAAGAAAATTTCAAAAGCCGATTTTTACAGGGGCCAGTTCAGTTCTGAAGTGGCTTTGAGGGTCTTATTTATTAGAAAGTCCCCATAAATCACCCCATTTTGAAAACTGCACCCCTCAAAGTATTCAAAACAGCATTCAGAAAGTGTTTTAACCCTTTAGGCGTTTCACAGGAATTAAAGCAAAGTAGAGGTGAAAGTTACAAATGTCATTTTTTTTTTACAAAATTCATTTGTAATAAAAAAAATTCTATACCACAGAAGTTTTTACCCGAGAAATGGAACTTATTATTTATTGCCCAGGTTCTGCAGTTTTTAGAAATATTCCACATGTAGCCCTAGTGCGCTAATTTACTGAAATACAGGCCTCAGAAGCAAAGAAGCACCTAGTGGATTTTGGGGCCTCCTTTTTTTTAGCATATATTTTAGGTACCATGTCAGGTTTGAAGAGGTCTTGTGGGGCCAAAACAATAAAAACCCCCAAAAGTGACCTCATTTTGGAAACTACACCCCTCAAGGAATTTATCTGTGGGTATAGTTAGCATTTTGAACCCACAGTTTTTTTGCAAAATGTATTTGAATTAGTTTGTGAAGATGAAAATCTACTTTTTTTCTGAAAAAAACGTAGATTTTTTTTATTTTTTCAAGGAATAAAAGAGAAAAAACACCCCAACATATGTAAAGCAATTTCTCCCGATTACAGCAATACCCCATATGTGGTAATAAACTGCAGTTTGGATCCACAGCAGGACTCAGAAGGAAAGGAGCACCATTTGGATTTTGAAATTCTGATTTTGCTGGAATAGTTTTCAGTGCCGTGTCGCGTTTGAATTGCACTGGAGGGAACAAAATAGTGGAAACCCCCGGAAAGTGACCCCATTTTGGAAACTACACTCATCAAGGAATTTTTCTAGGGGTAAAGTTAGCATTTTGATGCCACAGTTGTTTTGCTGAATTCATTGGAATTATTCTGTAAAGGTAAAAATCTACTTTTTTTCTGAAAAAAGGTAGCCATTTTTAATTTTTACAAGGAATAAAGGAGAAAAAGCACCCCAACATTTGTAAAACAATTTCTCCCGATTACGGAAATATGCCATATGTGGTAATAAACGGCTGTTTGGACCCACAGCAGAGCTTAGAAGGGAAGGAGCGCTATTTGTCTTTTGGAGATCAAATTTAGCTGAAATGGTTTTTGGGTGCCATGTTGCATTTGCAAAGCCCCTGAGAGGCCAAACAGTGGAACCCCCCAAAAGTGGAAATTACACCACTTAAAGAATCTATCTAGGGATATAGTGGTCATTTAGACCCCACAAGTCTTTTGAAGGATTTATTAGAATTAGGCCGTGAAAATGAATATCAACATTTCTTCCACTAAAATGTTGTATTTTTTCAATTTCACAAAGGATAAAGGAGAAAATGCTGCCCAACATTTGTAAAGCAATTTCTCCCGAGTACGGCAATGCCCCACATGTGGTCATAAATGGTTTTTCATTAGAAAGTAATTAACCCTTTCTGGACTGATCCATTTTTTTCTTTTCCTTTTTAGTTTTTTCCTCCCCGCTTTCCAAGAGCCACAACTTTTTTATTTTTCAGTCAATAGAGCGGTATGAGGGCTTATTTATTGAGGGACGAGCGGTCGTTTTTATTGGTACCATTTTTTGGTACATACAACTTTTTGAGCACTTTTTATTACATTTTTAGGTAGAGCCAAGGTGACCAAAAAACAGTGATTTTGCCGTTTTAAATGCTTTATTTTTCACGTGAGACGCTCCATGCATCACCCCCCCCCCCCACACACTACGACATGCTATGTTGTGGTGCACGCAGGGGTTAATGTGCAGCGGATGGTGCAGAGTAAAAATTAAAATTTTCCACTCATATGCCATTTTAGTGCACTACATGTTATGCCCAGTTTGTGCCACTGAAGACGAATACCTCATAAAATATTAAGCGGGTTCTCCTGGGTATGGCGATGCCATATCTATGGGCGTAAACTGGTGTTTGGGCACGCTGCAGGGCTCAGAAGGGAGGGAGCAGCATTTGGCTTTTGGGGCGCAGATGTAGCTTGGTAGTAGTTCTGTTTGGGGTTTTACTGGTGTCTCAATATATAATGTGGGGGCATATGTAATCTGTGCGGGGTACATCAGGGTACATGTTATCTGTGCGGAGTATATCAGGGTACATGTTATCTGTGCGGGGTACATCAGGGTATAATAAGAGGGTATAATAATGCAGTAAATAAATAATAATCCGCAGATATGTGGCCGGTGTCGCACTGATAAATGGCGCCCGATCTTATCTGCTTTTGGAACACTGCACATTTTGCATCGCCATATTCTGAGAGCCAGAACGGTTTTATTTTTTTTCCACCGGAGCTGGGTGAGGGTTTATTCTTTGCGGGACAATCTGTAGTTTTCATTGGTACCATTTTGGGGTACTAGAAATTTTTTTGATCACGTTTTATTCAATTTTTTGGCAAGCAAGGTGACCAAAAACCATCAATTCTGAAACTGTTTTTTATGGCCTTCACGCTGGGCTATAAATTACCATTATATTTTATACTGCGGGTCGATACGATTACAGCGATACCATACGTATATAACTTTTTGATGTTTTGCAGCGTTTGTGCAATAAAATCACTTATTTATAAAATAAATTAATTTTTGTGTCACCATATTCTGAGAGCGATAACTTTTTTTATTTTTCAGTCAAAAATGCGGTGTAAGGGCTTGTTTTTTGCGGGACGGGTTGTAGTTTGTATTGGTACCATTTTGGCGTACATGCGACTTTTTGATCACTTTTTATTGTCGATTTTGGGAGGGGTGGTAACCCAAAAATTGTGATTCGGGCACTGTTTTTCGTTTATTTTTTTCGCGGTGTTCACCGTGCGGGAAAAATAATATTACAGTTTTATAGTCGGGGTCGTTACGAACGCGGTGATACAATATGTGTACTTTTTTTTATCGTGTTAATTTTTTTCCTATAATAAAAGACTTATTATAGGAAAAAAAGCATTCTTTGTTTATGTCACTTCTAACTTTTATTTTTACACTTTTTCAAAACATTTTTATTATCTTTTTTTTACTTTTTTTACTTGTCCCACTAGGGGACACTTAGACTGGAAGATCTGATCGCTGCTGGAACACATTACACTACACACGTAGTGTAATGTGTTCTAACTGTCATTGTGACGTAACTGTCACACTGACAGGAAGCAGAGGAGGAACGGCCGGAGGCTGATCCTCCGAGGCTTCCGTACATGGCAACCCGGAGGTCATTGTCTGGCCTCTGGTTGCCGTGAGAAGGATCGCCAGCCCCCGCAAATACATGTGGGGGGCTGCCGATCCGCTGTAAACCTCTTCAATGTGGGGATCGCAATCGACCACCGCATCGAAGGGGTTAATTGCCGATTTCAGCGGCGACAGGCCGCTGATCGGCAACAGGGAGAGCAGGGCTGACACCCTGCACAGTTAACCGCCGCTGCGGTGTAGCGCCGCGCGGCGGTTAACTGTCAAAGCACTGACGTTAGTGAACGTCAAGGTGCGCGAAGTTACTGCACACATTGACGTTCATTAACGTCAAGGTGCGGGAAGGGGTTAACAGGCCGACAGGTTCAGATAAACAAAATAGCAGATACAGGGTTTGTTTCGGTACAATCCTAAACCCCGTCTATGATCAAAAATAGATACATAAGAGCAGAGGAAAAACAGGTTGTTAAAACAGTGGCATAACAATTGCGGTCAGAGGGGGTTGGGTCAACCTGGAATCTGCGAGCCCCACTTAAGGCTGGGTTCACACGACCATGTTACTTAGGGACATGCTTAGGGGCTCTGTCACCACATTATAAGTGCCCTGTCTCCTACATAAGGAGATGGGCGCTATAATGTAGGTGGCAGCAGTGCTTTTTATTTAAAAAAACGATCTATTTTCACCACTTTATTAGCGATTTTAGATTTATGCTAATGAGTGTCTTAATGCCCAAGTGGGCGTGTTTTTACTATAGACCAAGTGGGTGTTGTACAGTGGAGTGTATGACGCTGACCAATCAGTGACCAATGAGCGTCATGCACTTCTCTCCATTCATTTAGGCAGTTAATAGAGATCCTTTTAGATCTCTATGTGCTGTTTACCAAACCGAACAATGCCCCAAAATGTACCAATGGTCCTAGTGACTGATATAACAAACCAGAAAAAGAGACAGGTCACGCACGACCAGATAAATAGAAAAGTTACGTACAATCTTTATTAAAGGCAATTAGACACAAGAAATCACATAAAAACAACTATACACAATAAAATAACATAAGCCCTCGTAAAAAGATGGAATCAGAACATAAAAGCAGCGTGCCCCCCCCCCCAGATGGTAAATTGGTCATGCGATCACCCAGAGAGCTAAAGTGCATGGATCAATCATTTAAAGCAGGTGCTAGGTATGGTACGTTTGCACAGATAGATAACTATACTTGGGAAAGATGCAAGTGCAATCTTAGACAAAATGAACATACAAATGGCAGTATACCTACACCTACACAGTACAAGGATAGCCAGGAGATCAGGACCGGGAGGGGGGACCGCTGCTGGACCCGACACGCGTTTCGTCCCTGCACTTTGTTACAGTTCCTGTGGTAGTTACAGCAGAGGAAGCGTAATCTCGCGAAATTACGCTGTAGATGACAGGTTACAACGAGATTACGCTTCCTCTGCTGTAACTACCACAGACAGAGTTACAAAGTACAGGGATTGTGAATAGACATCCAGTGGAATATCTATTCACTGTCTAAACACTTCAGTATTGTTAATATGTTAGTATAAGACAGCACATAGCGATCTAAAAGGATCCCTATGCGCTGCTTATATGAATGGAGAGGAGTGCATGATGCTGATTGGTCACTGATTGGTCACTGATTGATCAGCGTCATACACTCCTCTGTACAACGCCCACTTGGTCTAAAGTAAAAACACGTCCACTTGGGCATTAAGCAACTCATTAGCATAAATCTAAAATCGAAAATAAAGTGGTGAAAACAGATAGTTTTTTTTAAATAAAAAGCACTGCTGTCACCTACATTATAGCGCCAATCTCCTTATGTAGGAGACAGGGCACTTATAATGTGGTGACAGAGCCTCTTTAAGGTGGATGAGGCTATTCCAAAGTGTGGCAAGGGGCCCAGCACAATGTAGTTACACCCCTGTGTGTAAATATTATTCTAATTCTCTATGTAACCCATTTATTCATTTTACACTTACCTTTGCAGTCTTCTCTTCTCTTCAGCAGGGGGGGGGGGGCTCACAAGCGCTTACCACACACTGAAGCTGAGCCGCTCCCTCTGCCCTATCCAGACACAGCAGTTGGCGTCGCTGGGATTGCTCTTCAGCGCTTTGGACCTTTAGAAATAATAAAAGTTATTAAGTGAAAGAAAAAATAAATATATATAAATTTTGTAAAGAGCTTCGTCATTAGTTCTACAGAGTTTTAAACTTTAGGGTTAACGCTTATGACATTGAGCGTGACGTCAAGATGTGCTAGATTGCAGCATGAGACCGCTCAGCAACGTAAATACACCCCAGCTAGACGCACACTGGAGCTGCTGCTTACTGGTTAAAAAGCAACCATTCAGTCCAAAAAAACAACTAATTAAATACTGCAAAATGATTGATAACTTACCTGCTGGCCTCACTTGTTTCTGATTCTGCTTACTCATTCCGGTCCCCGTTTTCCAGAATCCAAGATGGCTGCTACTGTCTCAGACTTGTATATAGAAAGCATTAACTGCAAATCTGAGACATGCGCCTTCTTCACTGCTCTCCAAAGGACAAGCACTGATGATGTCAGCACTGTGTTCATCTCTTCTGACACTTGTCCTGCTGGCTTCTTGACAGGGGTTCCGGCTGCAGCAACATCCTCACTGACAGCACGTCAGTGGAGGACGGAGCAAGACAGCGCCAGGGTTGGCATGAATCATCTTCTGTATTTAAAGAGGCTCTGTCACCACATTATAAGTGCTCTATCTCCTAGATAATCTGATCGGCGCTGTAATCTAGATAACAGTGGTTTTTATTTTGAAAAACTATCATTTTTGACCAAGTTATGAACAATTTAAAATTTATGCTAATTAGTTTCTTAATAGACAACTGGGTGCTTTTTAACTTTTTACCAACTGGGCATTGTACAGAGAAGTGCATGACGCTGACCAATCAGTGACCAATCAGCGACTAATCAGCGTCATACACTTCATCGTTCTAGCCCAGCTTCTTTCACTGCACAGCGTGACCTCACGAGATCACGCTGTGCTGTGAGTAAGTCCCACAGAAACTTTACCAAAGTTGTGGCATTGTGAATAGACATTGTGTCCTGGCTGGAGGTGATGCCTATTCACTCCCAAGACACTTCGGTAAAGTTAATGTGGGAGTATGTGACAGCACAGCGTGATCTCGCGAGATCACGCTGTGCAGTGAAAGTAGCTGGGCTGGAACGATGAGAAGTGTATGAAGCTGATTGGTCACTGATTGGTCAGCGTCATACACTCCTCTGTACAACGCCCAGTTGTTAAAAAGCACCCAGTTGTCTATTAAGAAACTAATTAGCATAAATCTAAAATTGTTCATAACTTGGTCAAAAATGATAGTTTTTCAAAATAAAAAACAATTATCTACATTACAGCGCTGATCAGATTATGTAGAAGAGAGGGCACTTATAATGTGGTGACAGAGCCTCTTTAAGTATATCACATTGTATGCTTGTAACGGTCTTCTATGTTTTATTGTCTGTTATTTTTAAAGGTTTCCGTGTCTTGGACTACGTTGGATTGTCGTGGGATCGAATTTTTACCAATAAAATGGTCAAGGCGGGCTGTAGGGGGGGGGGGGCAGTTTATTTCAATAAAGTGTTTGTTAGATTTTTTTCAATTATGTAACAGAACTAGTAATCAATGTGTCTGACTGACACCTCTCCATTACAATCGCTAGGGCTTGGTGTCAGTCAGTGATGTGCTATATCCACCTTTGGCTGACACTAATCCCTCCAATTAACTCAGTAGCCAACGCACCAGGGCTACTGGAATGAGGTGAGAACCATCAGGAGCAGCCCAAACAACGTAATGGGCAGCTACAGGCTGGTGTTTTTAGGATAGGAGGGGACCAATAGCCATGGACCTTCCCATCCGGATAATCAGACTGCAGCTATTTTCTCCATGTTTTTTATATATATATATATATATATATATATATATATAATATATGTAATGCTTTTCTTAAAAATTATTAAACAAAAATGATTAAACAAAAAAACATGTGTGGTCCTCCTATTGCTCTATTCAGCCAAGAAAAACCAACAACCGCAGTTTGAAATTCTCAGGATGGGAAGGTCCATGGCTATTGGTTCCCTCCCATCCTAAAAACACCAGCCTGTGGCCGTCCCAGGGGCCACCCAATAGTCCTCGGCTCTTCCCAGTAGCCCTGGTGCGTTGGGTACTGGGGAAAAGGGGTTGGTGTCAGCCAAAAGTGGACATAGCACACTTCTGGCTGACGCCAAACCCTAGCAATTGTAATGGAGAGGTGTCAGTCAGACACCTCGATTACTAGTTCTGTTATACAGTGGAAAAATGTATAAAAAATACTTTATTGAAATAAACTGCGCCCCCCCTACAGCCCGTTTTGATCATTTTATTGGTAAAATTTCGATCCTACGACGATCTTAAATAGTCCAAGATACTCAAACCTGTAAAAAAACACAGACAATAAAACATATAAGGCCATTACAAGCATACAATGTGATATACTTACATACACAAGATGATTCATGCCAACCCTGGCGCTGTCAGTGAGGATGTTGCTGCAGACGGAACCCCTTTCAAGAAGCCAGACGTGTCAGAAGAGATGGACACAGAGATTCCGACAGCAGTGAAGGAGGTGGCGGCATGTCTCGGACTGGCAGGCAAAGCTTTCTATATGCAAGTCTGAGGCAGTAGCAGCCATCTTGGATCCCGGACAACTGGGACCAGAATGAGGGAACGGAGCGGCAGGCAAGAAAGTGAGGCCAGCAGGTGGGTTAACAATAATTTTACAGTATAATTGTTTTTTTTTTTGTGTTCATAAGAACGAGGGTCCCAAACCCCCAGATCCTCCTCACTGCACCCCCACAGTGAGGGGGACATTGAATTGAGCGGCGGTCAAGCGTGCACGCTTCCATTTCATTCAAAGTCTATGGGAATGACGGAAACAGCATAGTACATGCTTGACCGCCGCTCCGTACCAGCTCCGCCTGCATGGGAGTGCAAATTTTATTTTACTCAAAATGTTAGGCTGGGTTCACACCTGCGTTCAGCTTTCCGTTATTCTCCTTTGTCAGAGCAGAGCAACGGAAAAATAAGAAGCGCCTGTTCCGCTGCACAACAGACAACACCTTCCGCCAACGAAACCCACTTTAATTGACTTTAATGGGTTTTGTCGGATTTCCGTTGGTGTGTTGGTTGTTTTAACGAAAACAACAGTGCAGCATGCAGCACTACTGTATCCGTTATTCTCTGTCAGATCTGCAACGGAGCTTCCTACGCAGCTGTGAACAAAGCCTCAGGCTGGGTTCACACGAGCATGTTACGTCCGTAAAGGACGGAACGTATTTTGGCCGCAAGTCTCGGACCGAACACACTGCAGGGAGCCGGGCTCCTAGCAACATAGTTATGTACGACGCTAGGAGTCCCTGCCTCTCCGTGGAACTACTGTCCCGTACTGAAAACATGATTACAGTACGGGACATTTGTCCCGCAGCGAGGCAGGGACTCCTAGCGTCGTACATAACTATGTTGCTAGGAGCCCGGCTCCCTGCAGTGTGGTCGGTCCAGGACTTGCAGCTGAAATATGTTCCGACCTTTACGGACCGAACATGCTCATGTGAATCCAGCCTCACACAAAAGTTTTGTATTTTTTTAAAGGGAATGTGTCGCTAGAATTATTAATTTTTTTTTAGTTAAATAGTTAGTGTATTAAACATTGTTCTAATTTTTTTAATTTTTTCATGAGTCAGGAAATATTATAAATTAGATTCTAATTTATAACATTTCCCAGCGCTGGTCACTAGATGGAGCAATTCCCAAAATTGCAGCATTGGCATGTGGTAAAGCAACCACATTGCTTTATGCTGCAAAATTTGAGAATACACACTCGCTCTAGTGAGCTCACATAATCCCCCCTCCTTTATCCTGGCTAGTGCCAGGAGAAAGGAGGGGATTGAACGGTCAAACCTCCTACACTGTGTCGCCATTTTTTTTTTTAGCTAATACACAGTGTAGTAGGCTTAGATAAAGTAGTAATCACACACTAAAACACGTACATACACAGACCTAACTTACCTGCACCTGCCGCCGCCGCTCCCTCCGGTCCGTCCGCTCCGTCTGCTCCCTCTAAGTGCACAAGTCCAGAAGCCGCGACCGGAAGTAGTAATCTTACTGTCCGGCCGCGGCTTCCGGTCCACAAGAAAATGGCGCCGGATGTCACTCGGCCGAAGACCTTCAATTTGGACTGTGTGGGAGCGGCGCATGCGGCGTTCCCACGGCGTACAGCATAGTGGATGGAACGGGTCCCGTTCGCATTCACTATGGGGCTGTATGTGCCGTATTCCATGTCTGTATGTGTCGTTAATCGACACATACAGAGATGGAAAAAAAAATGGAAATCCCCATGGACAAGAAAAAGTGCAAAAATAAAAAAAAGTAAAACACAAACACACAAATAAATAACAATTTTTTTAATAAAACACTAAAAGCAAATTGATATAAAAAAAATAAAAATTCACAACACTCGTCCTTTAAGCTGGTTCACAAAAAAATATAATTACAAATTCTACTGGACCAACTGCCTATTTAGAGACCGGCAGCAGCTCCAGGAGTGACATCATAAGGGACACACTAGGCAGATATGCTGAGTAAAACTACACAGCTTATCCGCCCCGGTAGCCGCAGGGAATTCCGCCAGCAAAACCGCACCAAATAGTGGCGCAGGTTTCGTGAGGCGTGTCCGCTGCGGGAATCCTGCAGGGAAAAAAAAGTTTAGACTTGCCCCGGCCGTAGTTTAGGTGACGCATCTCTCTCTTCTGAACGTAGCCCCGCCTCCTAGGATGACACTGTAGACCATGTGACCGCTGCAGCAGTCACATGGGATGAAACGTCATGACAGGAGGCCGGGCTGCGCTAAGAATAGAGGATCGCGTCACCAGGACTACGGCCGGGGCAAGTCTAAACTTTTTTATCAATTTAAAAAAATACCTTTTTTTTTTTCTCATTCGTGATTTTTGCGGCAGAACCGCAGCATTTCCGCAACAGAGGAGCAGCGATTCCACAGAATACATTGACATGCTGCAGCTTAAAAAGCCACACTGCAAGTCAATTTTTTTTGCAGCGTGTGAATGAGATTTGTTCAAATCCCATCCACTCGGCTGCGACTGTAATACGCTGCGTATTTTCTGCAATGAAATGTGTTGCATAAAATCTGCAGTGTTCATGCCTAGTGTGTTCCTAACCTAACAATAAGGCCCAGTTCACAGAGTTTTTGGGCCTTGATATTGACTCGGACACTGCGTCAGAATCAGCACCAAAAAACTCCAAAAACCGCCTCCCATTGATTTAATCTGAAATCAATGGGAGCCAGTCGCGGAAAAAATAAAAAGCAGCACGTCCTTTCTTGCCGCGGTTCCGCCCCTGACCTCCCATCGAAATCAATGGGAGGCAGAAAATACATTTTTCGCTGCGTTTTTTGTCTGCTGTCCTCAATCGCAGCGGGCAAAAAATGCAGCAAAAACGCAGCAAGATAGTGTGTGCAGGTCAAAATCTGCCTCAAAATTCTTTAAGGAATATTGAGGCAGATTTTTTCGGCCTGCAAAATACTCTCCCTGGGTATGTTTACTGGTGTGTGCTGGGGCAGAGCGAGTGTGTCTACTCCAAATTTGCAGCATAAGACAATGAGGTTGCTTTACCACATGCCAATGCTGCAATTTTGGGAATTGCTCCCTCTAGTGACCAGCACATGGAAATGTTATAAATTAGAATCTAATTTATAATATTTCCTGACTTGTGAAAAAATTAAAAAAATTAAAACAATGTGTAATCATTTATGTACTAACTGTTTAACTGAAAAAAAAAATATATTATTCCTAGCGACACATTCCCTTTAATACTGGCGTTTCATACACCAGTCCTATTAAACAGTTTGCTGGAGTAAGATGCAACACATTTATTAACAGGCGAAAGAACGACTCTTAATAAATGTGTCGCATCTTTTAGTTGCAACGCGGCCTGTCATCAGTACTTTCCACGTGCTGCGGCTTGTCATCAGTACTTTCTACGTGCTGCGGCCTGCTGTACATTTAAAGTACATTTTTTAAATGTATTTTATTGTCTGATTGGGGGGGCAAACAGTCTGATTGGGGGGAGGTATGGGTCTGGCACGGACCTTTGCCTTGTTACGCCCCCCAGAGATAAATCTGGGCCGCACTATACATATAGATTTCTGCTATAATTTACATCAGTTACTGGCGTAAATTATAGTAAAATTGTTGGCCATTTCTGCTAAGCCCCGCCCATTTTTTGCCCCCAAAAATGTCGACATTTGCGCATTTTGTGAATTTTCTACGCTAGTAAACTGTTGTAGAAAGGTTAATATATTCCCCCCAAAGGCTACAGACCGTAATACAATATCTTAATGTAAGGATTAGAGATGAGCGAACCGGGACAACCGAACCCGGTTTCGGTCCGAACATCGCGAAAAGTTCGGTTCGCAGCGAGTCCGAACTTCACCGGGTTCGGCCAAACACGTTTTGACCGAACCTGGGCGGGCAGAAAAAACATTACAAAAATATTATACTAATCGGCAGCCACTTGTCTCTATCAATCAATTGTCTTGGTGACGAGTCCCTCTTCTTCCTCCAGTCCGACCTTCTTTCCTGACGCGGCAGCCTGTGATCGGCTGCAGCGGCCGCGGCAGCCTGTATTTGGCTGCAGAGGCCACGGCAGCCTGTGATTGGCTGCAGCGGCCGCGGTAGCCTGTATTTGGCCGCAGAGGCCGCGGCAGCCTGTGATTGGCTGCAGCGGCCGCGACAGCCTGTGATTGGCTGCAGAGGCGGTCACATGACGTGCGTGACCGCCACTACAGCCTGTGATTGGCTGCAGCGGCGACATGGATGAAACGTCATCGCTGGAGGCCGGACAGGAGGAATGTAAGTATGAACGTATTTTTTATTTTTTTTAATTACATTAAAATTGTATTTTCCGCGCGCCGAGCATGTACTGTCAAGGTTGCTGAAAGAGTTACCGCCGATCAGTGCAGCCCATTAACTCTATCAGCACCCTGGACAGTACCATGCTCGGCGCACGGAAATTACAGGTTCGGTCAGAACTAGTTCGGTTCGAATCAAACTTTTTCGTGAAATTTGGCGAACCAGCCGAAACAAACTTTTCATAAGTTCGCTCATCTCTAGTAAGGATGTGTACACTTAATTGTGCTGCAACGCTTGTTGTCTCCATTCTATGTCAGTGTGGGAAGTAGATGTCCGGCCTTATGATTTTGTGATATGTGATAGACCCAGAATCCCAATCACCAAACCAAAGAATGCAAAATAAAGACACAAAACATTATAATTGGGTGTTAAATGGTCAAAACTTTTATTATATTATATGACCAAACCCAAAATGGCAAACCTCCGACTCACGAAGAGTCACCCTCCAGCACGCAGGAAAGGAAAACCCCCTGTGGGGGAAACCTCTAGGGAAACCATGGCTGGAGGATTGCCCTTCCTCTGGGCTTAGAAGGTGCCAAAATATCATTTGTAACAGAATTTGTACATTTTCTCAGATTTTTAAGGAAAGACATTACAATGAACGAACGACATAAAACACATAAATCGGCTGATCTGGTTGGCTAGGCGGATGTCTCTCTTCCTGGGCTCCCATTAAAATGAATAAGCGATCCACGGATGAGACGGGTCCTCCAGATGCCTCCTTGTAGCACCTGTCTCCGCTCTGGCTAATAGAGGGGGATCTCCTGCTGGAAACCCCCCTCTACTACAGACAACCCGTATGAAGAGGATGGCATCACTGTGATGAAGAAGTGGTCTGGGGTGAAGGGTTTCCCTGCTAGAACCTCCAAATTACATCAGGTCGGCATTGGTGGGGAAGTCAAGCTCAAGGTCCTCAGTCCCATCCAATATGGCGCTGAATGTGGCAGTAAAACCTTCTAATATGGAATCTTCTTTATGTCATAAACATTTGTATTTATGACATCAGCACCTTCATCATCATTACTACAGGAATTTATTACCACTGCACAACTCATACATTGTGACGTCACCCACAGTGGTCTGAAGTGTTAACCCTTTAATGACTGGAAATGAACTTAGTACAGAGGCCATAAAGCTGAATAGAACATATCAGCGGCCATAAAGGAAAAGGGATAATGCAGAGAGCATCTCCGCACAAGAACAATACATGACAAAGAGTTGTCCAGGATGAGATAACTTGTCTGCTTTCTCCAAATACCAGCACCACACCTGTCCATAGGTTGTGTGTGGTACTACAGCTCATTACCATTCACTTCAATGGAGCAAACCTGCAATACCAGATACAACCTGGGGATAGGTGTGGTGCTGTTTTTGGAAGAAAGCAGCCATATTTTTCTAATCCTGCACAGCCCCTGTTAGAAATAGTTCAAAAAAAGGGGGAGAGAAGAAATTAAAAAAAGGGAAAAAGAGGAACTCTGAGGTAAAAGAAATCAAACTAGACTGAAAGGAGTCTGCTGGAGGTGCCAGATGGAAAGACAGATTTCTGCCATGGGGACCAGATTAGTTGAAATGTATCTTGAAGGGGGGCTTCAGAGAGTGGGTTTTAACCCCTTCCCGCCCTATGAAGTGCTGTTGCATTGAAAAACTATGCAGTTCATCTTCGAATGCAGCGTCACAAAAACAAATTATTTTGTAAACAATAAAACTATATAAATTTGGTATCGCCATAATCGTAACGACCCGCAGAATCAAGTTATCATGCAATTCATGCCACCCGATGAACATTGTAAAATAAAAACAGAAATGGCTGAATTAAAGGTTTTTTTTCAATTCACCCCACAAAATGTAGGTTTTTAAAAAAAAAAGTTTAATACATTATATGGTACATTAGGCCACAGGGTAAATTCCACATAAACAGCGCCATTCATCGGTTAACTGTTTAAATGATACCAGTTCAAGTGACCTTTATCGAAAAACACCATAAGAAATGTTTTCACAATTCACCTTTTAATTGGGCCTAGCATGTGTGATACTGTCTGCTAAGCCGTTGTATCTAAGCATATTATATGTGATACTGTCTGCTGAGCCGCTGTCTCCTATCAAGTAGCAGAGCTATCATGTGCCATAGTGTAATGAAACGGGGTAGGGAGACGGACAGGTGAGCCCTAATCTACCCAAAACTCAGTCCCTGACTACTTGCACGGCCCGTCCTAAGTGACGGCGTACAACTGGGCGACGGTCCCTACTCTCAATAAGTGCAAGACAGACAACACAAGACAAGGGCACACAAAAGAAAAAGGGGGAGGTAGGGGCACTTGCCCACGAAAACACCGTGAGTAACAGGCAGTGGTGAACGAGCCGAGACAAACCAGGAGAGTACGAAGTAGCAAATCAGAGCAGGAGAATAGTCAGTCAAGCCAGGGTCAATAAGTAACAACGGTCAATAAGGTAAATAGCAAGAATCGCAGAGCCAGGAAACCAGACAATCACAGGCAAGGAACATGCTGCAAGTGAGGGTTAAAAATAGACCAGGGGCGGGAGCTAGAACAGTCTGGCCAGGCTGTGATAGGTTCTCCCTCTCCTCAGCCTGCCAGTCTGAGTGGTAACAGATCGCGTCACTCTAGCAGACCTTGGAGCTGATGAAGGCTGATTAACCCCGGGCGTCGACACAGAACCTGTGTCTGGCAAACCCTTTACAGTACCCCCCCCCCTTTTATGAGGGGCCACTGGACCCTTCCTACGTGGGCCTGGCTTGTTGGGGAACCGAAGATGGAACTTCCTGAGCAATATACCGGCGTGAACATCCCGGGCGTGTACCAAAGTCCTCTCCTCAGGCCCGTATCCTCTCCAATGGACCAAGTACTGGAGGGTGCCTTGGACCATCCTGCTGTCCACAATCTTGGCTACCTCGAATTCTACCCCCTCCGGAGTGAGAACAGGGACCGGAGGTTTCCTCGATGAAGCCAAGGACGGGGAGCAGCTTTTCAAGAGGGAGGCATGGAACACGTTGTGTATCTGAAAATTTTTAGAAGACAGCCAGACCAGATCCCCAACCGCAAACAGAGGGTTAGTTGAACGTCTTTTATCTGCCTGAGTCTTTTGGATGCTCTGGGACGCCTCAAGGTTCTTCTGAACCTGGGCCCAGACTGTGCACAGTTCCCGATGTACGACATCTACCTCGGGTTTGTTGGAACCACCAGGTGAAACGGTGGAGAACCGTGGATTAAACCCAAAATTACAGAAGAAGGGGGAAACCCCCGACAAGTTACTGACCCGGTTGTTAAGGGAAAATTTGGCGAGGGGAATGAAGGAGACCCAATTATATTGACAGTCAGAGCTAAAACACCCTAAATATTGTTCTAGAGACTGATTAGTCCTCTCAGTTTGGCCATTAGTTTCAGGATGGAAGGCCGAGGAGAAGGATAAATCAATCTCCAGCTTCTTACAGAAAGCTCTCCAAAACAATGAAACAAATTGGACCCCTCTTTCAGAAACAATATTGACCGGAACCCCATGGAGTTGCAGGATGTGTTTGACAAACAAGGTAGCTAACGTCTTGGCATTGGGTAGTTTCTTGAGGGGTACAAAGTGGCACATCTTACTAAAGCGGTCTACTACAACCCACACCTCCGACTTGCCTTGGGACGGCGGCAGATCGATGATAAAATCCATGGAGATATTGGTCCAAGTTCTCTGGGGAATGGGCAAAGAACATAGTAAGCCCGCAGGTCGGGACCTGGGAGTCTTGAACCTAGCACAAGTTTCACAAGCGGCGACGTAGGCCTTAACGTCTTTAAGCAACCCAGGCCACCAATAGGTTCTAGAAATGAGGTGCTTGGTACCCAGGATGCCTGGATAGAGAGATAGTGCGGAGTCATGATTCTCCCTGAGCAACCTTAGCCGGAATTGCAGGGGAACAAATAGCTTGTTCTCAGGAAGGTTCTCGGGAGCAGAAGCTTGATCAGCAGCAATTTCGGAGAGTAAGTCTGAATCCACAGAGGATATGATTATACAAGTGGGATCCTCCTCAGAAGGAGGGCTGACCATGAAGCTACGCGACAGAGAATCAGCTTTAATATTTTTTGACCCAGCCCTATAGGTAACCACAAAGTTGAATCTCGTAAAAAACAACGCCCGTCGAGCTTGTCTCGGGTTTAGCCTCCGGCCAGATTCTAGGTAAACCAGATTATTGTGGTCAGTAAGGACCGTTACCTGGTGCCTAGCCCCCTCCAGGAAGTGGCACCACTCTTCAAATGCCCATTTAATGGCTAAGTGTAAAGGATTTGTCAACGCCCGTGGTTAATTAGCCTGCATCTGTGCCTAGGTCTGCTAGAGTGACTCGTTATGCTACCACTCAGGCTGGTAGACTGAGGAGTGGGAGAACCTATCACAGCCTGGCCAGACGGTCCTAGCTCCCGCCCTTTGTCTACTTATACATTCATTTGCTGCTTGTCCTTTGCCTGTGATTCCCTTGCTTCCTGGCGTTGCTGTTCCTGCTTTTCCTATTGACCTCTGCTTCATATTGACGCTGGCTTTACTGACTACTCTCCTGCTCTGCGTTTGGCACCACGTACACTCCTGGTTTGACTCGACTCGTTCACTACTATTGTTGCTCACGGTGTTGCCGTGGGCAACTGCCCCATTTCCCTTAGCTTCTGTGTACCCTTGTCTGTTTGTCTGTCGTGCACATATTGAGAGTAGGGACCGTCGCCCAGTTGTACGCCGTCGCCTAGGATGGTCCGTGCAAGTAGGCATGGACTGAGTTGCGGGTAGATTAGGGCTCACCTGTCTGTCTCCCTACCCCGATATTACACTAAGAGTTTGCGGTTGCCAACATCATAGTTTCTCTCAGTGGAGGAGAACTTCCTGGAGCAGTAGGCACAGGGACGGAGATGGGTGAGAGACCTAGTATCCTGGGACAAGACAGCACCCACTCCCACCTCGGAGGTGTCAACCTCCACGATAAATGGCTCCATTTGGTTAGGCTGAATCAGCACTGGGACAGAGGCAAAGCACCTCTTAAGGACCTCAAAATCCTGGACCGCCTCCGGAGGCCAGTGGAGGAGATCAGCACCTTTACGAGTGAGGTCCGTAAGAGACTTAGCGATGACCAAGAAGTTAGCAATAAATCTCCTGTAATAATTAGCAAACCCCAGGAAACACTGTAAGGGCTTCAGGGAGGCAGGGCAGACCCATTCTGCCACGGCCTGAACCTTGGCAGGGTCCATGCGGAATTTTTTAGGAGTGAGGATTTGACCCAAAAATGGTATCTCCTGCACCCCAAACACACATTTTTCGGTTTTTGCAAAGAGTTTGTCTTTCCGAAGGGCCTGGAGCACCTTCCTGACATGCTCAATGTGGGAGGACCAGTCCTTAGAAAACACAAGTATATCATCAAGGTACACTACAACAAATACCCCCAGATGCCAAAGGGCATGACGAGATATTCAAAATGACCTTCGGGTGTATTAAACGTAGTCTTCCACTCATCCCCCTCTCTGATCCGGATAAGGTTATAAGCCCCACGAAGATCGAACTTAGAGAATCATTGGGCTCCCTGAACCTGATTGAAGAGATCAGGAATCAAAGGAAGGGGATATTGGTTCCTTACAGTGATTTTATTTAAATTTCGGTAATCAATGCACGGCCTCAGACCACCATCCTTCTTCCCCACGAAGAAGAAGCCAGCACCTACCGGAGAAGTAGAGGGGCGAATGTAACCCTTGGCCAGGCTTTCCTGAATATATTCTCTCATGGCTTCACGTTCAGGACAAGAGAGATTAACCCCTTCCCGCTCCTTGACGTACTATTACGTCATGGCAGCTGTATCGTTCGCGCTCCATGCCGTAATAGTACGTCTCGGGAGTAACGGCCGTTTCGGCCGTCCTCCCGACACATACAGGAGCTGTGACGCTGCTGTCTCGTACAGCAGCTGTCACAGCTCCTACAGCGGGGACCGATCGCTGTGTCCCCGCTGATTAACCCCTTAAAAGCCGCGTTCTATAGAGTTTGCGGCTTTTTAGGGGTTAAGCTGCCATCGCCGGCCTGCTACGCGATAGCGGCCGGCGATGGTGACTATGGCAACCGGACACCAAACAATGGCGTCCGGCTATGCCATAGACGGAAGCCTAGTGGGTCCTGACAACGTCAGGACCCACTATGCTTGCTGTCAGTGAGTAGCTGACAGCTCTGATACACTGCACTACGCATGTAGTGCAGTGTATTAGAATAGCGATCAGGGCCTCCTGCCCTCATGTCCCCTAGTGGGACAAAGTAATAAAGTAAAAAAAAAGTTAAAAAAAGATGTGTAAAAATAAGAAATTAAAAGATTTAAAAGTATTAAAAGTAAAAATCCCCCCTTTTCCCTTATCAGTCCTTTATTATTAATAAAAATATATAAACAAACAAATAAACTATACATAATTGGTATCGCCGCGTCCGTAACGGCCTGAACTACAAAATTATTTCGTTATTTATCCCGCACGGTGAACGCCATAAAATAATAATAAACCGAACCACAATCACAATTCTTTGGTCACTTCACCTCCCAAAAAATGGAATAAAAAGAGATAAAAAAGTCGCATGTACCGAAAAATGGTCCTGATCGAAACTACAGTTCGTTACGCAAAAAATAAGTCCTCGCACGGCTTTATTGATTGAAAAATAAAACCGTTCTGGCTCTTAGAATAAGGTAACACAAAAAGTGAATGATTGTTTAGAAAACGTATTTTATTGTGCAAACGCCATAAGACATAAAAAAAAACTATAAACATCTGGTATCGACGTAATCGTATCGCCCCGCAGAATAAAGTGAATATGTCATTTATAGCGCACGGTGAACGCTGTAAAAAAAAACGAAAAAAAAAACAATCGTACAATTGCTGTTTTTTAGTCACCACGCCACCTAAAAATAGAATAAAAACTGATCAAAAAGCCGCATGCACCCCAAGAAAACTACAATGGATTCCTCAAGGGGTCTAGTTTCCAAATTGGGGTCACTTTTGGGGGGTTCCCAATGTTTTGGCACCACAAGACCTCTTCAAACCGGACATGGTGCCTATTACCAAGGTCTCATAATCCACTAGGTGCTCCTTTGCTTCGGAGGCCGGTGCTTCAGTCCATTACCGCACTAGGGCCACATGTGGGATATTTCTCAAAACGGCAGAATCTGGGCAATAAATATTAAGTTGCGTTTCTCTGATAAATCCTTTTGTGTTATAAAAAAAATGGTATAAAGAGGATTTTCTGACAAAAAAAAAATGTAAATTTCACCTCTACTTTGCTCTAAATTCCTGTGAAACACCTAAAGGGTTCATAAACTTTCTAAATGCTGTTGTGAATACTTTGAGGGGTCTAGTTTCTAAAATGGGGTGTTTGATAGGGGTTTCTAATATATGGGCCCCTCAAAGCAACTTCAGAACTGAACTGGAACCTAAAAAAATAAATAAATGAGGCAATACTTGGCTTCTTACATTATACTGATAATGAGCCGTGCCCACCCCGAGATGGCCCCAGTTTTGACCGTTTGTATAAACGGAGACCCCTATTAGACCGTTCCAGTGCCCGGTTTTCCCAAGCATACACCCCCAAGAAGTGAATTTCTATTGATGAGTCCCTGGTACATTTTAAAGGGCGGGTTCAATTCCGTGAGTACCTGCCGGGTAAGAGGGCAAGGTATGGCGTGAAGATGTCTAAGCTGTGCGAGAGTGCATCAGGGTATACCTACAGATTTAGGATATATGAAAGAAAGGCCACCCCCAAACCAGACTGCATCCTGGACTACAATAGGTACATGGGAGGGATGGACTTGTAAGATCAAGCCCTGAAGCCCTACAGCGCCATGCGGTGTGGTATAAGAAGCTGGCCGGGCACATCATACAGATGGGATTGTACAATGCGTACATGCTACGTCGATGTGCAGGCCAGACGGGAACTTTCCTGGAATTTCAAGAGGTGATTATCAAGAACCTAATCTTTAGGGACCAAGAAGGGGGGGCACCCAGTACTTCTGGAAGCGAGCCCACACGCATCGTACCAGGGCAACACTTTCCAGGAGAAGTTCCCCAAACTGGCAAGAAGGGAAAAAGTCAAAAGAGGTGCAAAGTCTGCTATAAGAGGGCGATAATGGATGACACAATATATCAATGTGACTCGTGTCCCGAATAACCAGAGCTCTGTATGAAAGTGTTTTAAAATTTATCATACATCCCTTGGTTTATAATTTACCCCAATTTTACTTACCCTGATGCACTCCACACAGCTTATCCCCCCTCGTCTTTCCCCTCTGGGCCCTGCTGTGTGCCCAGGCAGCTGATAACAGCCACATGTAGGGTATTGCCATACCCGGGAGAACCCACATTACAGTTTATGGGGTGTAGGTCTCCGGTCAAAATGCTCACTACACCTCTAGATGAATGCCTTAAGGGTGTAGTTTTAAAACGGGGTCACTTCTTGCGGGTTTCAACTGTACTGGGACCTCAGGGGCTTCTGCATACATGACTTCGCACTAGAAAATCCCCAGTAGGCCAAATGGTGGTCCTTTCCTTCTGAGCCCTCCCATGGGCCCAAACGGCAGTTTATCACAACAAATGGGGTATTGCGGCACTCAGAACAAATTGCGCAACAGAATGGGGTATTTTGTTTCTTGTGAAAATAAGAAATTTTCAGCCAAAACTACATATTATTTGAAAAAAATAATTTTGTTTTCATTCCCAGCCCAATTCAAATAAGTTCTGTGAAAAAACTATGGGGTCAAAATGGTCACAACACCCATAAATGAAGTCCTTGAGGGGTGTAGTTTCCAAAATGGGGTCATTTGTGGTGGGTTTCTTATGCTTTGATACCTCTGGGGCTCTGCAAATGCGACATGGCACCCGAAAACCCATCCAGCAAAATCTGGACTCCAAAGAACACACAGCGCTCCTTTCCTTCTGAGCCCTCCCATGGGCCCAAACGGCAGTTTATCACCACAAATGGGGTATTTCCGCACTCAGGACAAATTGGGCAACAAAATGGAGTATTTTATTTCTTGTGAAAATAAGAATTTTTGAGCTAAAATGACATATTATTGGAAAAAATATATATTTTTTTAATTCCCAGCCCAATTCAAATTAGTTCTGTGAAAAAAACCAAAAATATACCTGATGTAACAAATAACACCACGTAGGCAAAAAATAAAATATGTAAATCTTTATTACCCCATACGGGAAAAGTTACCCACAAAAAACATACATCTAAAATACACAAAACTAAAAACACCCCAGAAGGGAATGTGTATCACGTCCTATGGAAATGACCATATAATGTAGCAGAATAATAGCATGAGACATATGAGTAAGTAGCCACAGGATCCAATGTCTAAAATAATGGCAACATATGACTCAAAATAATGCAATGTATCAAGTTCTACAAACAATCTAGGTATCTAAGTAGATAGTCATTTACCCAAAGTGGACATGATAGGAAACACTCCGATCCAAGGACATATAAATATATAGTCCATATAACCACTCATACATGTATAAAGCCGTACACCTACAATTCCCACAGATACAGCCATGTATTATATAAGTAGTATTAATAATAGTATTAATATTTTAAAATCTTCGCATCCACCCATAAATGAATTCCTTGAGGGGTGTAGTTTCCAAAATGGAGTCACTTCTGGTGGTTTTCCATTGCTTTGATACCTCTGGAGCTCTGCAAATGCGACATGGCACCCGAAAACCAATCCAGCAAAATCTGGACTCCAAAGAACACACAGCGCTCCTTTCCTTCTGAGCCCTCCCATGGGCCCAAACGGCAGTTTATCACCACAAATGGGGTATTTCCGCACTCAGGACAAATTGGGCAACAAAATGGAGTATTTTATTTCTTGTGAAAATAAGAATTTTTGAGCTAAAATGACATATTATTGGAAAAAATATATTTTTTTTTAATTCCCAGCCCAATTCAAATTAGTTCTGTGAAGAAACTAGGGAGTCTAAATGGTCACATTACCCATAAATGAATTCCTTGAGGGGTGTAGTTTCCAAAATGGGGTCACTTCTGGTGGGTTTCCATTGCTTTGATACCTCTGGGGCTCTGCAAATGCAACATGGCACCCGAAAACCAAACCAGCAAAATCTGTACTCCAAAGAACACACAGCGCTCCTTCCCTTCTGAGGCCTCCCATGGGCCCAAACGGCAGTTTATTGCCACAAATGGGGTATTGATGCACTCAGGAGAAATTGGGCAACAAAATTGAGTATTTTGTTCCCTGTGAAAATAAGAAATTTTGGTAAAAAATTACATCTTATTGGAAAAAATGTCATTTTTTTCATGTCACAGCCCAATTGAAATAGGTGCTGTGAAAAAACTGTGTGGTCAAAATGCTAACAACAACCATAAATGAATTCCTTGAGGGGTGTAGTTTCCAAAATGGGGTCACTTTTGGTGGGTTTCCATTGCTTTGATACCTCTGAGGCTCTGCAAATGCGACATGGCACCCGAAAACCAATCCAACAAAATCTGGACTCCAACAAACATATAGCGCTCCTTTCCTTCTGAGCCCTCCCATGGGCCCAAACGGCAGTTTATCACCACAAATGGGGTATTGCCACACTAAGGACAAATTGGGCAACAAAATGGGGTATTTTGTTCCTTGTGAAAATAAGAAATTTTCATCACAAATGACATTTTATTGGAAAAAATGAAATTTTTTTCATTTCAGAGCCCAATTCAAATACGTGCTGTGAAAAAACTGTGCGGTCAAAATGGTAACAACAACCCTAAATGAATTCCTTGAGGGGTGTAGTTTCCAAAATGGGGTCACTATTGGGGGATTCCTACTGTTTTGACACCTCAACACCTCTTCAATCCCGGCATGCTGCCTAAAATATATTCTAATAAAAAAGAGGGCTCAAAATGCACTAGGTGCTTCTTTGCTTCTAGGGCTTGTGTTTTAGTCCACGAGCGCAGTAGAGCCACATGTGGGACATTTCTAAAAACTGCAGAATCTGGACAATACATATTTAGTAGTATTTCTCTGGTAAAACCTTCTGTGTTACAGAAAAAAAAATGAATAAAATTGAAATTCAGCAAGAAAAATGAAATTTGCAAATTTCACCTCCACTTTGCTTTAATTCCTGTGAAATGCCTGAAGGGTTAAAAAACTTTCTAAATGCTGTTTTGAATACTTTGAGGGGTCTAGTTTTTAAAATGGGGTGTTTTATCAGGGTTTCTAATACATAGGCCCCTCAAAGCCACTTCATAACTCAAGAGGTACCTTAAAAAAAAGGCTTTTGAAATTTTCTTAAAAATATGAGAAATTGCTGTTTATGTTCTAAGCCTTGTAACGTCCAAGAAAAATAAAAGAATGTTCAAAAAACGATGCCAATCTAAAGTAGACATATGGGAAATGTGAACTAGTAACTATTTTCGGTGGTATAACCGTCTGTTTTACAAGCAGATGCATTTAAATTCTGAAAAATGCAATTTTTTCAAAATTTTCTCTACATTTTGCAATTTTTCACCAATAAACACTGAATATATCGACCAAATTTTACCACGAACATGAAGCCCAATGTGTCACGTGAAAACAATCTCAGAATCGCTTGGGTAGGTTTAAGCATTCCGACGTTATTACCACATAAAGTGAAATATGTCAGATTTGAAAAATGGGCTCTGAGCCTTAAGGCCAAAACTAGGCTGCGTCCTTAATGGGTTAAATATCCTACCTTTAGGGAGCTTAGCTCCTGGTACCAAATCGATTGCACAATCGTACTCTCTATGAGGAGGTAACTCCTCGGAGGCTCTTTTAGAAAAGACATCAGCGAAGTCCTGAATAAACTCAGGTAGAGTGTTCACCGCCTCAACGAGATAAACCAAATTAATAGAAAAACATGACGTCATGCATTCATTACCCCATTTAGTAAGATCACCAGTATACCAGTTAAAAGTGGGATTATGCGTCTGCAACCAACGAAGGCCTAAAATCAAATCGGACGATAACCCCTGCATCACTAACACAGAACACTGCTCCAAATGAATGGAGCCAACAATGAGTTCAAAAACAGGGGTATGCTGTGTAAAATAACCATTAGCAAGAGGAGTGGAATCAATACCCACTACCGGGACAGGTTTAGGCAAATCAATTAATGGCATAGCTAGAAACATAGCAGATTCCACATACATAATATTAGTAGCAAACCCTGAATCCACAAAGGCACTGCCGGTGGCAGAAATTCCATCAAAAGAGACCTGAAAGGGAAGCAAGATTTTATTAGGCTTCACTAAGGTGCAGAAGTTTTCCGGCTGCTTATTCTTGCGCCTGGGACAGGAGTTCAATAGATGCTTGTCATCCCCACAGTAGAAGCAGAGACCATTCTTTCTGCGGAAATCTCTACGTTGTTGGGGAGACACGGAGGCCCCGAGTTGCATCTCTTCATCCGAGTTCTCCGTGGAAGAACGAAGCAACGGAACCTCTGGAGCCATCATAGGGGATCCAGAGGTGAAGGCACCAGAACGTTCAAGTCGTCGTTCCCTGAGACCTCAGTCAAGACGTACCGCTAAAGCCATAGCCTGATCTAGAGACTCTGAAGTGGGATAGCTAACTAACAGGTCTTTCAGGGCGTTCGACAGACCCAATCTAAACTAGCACCTCAAGGCAGGGCCATTCCACCGAGAAGCTACACACCACTTCCTAAAGTCAGAACAGTACTCCTCAACGGGTCTCTGAACCTGACGTAAGGTCACCAGCTGAATCTCGGCAAAGGCAGTCTTGTCAGTCTCGTCATAGATGAGCCCGAGAGCAGAAAAAAAAGGTCAACAGAAGAAAGTTCAGAGGTGTGTCAGGAGCCAAGGAGAAGGCCCATTACTGGGGGCCGTCCTGGAGCCGGGACCTAATTATACCCAATCGCTGGCTCTCAGAACCTGAGGAGTGGGGTCTTAATTGGAAATAGAGTCTACAACTCTCCCGAAAAGAGAAAAAAGTCTTCCAGTCCCCTGAGAACCGGTCAGGCAACTTGAGGTGGGGTTCAAGAGGTGAGGTGAAGGGCACTACCTGGGTAGCATCACGCTGGTTGAACCTCTGAGCCAGGTCTTGGACCTGTAGGGAGAGACCCTGCATTTGCTGAGCCAGGGCCTCAAGGGGGTCCATAGTAGAGTCAGGGACCAGGGTAAGAAAAGGAGGTAGGGAAACGGACAGGTGAGCCCTAATCTACCCGCAACTTAGTCCCTGCCTACTTGCACGGCCCGTCCTAAGTGACGGCGTACAACTGGGCGATGGTCCCTACGCTCAATAAGTGCAAAACAGACAACACAAGACAAGGGCACACAGAAGAAAAAGGGGGAGGAAAGGGCAGTTGCCCACAGAAACACCGTGAGCAACAGGCAGTGGTGAACGAGCCGAGACATACCAGGAGAGTACGAAGTACCAAATCAGAGCAGGAGAATAGTCAGTCAAGCCAGGGTTAATAAGTAACAGCGGTCAATAAGGTAAATAGCAAGAATCACAGAGCCAGGAAACCAGACAATCACAGGCAAGGAACATGCTGCAAGTGAGGGTTAAAAATAGACCAAGGGCGGGAGCTAGAACCGTCAGGCCAGGCTGTGATAGGTTCTTCCTCTCCTCAGCCTGCCAGCCTGAGTGGTAACAGATCGCATCACTCTAGCAGACCTTGGAGCTGATGAAGGCTGATTAACCCCGGGCGTCGACACAGAACCTGTGTCTGGCAAACCCTTTACACATAGTCTTAGGCTGGGTTCACACAACCTATTTTCAGACGTACACGAGGCGTATTATGCCTCGTTCTACGTCTGAAAATAGGGCTACAATACGTCGGCAAACATTTGCCCATTCATTTGAATGGGTTTGCCGACGTACTGTGCAGACAACCTGTCATTTACGCGTCGTCGTTTGACAGCTGTCAAACGACGACGCGTAAAAATAAAGCCTCGTCAAAAGAAGTGCAGGGCACTTCTTTCAGACGTAATTTGAGCCGTTCTTGATTGAACTCAATGAAGCACAGCTCAAAATTTACGGCTGTCAGAGAAGCCTCGCAAAATGCGAGGAGGAGCATTTACGTCTGAAACGAGGCAGCTGTTTTCTCCTGAAAACAGTCTGTCATTTCAGACGTAAAAGCCTGCTACCGTGTGCACATACCCTTAGGGTTCACACTCAAAGTAAAAAATGGCTGAAAATTACAGAGCTGTTTTCAGAGAACACAGCCTTTGATTTACAGCCGTTTTTGAAGTTGAAGGAGTTTTTTGAGGCGTTTAGTTCTAGATGTTTTTGGAGCTGATTTTCCATTGACACAATGAAAAACATCTCCAAAACCGGCTCAAGAAGTGACATGCTCCTTCTTTTTACGTGCCTTTTTAAAATTCAATAGGCAGTGTTTGTAGGCGTTGGGCTACCGATTTTTCAGGCGTATTTGGAGGCGTTTACTCCCGAAATACGCCTGAAAACACAGTGTGTGAATATACCCTTAAAGATACACTGTTTCAGATATATATATCTTTTTTTTTTTTTAGGGGGGTGGGCAAAACATGTCTTGTGGCACAAGACAGTCTGATTGGACAGTCTGATTAGTGGGGAAGATACGGGGTCTGGCTTAGGCCTTTTTTTACACACTCAATGTAAAATTGTACACTAGCTCGGAGCTGGCGTTGATTTCTGCTTTACATTACGCCCCTTACTGGCGTAAATGATAGTAAAATTGTCGCCCCTTTCCGCAAAGCACCCTACACTTTTCAAAAAAGCGCCAAAGGCACGTAAACTGACCAAAAACTTTCCCGCAAATTGCGACTTTTGGGACTTTTCTATGCCAGATAAGCAGCTTAGCAAGGTTAATAAATTCTCCTCTAAGGCTGGGTTCACACGACCTATTTTCAGACGTAAACGAGGCGTATTATGCCTCGTTTTACGTCTGAAAATAGGGCTACAATACGTCTGCAAACATCTGCCCATTCATTTGAATGGGTTTGCCGACATACTGTGCAGACGACCTGTCCTTTACGCGTCGTCGTTTGACAGCTGTCAAACGACGATGCTTAAATTGACTGCCTCGGCAAAGAAGTGCAGGACACTTCTTTGCAACTTAATTTGAGCCGTTCTTCATTGAAGTCAATGAAAAGCAGCTCAAGATTTACGAGCGTCAAAGACGCCTCGCATAATGCGAGGAGGAGCTTTTACGTCTGAAATGAGGCAGCTGTTTTCTCCTGAAAACAGTCTGTCTTTTCAGACGTAAAAGGCACTTCTCGTGTGCACATACCCTAAGGCTACAGACAGTAAAAGAACAACCTAAACAAACCTCACACCAAACAAATGGCGTATGCTGGGGTCCCTTATTATAAGTAGACAACCTAAAAGCGAACAAAAAAGGGACATATCCCTTAAAGAAATAGTATACTAAATAATATACAAGAGTATAAAAAATCTTTATTAAATATGATCAACAATAACATGATATGGAATAAAAAGGATACGCCATACACAGAGATATATACAACAGGGTCAGATGGAACAGACCATGGACAAACAGAGCCAACCATCCAAGGATAACCAGACCACGCTCAAATAGCCCACAGGAAAAAAGAGTAAACCGTGGGCATGAAGTAATCAAACCCACATATAATGCAGTGCTGCCTATCTAGTTTAACAATGTACAAAAATAGACTATGAAAGTCCGAAAGGCATAAAGGCTCTAATGGCCGGAAAGATAAGGCTAAAAATAGCCGGTAGTGTAAGTGAATACAATGCAGTGAAATTCAGTGACTCACAGGTGACATCTTCTCAGATTGGAGTCGTTCATGTTCTCTTTTCTTCTTCATCCGGCCCAGAATGCCATGTTGACTTCCAGTCTTCTTCATCTCCAATGCCCAAGCGCGAACCACAAGATACGTCATGAAAGTGTTGATGAAACCTGTATAACAAGCTCACGTGACCCAATGTGCCACATCACAGCGTATTCAAATCATGGAAGCGTTCAGTTTACATGACAACCGCCCGTCATATTTCGACATATAACTAACTCTAAACCTCATAAGCTAATTTTCTTTAGCTATTATACTAGGATGTACAATTCTATATTAAAATATTATCATATTAGTCATGTGTCCTAGTATACCCACATCCAGCGATGGGTGGGATGGGTGAGACATAAAATAGTTTTCCATTTCCATATTATACTAGGATGTACAATTCTATATTAAAATATTATCATATTAGTCATGTGTCCTAGTATACCCACATCCAGCGATGGGTGGGATGGGTGAGACATAAAATAGTTTTCCATGAGTTTTGGACTGCGATGTGCTGCTGATCTCTCCTTTTGGGGGTAATATACAGGGAATATGGGGTTATATAAGGGACTCCCATCATCCCTGTATATACCAGCCATCATCCCTATATATAACCACCATTATCCGTGTATGTACCAGCCCACCATTATCTCAGTATAAAATCTCCATCACCCCTGTATATACCATTAGGGCGGGCACTATCAGCTTGCTGTGGCGTGCGGGCATTGTGGCTAAGCAAGAAGTAAATGGGGTGGGCATTGAGGACACCGTGGACCAATAGGATTATAGATATATAGACTCCAAGCGTATATTGGTTACAGGCTAGGTAAAGTTTAAGAGACCAACTTCCCCCCATAATGTATCAGATAGACTGCTCCATGATTATTGAACCATACCGAAGAAAAAAGCTAGAGCGTAACGTCCAAGTATATAAGAATATATCAATTTTTATTTTTAGAAAATAACATACAATTAAAAACACTTCATAAGAAGACTCTAGTACCAATACCGTGATACATCAAACAGCACAGGACAGTATTACGTATTAGAATGGTATAGAGGGCAAGAACATAAATGCTACCCACACAGTTAGATATATAAAGTATCTCATCCAAGTGGATTGTGTACTGATAAACCACAGTGTCCTCTCAGTTATATGTAAATACAATAGATATTACCAAGTCACAAGTGGATCACATAGGGTGAATCAGTAAATAAACGGTGAGTAGTTATAAAATGCAGTCTTACCCATTCTAAATAAGAGTATCAAAATACGTCCGTGCTGGATGGTCCACAGAAAGACCCCGGGGTAAGACTGCATTTTATAACTACTCACCGTTTATTTACTGATTCACCCTATGTGATCCACTTGTGACTTGGTAATATCTATTGTATTTACATATAACTGAGAGGACACTGTGGTTTATCAGTACACAATCCACTTGGATGAGATACTTTATATATCTAACTGTGTGGGTAGCATTTATGTTCTTGCCCTCTATACCATTCTAATACGTAATACTGTCCTGTGCTGTTTGATGTATCACGGTATTGGTACTAGAGTCTTCTTATGAAGTGTTTTTAATTGTATGTTATTTTCTAAAAATAAAAATTGATATATTCTTATATACTTGGACGTTACGCTCTAGCTTTTTTCTTCGGTATGGTGGACCAATAGGATGCCTGAAACGCCGGTATATGGGAGAAGTCCAGCAGAATCTGAAAATATGCCTCCTGATTGCTTAAAGGCTATGTACACCTTTGCACTGTTTTTTTTTTTAAATTGCCTTGTATGTATTTTGCAAAATAAATCACATTTCTAATTGGTCTACCATTTGTCTTCTGTACCTGCAGTGTATTTCAGTTTATGGCCAGCTGCTGTATTCAGTTATCTCTCTAAGGCCCTGTTCACACCTGCGTTGGTGTATTTCGTTGTTCTGCTCCGTCAGTGGTGCAGAACAAAGGAATAACGGAAGCAACGGTTCCGTCGCACAATGGACACCGCCACCTGCCGACAGAACCCATTTACTTTAGTGGGTTCCATTGGCTTTCCGTCAGGCGGGGGGCCGTGATTTTACCAGAGACAATAGTGCAGATGTGAACGAGGCCTTATCCGTCAGTCATCACCCTAATGGCAAACTGAGCAGCTCCTCCTTTGCAGGCTCATGAACAAGCATTTACTGTGGAATCTGCGCATGTGCATGGTCCTAATTACTGCACACCTCCTAACCGTCCCGGATACAGCGGGACAGTCCAGGATTCCGGCCGGTGTTATGTTGTCCCAAGCGGCCGGTGGTATATCTTGGTGTCAACTGTATCTGCGTCCTCAGGATGCAGATACAGTTAAATCCAATGCTAATGTAAGGGATCATCAGCTCCCTGCTTCTGTATTAGTACCACTCGCCAAGGAATTCCCAGGCACAGCGCTACTTTAACTGCGGAGCCCCTTGTCTCACTATCCATATATGAACATTGACGTCGGGGACTACTCCTGGAGCGGAATCCACTGCCTTTGCATTGCCGATGGTCTGGCCGGGGATTCCGCTCCTAGGCGGAACCCCTGATGTCACTGTACATATATGTACAATTACATCAAGGGCTCCTCCTGGAGTGCAATCCCTGGCCACAGTGTGGCCGACGCTCTGGACAGGGATTCTGCTCCTATAGGGAATGCCTTACGTCACTGTCCATATATGGACAGTGACGGCAGGGGCTCCTCCTGGAGTGGAATCCCTGGGGGGGGGGCAACATCTATATATGGGCACTATGTGTGACACTAGCTATATGGGCACTGGCGCTTTATATGTGCGCACTGGTACTAGGGGTAGCTAAGGGGGCATTAAACTGTATGGGGGCAGATATTTGTCATTATATTTTGTGGGGGGGTCCTATGGGAACATAATACTGAGTGGGCTGAACCGGGTATGTGTGGGCGGAGATTACTTAGATTAGATACTTGAAAGTTGGTAGGTATGTTTACTGGTGTGTGCTGGGGCAGAGCGAGTGTGTCTACTCCAAATTTGCAGCATAAGGCAATGAGGTTGCTTTACCACATGCCAATGCTGCAATTTTGGGAATTGCTCCCTCTAGTGACCAGTACATGGAAATGTTATAAATTAGAATCTAATTTATAATATTTCCTGACTTGTGAAAAAATGTAAAAAATTAAAACAATGTGTAATTATTTATATACTAACTGTTTAACTAAAAAAAAAGAAAAAAATTCCTAGCGACACATTCCCTTTAATACTGGCGTTTCATACACCAGTCCTATTAAACAGTTTGCTGGAGTAAGATGCAACACATTTATTAACAGGCAAAAGACTCTTAATAAATGTGTCGCATCTTTTAGCTGCAACGCGGCCTGTCATCAGTACTTTCTACGTGCTGCGGCCTGCTGTACATTTAAAGTACATTTTTAAAATGTATTTTATTGTCTGATTGGGGGGGCATACAGTCTGATTGGGGGGGAGGTATGGGTCTGGCACGGAGCTTTGCCTTGTTACGCCCCCCAGAGATAAATCTGGGCCGCAATATACATATACATTTCTGCTATAATTTACATCAGTTACTGGCGTAAATTATAGTAAAATTGTTGCCCATTTCTGCTAAGCCCCGCTCATTTTTTACCCCCAAAAATGTAGACATTTGCGCATTTTGGGAATTTTCTACGCTAGTAAACTATTGTAGAAAGGTTAATATATTCCCCCCAAAGGCTACAGACCGTAATACAATATCTTAATGTAAGGATGTGTACACTTAATTGTGCAGCAACGCTTGTTGTCTCCATTCTATGTCAGTGTGGGAAGTAGATGTCCGGCCTTATGATTTTGTGATATGTGATAGACCCAGAATCCCAATCACCAAACCAAAGAATGCAAAATAAAGACACAAAACATTATAATTGGGTGTTAAATGGTCAAAACTTTTATTATATTATATGACCAAACCCAAAATGGCAAACCTCTGACTCACGAAGAGTCACCCTCCAGCACGCAGGAAAGGAAAACCCCCTGTGGGGGAAACCTCTAGGGAAACCATGGCTGGAGGATTGCCCTTCCTCTGGGCTTAGAAGGTGCCAAAATATCATTTGTAACAGAATTTGTACGTTTTCTCAGATTTTCAAGGAAAGACAATACAATGAACGAACAACATAAAACACATAAATCGGCTGATCTGGTTGGCTAGGCGGATGTCTCTCTTCCTGGGCACCCATTAAAATGAATGGGTGATCCACGGATGAGACGGGTCCTCCAGATGCCTCCTTGTAGCACCTGTCTCCGCTCTGGCTAATAGAGGGGGATCTCCTGCTGGAAACCCCCCTCTACTACAGACAACCCGTATGAAGAGGATGGCATCACTGTGATGAAGAAGTGGTCTGGGGTGAAGGGTTTCCCTGCTAGAATCTCCAAATTACATCAGGTCGGTATTGGTGGGGAAGTCAAGCTCAAGGTCCTCAGTCCCATCCAATATGGCGCTGAATGTGGCAGTAAAACCTTCTAATATGGAATCTTCTTTATGTCATAAACATTTGTATTTATGACATCAGCACCTTCATCATCATTACTACAGGAGTTTATTACCACTGCACAACTCATACATTGTGACGTCACCCACAGTGGTCTGAAGTGTTAACCCTTTAATGACTGGCAGTGTACTTACCACAGAGGCCATAAAGCTGAATAGAACATATCAGCGGCCATAAAGGAAAAGGGATAATGCAGGGAGCATCTCCGCACAAGAACAATCCATGACAAAGGGTTGTCCAGGATGAGAGAACTTGTCTGCTTTCTCCAAAAACCAGCACCACACCTGTCCATAGGTTGTGTGTGGTACTACAGCTCATTACCATTCACTTCAATGGAGCTAACCTGCAATACCAGATACAACCTGGGGATAGGTGTGGTGCTGTTTTTGGAAGAAAGCAGACATATTTTTCTAATTCTGCACAGCCCCTGTTAGAAATAGTTCAAAAAAAGAGGGGAGAAAATAAATTAAAAAAAGGTAAAAAGAGTAACTCTGAGGTAAAAGAAATCAAACTAGACTGAAAGGAGTCTGCTGGAGGTGCCAGATGGAAAGACAGATTTCTGCCCTGGGGACCAGATTAGTTGAAATGTATCTTGAAGGGGGGCTTCAGAGAGTGGGTTTTAACCCCTTCCTGCCCTATGAAGTGCTGTTGCATTGAAAAACTATGCAGTTCATCTTCGAATGCAGCGTCACAAAAACAAATTATTTTGTAAAAAATAAAACTATATAAATTTGGTATCGCCATAATCGTAACGACCCGCAGAATCAAGTTATCATGCAATTCATGCCGCCCGATGAACACTGTAAAATCAAAACAGAAATGGCGGAATTACAGTTTTTTTTTTCAATTCACCCCACAAAATGTAGGTTTTAAAAAAATAAAAAAAAATAATACATTATATGGTACATTAGTCCGCAGGGTAAATTCCACATAAACAGCGCCATTCATCGGTTAACTGTTTAAATGATACCAGTTCAAGTGACCTTTATCGAAAAACACCATAAGACATTTTTTCCCAATTCACCTTCTAATTGGGCCTAGCATGTGTGATACTGTCTGCTAAGCCTTTGTATCTAAGCATATTATATGTGATACTGTCTGCTAAGCCGTTGTATCTAAGCATATTATATGTGATACTGTCTGCTGAGCTGCTGTCTCCTATCAAGTAGCAGAGCTATCAGGTGTCATAGTCTTAGGGTTCACACGCAAAGTCAAATATGGCTGAAGATTACAGAGCTGTTTTCAGAGAAGCTGGAAACGTTTTTTGAGGTGTTTTTTTCTAGATGTTTTTGGAGCTGTTTTTCCATTGACACAATGAAAAACATCTCCAAAAACGGCTCAAGAAGTGACATGCGCCTTCTTTTTACGTGCCGTTTTAAAATACAATAGGCAGATATTTGTAGGCATTGGGCTACCGATTTTTCAGGCGTATTTGAAGGCGTTTACGCCCCGAAATACGCCTGAAAACACAGCGTGTGAATATACCCTTATAGATACGCTGTCTCAGATATATATATCTTTTTTTTTTTTTTTTAGGGGGGTGGGCAAAACACATGTCTTGTGGAACAAGACAGTCTGATTAGTGGGGGAGATACGGAGTCTGGCTTTGGCCTTTTGTTACACACTCAATGTAAAATTGTACACTAACTCGGAGCTGACGTTGATTTCTGCTTTACATTACGCCCGTTACTGGCGTAAATGATAGTAAAATTGTCGGCCCTTTCTGCAAAGCGCCACACACTTTTCAAAAAGTGCCAAGCGCAGCATAAACTGCCCAAAAACGTTCCCGCACTTTTGGGACTTTTCTATGCCAGATAAGAGGCTTAGCAAGGGTAATAAATTCTCCTCTAGGGCTACAGACAGTAATACAATATCTTAATGCAAGGATCTGTACACTCAGTGTCTGACTGTTGTACCTTGGACCCACCAAAGGAAATATTTCTTGGGGGGTCTACCGTTCAACTATATAGAAATAATTTGAACACTCTAGATTGTTTTATTACACACGTTTTTAGTACACAAAGACCAATATTCCCACCATATTGTGACAGATATCAGTCCTACACAGGCATTCTGCAGACCATATAAGTGAATACAGTGCAATGAAATTCAGTGACTCACAGGTGACATCTTCTCAGATAGGAGTCGTTCACGTTCTCTTTTCTTCTTCATCCGGCCCAGAACGCCATGATGACTTCTTCCAGTCTTCTTCATCTCCAATGCCCAAGCGCGAACCACAAGATACGTCATGAAAGTGTTGATGTAACCTAGATACCACGTGTAATGACGGGGTAGGGAGACAGACAGGTGAGCCCTAATCTACCCACCACTCAGTCCCTGCCTACTTGCACGGCGCGTCCTAGGCGACGGCTTACAACTGGGCGACAGTCCCTACGCTCAATATGTGCACGACAGACAAACAGACAAGGCCCACGGCAACACAGTGAGCAACAGGCACAGTGAACGAGCCGAGTCAAACCAGGAGTGTACAAGGTACCAAACGCAGAGCAGGAGCGTAGTCAGTAAAGCCAAGGTGAAAATGAAGCAAGGTCAATAATAATAGCAGGAGCAGCAGATCCAGGAAACAGGATAGAATCACAGGCAAAGACAAGCAGGAAATGAAGGTATAAATAGACTGAGGGCGGGAGCTAGAACCATCTGGCCAGGCTGTGATAGGTTCTCCCACTCCTGAGCCTACCACCCCTAGTGGTAGCAGATCGTGTCACTCTATCAGACCTAGGAGCAGAAGCAGACTGATTAACAACGGGCGTCGACACAGAAGCTGTGTCTGGCAGATCCTTTACAGTACCCCCCTTTTATGAGGGGCCACTGGACCCTTTCTAGGTGGACCTGGCTTATTGGAGAACCGAAGATGGAACCTCCTGAGCAATACCACAGCGTGAACATCCCGGGCGGGTACCCAAGTGCTCTCCTCAGGCCCATATTCTCTCCAGTGGACCAGGTACTGGAGGGAGCCTTGGACCATCCTCCTGTCCACAATCTTGGCCACCTCAAATTCTACCCCTTCAGGGGTGAGAACAGGGACCGGAGGTTTCCTCGAGGTAGCCAAGGATGGGGAGCAGCGTTTCAGGAGGGAGGCATGAAACACGTTGTGTATTCGAAAAGACGGGGGTAACTCCAGTCGGAAAGAGACCGGGTTAAGGACCTCAATGACCTTGTACGGCCCTATATACCAGGGAGCACATTTTTGGGACGGAACTTTAAGGCGCAAATTTTTTGAAGACAGCCACACCAGATCCCCGACCACAAACAAGGGGTTAGCAGAACGTCTTCTATCTGCCTGAGTCTTTTGTATGCTCTGAAACGCCTCTAGGTTCTTCTGAACCTGGGCCCAGACTGTGCACAGTTCCCGATGAACGACATCTACCTCGGGATTGTTGGAACCACCAGGTGAAACGGAGGAGAACCGTGGATTAAACCCAAAATTACAGAAAAAGGGGGAGACCCCTCACGAGTTACAGACCCGGTTATTAAGGGAAAATTCGGCGAGGGAAATGAAGGAGACCCAATCATATTGACAGTCAGAGATAAAACACCTTAAATATTGTTCTAGAGACTGATTAGTCCTCTCAGTTTGGCCATTAGTAGAGATGAGCGAAACGGGACAACCGAACCCGGTATCGGTCCGAACATCCGGAAAAGTTTGGTTCGTAGCGAATCCGAACTTCACCGGGTTCGGTCGAACCCGTTTTGACCGAACCCGGTCAAAAATATTATACAAATCGGCAGCCACTTGTCTCTATCAATCACTGATAGAGAAAAGAGGCTGCTGATTAAAAATAAAATAAAAAGCATTTCATACGTACCCAGTCGTTGTCTTGGTGACGAGTCCCTCTTCTTCCTCCAGTCCGACCTTATTTTCTGACGCGGCAGCCTGTGATTGGCTGCAGAGGCCTCTGCATCCTGTGATTGGCTGCAGAGGCCTCTGCAGCCTGTGATTGGCTGCAGCGGTCACATGGACTGTAACGTCACCCAGGAATGTCTGGCCGGATGTTGAGAGGGACGCGTCACCAAGGCAACGGCCAGGAGACCGGACTGGAGGAAGCAGAAAGTTCTCGGTAAGTATGAACGTCTTTTTTTTTTACAGGTTACTCTATATTGTGATCAGTAGTCACTGTCCAGGGTGCTGAAACAGTTACTGCCGATCAGTTAACTCTTTCAGCACCCTGGACAGTGACTATTTACTGACGTCGCCTAGCAACGCTACCGTAATGACGGGTGCACACATGTAGCCACCCGTCATTACGGGGCCTCATGCACACGACCGTAAAAACACCCGTTATTACGGGTCGTAATTACGACCCAAAATAGCGGGCCCATAGACTTCTGTTAGCCACGGGTACCTTCCCGTTTTCTCACGGGAAGGTGCCCGTGCCGTTAGAAAGATAGAACATGTTCTTTTTTTTTATTTTACGGGCCGTGCTCCTATACTTTATAATGGGAGCACGGCTCGGAAAAACGACCGGCTGCCCGTGGCCGGCCCTGCTCATCTCCTGAAATACTCTGTGCTGACTTAAACTCTGTGGACAGGTGTGGCGAAACCGGGTCAGTGGGGGTCGGTTTACGCCAAGAGAATGTGGGCAATAGATTCAGGCGACACAGATTAACAGGGGACAAGCCACAGCGGCGCGTTTATTAACAGGGACAGACACACACAGAACCAATGCATCGCTGCTTCTCCCCTCTGGGCTGGATGGGACAGGCTACCTCACTATGGAGTCTCTCCACTGTACCTTTCATCCTTTGGGGTGTCTCCAGATCCTCCTTAGTTAGATGGGACTCCAGCACTTGTCCTCTGTTACTGTCCCTAGGTCAGGTACCATCTTTGAGGTAGACAGCCCCTGCCTGCAGCTCACACTGATATCTCATCCTCTCCTGGGCAGCAACTAACTCAGTTCTCTCACAGCACCATGATATCCCTCACTCACCCCTCCCTCAGGAAACAGGCCCCCTCCTTTTTCTTATTTACATTAAACAAGTTCCCGCTCTCTGCCTGTGACTCATGCTCCTGCAGTGTAAGATTAACCCTAGAGGGGAGGACATTGAAGCAGCACTGAATACAATACAATATAAAACAACTGGTTATCAAACATAACGTAATACAGTTTGAGGAGACATATCCCCATCTAGCACCGGGCGCCATCTAAGCTATGGCACCCGGATGGCGGGAGTAGAACGGTTTGCAGCAGGCTTAACCTTTATCTGGGTACAATGCCTGTAACCGTCACCCGTTCCGCCACAACAGGTCAGGGTCCTGTTTCTTTTAAATGCTGCTAGGGAACCCGCTCGATCCACTATATAAGGCTGCACTACAGTGCATCATTTAAAAGAAACAGGATCCTGACCTGTCCACAGAGTTTAAGGCAGCACAGAGTATTTCAGGAGATGAGCGTGCAGATTTAGTGCTGCTGTGAACTCTGCTCTAACCATTTCGTAGCTCTCAGTCTGTTACCTCTCCTCCACTCCTGTCCTCTATAACACCTTCATGATTGGCAAGTCACCACGTAATGGTAAGAGCAGAGTTCACAGCAGCACAGAGTATTTCAGGAGATGAGTGTGCGTAACTTGTGCGGGGTGGTGACTTGCCAATCATGTGAAGGTGTTATTGAGGACAGGAGTGGAGGAGAGGTAACAGACTGAGAGCTACGTAATGGTAAGAGCAGAGTTCACAGCAGCACAGAATCTGCACGCTCCTCTCCTGAAATACTCTGTGCTGCTGTGAACTCTGCTCTTACCATTACGTAGCTCAGTCTGTTACCTCTCCTCCACTCCTGTCCTCAATAACACCTTCACATGATTGGCAAGTCACCACCCCGCACAAGATCTGCACGCTCATCTCCTGAAATACTCTGTGCTGCCTTAAACTCTGTGGACAGGTCAGGATCCTGTTTCTTTTAAATGCTGCACTGTAGCGCAGCCTTATATAGTGGATCGAGCGGGTTCCCCAGCAGCATTTAAAAGAGTTTAAGGCAGCACAGAGTATTTCAGGTGAGGAGCGTGTGATTGGCTGCAGAGGCCGGTGAAGCCTGTGATTGGCTGCAGAGGCCGGTGCAGCCTGTGATTGGCTGCAGAGGCCGCTGCAGCCTGTGATTGGCTGCAGAGGCCGTCACGTGGGATGAAGCGTCATCCCTGGAGGCCGGCCTTCTGACGTCATCCTGACGTGCGTGACCGCCACTACAGCCTGTGATTGGCTGCAGCGGCGACATGGATGAAACGTCATCGCTGGAGGCCGGACAGGAGGAATGTAAGTATGAACGTATTTTTATTTTTTTTCTATTACATTAAAATTTTATTTTCCGCGCGCCGAGCATGTACTGTCAAGGTTGCTAAAAGAGTTACTGCAGCCCATTAACTCTATCAGCACCCTGGACAGTACCATGCTCGGCGCACGGAAATTACAGGTTATGTCCGAACTAGTTCGGTCCGAATCGAACTTTTTTGTGAAATTCGGCAAACTAGCCGAACCAAACTTTTCATAAGTTCGCTCATCTCTAGCCATTAGTTTCAGGATGGAAGGCCGAGGAGAGGGACAGATCAATCTCCAACTTTTTACAGAAAGCTCTCCAAAACAATGAAACAAATTGGACCCCTCTGTCAGAAAGAATATTGACAGGAACCCCATGGAGACGCAGGATGAGTTTGACAAACAAGGTAGCTAACGTCTTAGCATTGGGTAGTTTCTTGAGGGGCACCAAGTGGCACATCTTACTGAAGCGGTCTACTACCACCCACACCACCGACTTGCCTTGAGATGGAGGCAGATCGGTGATAAAATCCATGGAGATATGGGTCCAAGGTCTCTGGGGAATGGGCAAAGAGCATATTAAGCCCGCTGGTCGGGACCTGGGAGTGTTGGACCTAGCACAAATTTCACAAGCGGCGACGTATGCCTTAACGTCTTTAGGCAACCCAGGCCACCAATAGTTTCTGGCAATGAGGTGCTTGGTACCCAGGATGCCTGGATGACCAGATAGTGCAGAGTCATGATTTTCCCTGAGTACACTTAGCCGGAATTGCCGGGGAACAAACAGCTTGTTCTCAGGAAGGTTCCCGGGAGCTGAACTTTGATCAGCCGCAATTTCGGAGAAAGTCAGAATCAACAGAGGAAATGATTATACCTGGGGGCAAAACACAAGGGTTGGTTCCAATGCCTAGTTATGGTGGTGTCTGAGGAAATAAAGGTCCTTTTAGATGTCCCGGTACTGACAATGAAAACCAGCGCCAATCGACGATACAGCGTGTCACAAGGAGCAATCATCGGTAATGTACGGGGGCAAACAATCGTTACTACACCAGACCCCGCACCAATCTGCCAGTCCAGCTGCCTCCGGGCACTGAACAAAAATGCCGGAAGCAGATGGCTCCGATCACTGCATAGCGGGCGTTCGGCAGAACTGCAGCTCGGCCTCTATTCTTTGACCGGAGCCGTCTGCTTCCGGCAGTGTTGTCCGGTGCCCGGAGGCAGCTGGAGTGGCGGATCGGTGCGGGGTCCAGGTGTCGGTCACGCACCGATCATATACTGTTGACCTATCCAGTGGATAGGTGATCAGTTGTCAGAACGTGGAAAACCCGTTTTAAAGGGAAGGTGTCACAGAATTATTTATTTTTTTATATATATAATATTGCTTTTAGTATGTCATTCAAATAAATTGTATTTATTTGTGTTTTTGTGTTGTACTTTTTTCTTTCTTTTACTTCTCTATGGGGGCTTCCATTTTTTTTTTCATCTCTGTATCTGTCCATTCACTATAGCGTATGACGTCTGTGTGGGAATGGCGCATGCACCACTCCCACACAGACCAAAAGGAAGGTCTTTGGTAGAACGACATCCGACAGCAGGTAAGTTATGTTTGTGTATGTGATGTGTGTGTATGTTAGTGTTATACTGTCTGCTGAGCACTGTATCTAATCCTCCTACACTGTGCATTCGCTCAGAAAATGGCGGCACACAGTGTAGGAGGTTGGAACATTCAACCCCCTCATTTCTCCCGGCACTAGCCAGGATAAAGGAGGGTGGATTCTGTGAGGACACTAGAGCGAGTGTGTCTACTACAAATTTGCAGCATAAGGCAATGATGTTCCTTTACCACATGCCAATGCTGCAATTTTGGGAATTGCTCCCTCTAGTGACCAGCACATGGAAATGTTATAAATTAGAATCTAATTTATAATATTTCCTGACTTGTGAAAAAATTAAAAGAATTAAAACAATGTGTAATCATTTATATACTAACTGTTTAACTGAAAAAAATAAATAATAATTCTAGCGACACATTCCCTTTAATACTGGCGTTTCATACACCAGTCCTATTAAACAGTTTGCTGGAGTAAGATGCAACACATTTATTAACAGGCGAACGACACTTAATAAATGTGTTGCATCTTTTAGCTGCAACGCGGCCTGTCATCAGTACTTTCTACATGCTGCGGCCTGCTGTAAGAGCCTGAGGGAGTCCGGGAGGGAGAATCGGAGTGGTGAGGTAAGTACATTTTTAAAATGTATTTTATTGTCTCATTGGGGTGGGGGGCAAACAGTCTGATTGGGGGGGAGGTATGGGTCTGGCACGGACCTTTGCCTTGTTACGCCCCCCAGAGATAAATCTGGGCCGCACTATACATATAGAGTTTTGCTATAATTTACATCAGTTACTGTTGTAAACATGGCCGGCCTTAGCTATGTTCAACCAGTGCAGTCGCACAGGGCGCCAGCCGCCAAACGGCAAGGGTGGCGCCAGCGGGTGTGTGTATACCCGCTCCGTTGCAACTACCAGCGGGGATACACACATTAACTGCAGTCGCACCCGGGCACTTCTTCACTTAGTGGCCATTGCTACCGCTGTAGCAGCCAGAGCGGTTGCTAGCGGTGACACCGGGCATGGGGGTGGTGGCGCCGCTAACAGCTGCTGTGGCTGCTATAGCGGTAGCGACGGCACTATAGCAGAGCAGGGAGATATCTCCCTGCTCTGCTGTCTACTAGCGCCACTGTAGCTCCCTTCAGCTACAGCGGCGCTAGTAGACAGCAGAGCAGGGAGATACCTCCCTTGCTCTGCTATAGTGCCCCCCTGTAGATATCAAACCCCCCTTCCAGGATAGCGCCACCGTAGCTCCCTGAAGGAGCGGAATCACCGTGTGGCCGGGGATTACGGTCCTAGGGCGCTGCTTGATGCCTCTGTCCATATATGGACAGTGACATCAGAGAAAACTCCTGAAGCGGAATCCCCGGTCACAGCATTGCAGACTCTATGATCGGGGATTTCACTCCAGGAGAAGCCAATGACGTCATGGACACAGATGTCAGGAGCATCTCCTGGAGTGGAATCGACGGTCATAGCGTCTGCAACGCTGTGACCGGGGATTCCGCTTCAGGAGTTTTCCCTGATGTCACTGTCCATATATGGACAGAGGCATCAAGCAGCGCTCCAGGACCGGAATCCCCGGCCACACGGGGATTCCGCTCCTTCAGGGAGCTACGGTGACGCTATCTTTACTGGAAGGAGGGGGGGTTGCTATCTACAGGGGGGCTGTGGGCTGTGTGGCACTACCTACAAAGGACAACTGTGCAGGAGCACACAAAATACCCAGCTTTCCTGGGTATCAAAAAAAAAGTGTGGAAATAAACTAAGATATAACTTTTATTTAATCTAGCTAAAAGGATTAATCCTTTACTCAGACTAAATAAAAGTTATAACTTAGTTTATTTCCAGACATTTATTTGATAGCTGGGAAAGCTGGGTATTCTGTGTGCTCCTGCACAGTTGTCCTTTTTTGAATGTCTATTGCCCGCCAGCTATCGGTCATTTCGTAGTCCTTGCACTACCTACAATGGGGCTGTGGGCTGTGTGGCACTACCAACCAGGGGGCTGTGGGCTGTGTGGCACTACCAACCAGTGGGCTGTGTGGCACTACCTACTAGGGGGCTGTGTGCTGTGTGGCACTACCAACAAGGGGGCTGTGGACTGTGTGGCACTACCAACCAGTGGGCTGTGTGGCACTACCTACCAGGGGGCTGTGGGCTCTGTGGCTCTACCAACCAGGGGGCTGTGGGCTGTGTGGCTCTACCAACCAGGGGGCTGTGTGGCACTACCAACCAGTGGGCTGTGTGGCACTACCAACCAGGGAGCTGTGGGCTGTGTGGCACTACCAACCAGGGGGCTGTGGGGCACTACCAACCAGGGGGCTGTGGACACTACCAACCAGGGGGCTGTGTGGCACTCCCTACCAGGTTGGCTCTGGGTTGTGTGGCACTCCCTACCAGGTGTCTTTGCGACACTTCCTACCAGGGGGCTGTGTGGCACTCCCTACAGGGGGCTGTGCGGCACTCCCTACAGGGGGCTGTGTGGCTCTCCCTACAGGGGGCTGTGTGGCCCTCCCTACAGGGGCTGTGTGGCACACTCAACAGGGGGCTGTGTGACTCTATCTACAAGGGGGCTGTGTGGCACTATCTACAAGGGGGCTGTGTGGAGCTATCTACAAGGTGGCTTTGTGGCGCTACCTACAAGGGGGCTGTGTGGCGCTACCTACAAGGGGGCTGTGTGGCGCTACCTACAGGGGGAATCTGTGAGTGGGGGTCTGATGGTCATTTTACTGAGTGGTGGGCTGATGGTCATTTTGCTGTGAGTGGGGGGCTGATGGTCATTTTACTGTGAGTGGGGGGTTGATGGTCATTTTTCTGTGAGTGAGGGGCTGATGGTCTTCAAGTGGTTTCCACCTCTGACCTCCAATTGAAATTAATAGGAGGCAGAAGATACCTGCGGCGCTCGTTTGGAGCTTTTTTTCCTGCGTCTTTTGCATTCGCTTCAACAGCTTAAAAAAAAACACAAAAAAAAGGTCACACAACGCTATCAGTTGCTGAAGGAATTTTGAGGCAGATTTTTTTTGCCTAACAAAAAACGTGTGTGAACATGCCCTACGAGTGGAGTGCTTGTTCTTAGCCGTTTTCTGTCTTTCTCAAAACAATTTTTGGTAGGGGGGCCCTGAGGAAATTTTGTTTTTCCAGTGCTGCCTCGAGTCCGAAAAGGTTGGGAAACTCTGTACTAGGGTCCCGTCATGGAGCAGCTCAGTTCGTCATGGGAATGTTTTTGTTTGGGGGCACTGTCTACAAGTGGGAGGTGCGGGGACTGTATGGCACGATCTACAAGGGGGAGGTGGGGGACTGTATGGCACTGTCTACAAGGGGGAGGTGGGGGACTGAATGGCACTGTCTACAAGGGGGAGGTGTGGGGGCTGTATGGCACGATCTACAAAAAGGAGGTGGGGGATTATGGCACTGTCTACAGGGAGGCTATATGGCAAAATCTACAGGGGGGCATTATACTGTGTGGGGGCCACTAAGCGGATATTATAATGTGTAGGGGTACTACAGGGGGCATTATACTGTGGGCACAATTAGAGGACAAAATACTGTGTCCTTGAAGGGGTTGTAATATATTATATTATTAAATATTATTATTATACTGTATGGGGGCACTAAAGGGGCATTATAATTGTTTTATGGGGCATTTTTTTTTAATGATGGGGTGGGGCGCCGAAAGATCATTTCGCACAGGGCACCATCTATCCTAGGGCCGGCCCTGGTTGTAAATGATAGTAAAATTGTTGCCCATTTCTGCTAAGCCCTGCCCATTTTTTGCCCCCAAAAATTTTGACATTTGCGCATTTTGTGAATTTTCTACGCTAGTAAACTGTTGTAGAAAGGTTAATATATTCCCCCCAAAGGCTACAGACCGTAATACAATATCTTAATGTAAGGATGTGTGCAGCAACGCTTGTTGTCTCCATTCTATGTCAGTGTGGGAAGTAGATGTCCGGCCTTATGATTTTGTGATATGTGATAGACCCAAAATCCCAAGCACCAAACCAAAGAAAGCACAGGCCGGACGGACCCTGCCACAGTGGAGGGTAGGCCAGACATGACGGGGATAGGAGGGAGGATCGCGTCACAGCCAAAGGAGAGGGTTAGTGGAGGGGGTGGGTCTAGGAGAGGGAGGGGATCCGGTGAGGGTTAGCCGTAGGGCGCTGACTTCCAGGTCTTTTGGTCGGGAGCAGCGCACGGAGTAAGACATCCATCCATGCATCTCCCATCCGGCGGCCATCTTACCTCATGTCAGCGCAGCAGTTCATTGAGCAGATGCGGGTGGCGGCTGCTGCATTCGGCCCCGCCTGGTTGGAGGAACAAGCTGCAGCGGTGGCCAATGGTACCTTCGGCTGTCTCTCCCCCGCGCTGGGTCCGGCGCTCGCATCCTCCAAAAAAGCCTAAGCCCCGACGTGGCTCCTCGGACTCGGCGCCGCAGAGGGAGCCTTGTAAGGGACCCTCCAGCTCGGGCGTCTGGCAGCACTGATACTGCAGCCGGTGCCAGGGTCGGGAGGAATCCCGCTTCGCAGCGGAGTCCAGGGGAGGTGGGGGGGGTGCGGCCTCTTCTTCCGGTCACCCCTCCACTCACCAGTTCTACGCCGGCTTACCATGGTTCGGACGGCTGCCCCTGGTGATGTGGCGGCTGGGGGTGGAGCCCCACGGCAATCCGGAAGAAACAAGGGACCTGCATTGGGCTGCAGGCCTAGGTCGTCCGTTTCGAGGGTGACTTCCGGGCGGCGAGCTGCCGGCCCTCCGGTGCCGGTTGACTGCCAGAGAGAGAGCTTGGTAGCCTGTCCCCCCCCCCACCTCGGTTCCGGCCGTTGATCTCGCCTGTGCGTGCTGCCATGGATCGGGGACCAGATCTGCCGAAGACCTTGAGGATGGGGAGCTTCGTGGACAGGACGGTCCAGCTGATGGGTCCACAGTGCCAGTGCAGCTCGGTGAGTCGTTTTCACCGTCTTTACCTTTTTCTGCTATACTTATGTCTCCTGTTTCGGGGGAGGGTTCCGTGGTTGAGGAGCGGGTATGTTATGTGGGGTCTGGGTTTGTGAATGTTGGGGGTGGGGGGGATAGTCTGCGAGAGTTGGTCGGTTGCGTCAAGGAATTGTTAGGCGGTCTCCTGTGGCGGCGTGGGTGGGGGCTGGTGGGGTAGGGTTTAATACCCCGGCGGCGGTCGCTGTGAGTGTAGGAGCAAATACGGAATCGGTGGCGGTGTCTGTTCAGACCGACTCGGCGGCGGCGGTTTATGGTGTTCGGTTGGACGATAAAGCCAGGGGGGAGGTTTATGTGTGTTTTGAAGGACCTTTGGGGGCACACTTGAAGCAGGAAGTTCGGGAAAAAATTTGGAAGGACGAGTACCTGGAATTTTTTTCATTGTTGCCCCTGGAAAAATTTAATCTAGAGAAGGGGAAGCGAGATGAGAGTAAGAAGGAGGAGGAGGAAAAGCATCATTACCACCTTATCCCTAAGACATTTGTTAACTGGTTGCAAGCGTTCACCATTTTGGCCAGTGTTATTGGTGAAAAGGCTCCGGAACATTGCTCCCCCCTGTTTTGCTATATGGATGCCATCGAGGAAGCCCATAGGGTATATGGGGGGGGTAGCTTGGCTACGTTATGACGAGAAGTTTAGACAACGGAAGGCGGTTCGGCCCAATATTAGATGGGACCACAAGGATATTGCCCTCTGGTTAAGGGTAACGGCTCCGCTTCGACCGGGCCAGTCCTTTCCAGGGAGCGGGGGGGGGGGGCAGCAGGCCAATCTGGTTAGTCGAGCTCAGGGGCAACGTAAAGCTCGGGCTGTGCTGGCAATATAATGAGGGGCAGTGTGAATTTGGTGCAGGTTGCAAGTTCAAGCACCTTTGTTCTCAATGCAATGGGTCGTCCCACGAGGCATCTAAATGCTTGCGCAAGGGAAAACGAGGTGGGGGAGGGGGTTTTAACGCCAGTAATGGGGGTGACGCCAGTGAAGCTGGAAAGGATGGTCAGGTTTCTAAATAGTTATCCGGACAGGGCCAGCGCGCAGTTGTTGTTTGATGGTTTTAATGTGGGTTTTTGTATCCCCTCCCCTCCACACAGTGTCCCCTTTTCCATAAAAAATCTGAAGTCAGCTTACCAGTATCCTGACGTGGTTATGGAGAAATTGGCAAAAGAGGTGGATTTGGGGCGCATGGCGGGGCCCTTTAGTTCTCTCCCCATCCCGGGTTTGGTCGTCTCCCCGCTGGCGGTTGTTCCGAAGAAGGAGGCGAACAAATACTGTTTGATTCACCATTTGTCTTATCCCAAGGGCTTGCGGTTAATGACGGGATAGATAGGGATCTTTGCTCGGTCGTGTATACATCATTCGACGCGGCGGTGCAGTGGGTGCGTTTCCATAGTAGGGGGGGCGTTAATGGCCAAGACGGATGTCAAGGCGGCTTTTCGGCTGTTGCCGGTGCATGCGGGTAGTCAGCGTTTACTGGGGTGTTTTTGGGGGGGCGGTTTTTATGTGGATCGGTGTCTCCCCATGGGTTGTTCCATTTCTTGTGCGTACTTTGAAGCGTTTAGCTCATTTTTGGAATGGGTGGTCAAATCTGTGGAGGGGGTGGATTCGATCATTCATTATTTAGACAATTTCTTGTGTGCAACGATCTTGGGGCCCGCCCGTTCCGTTAGTTGGTTCGGGATATAAAACACGATCTGTTGCACCTGTGGTCGTTGTACCCGAACTTGATCACGGTGTGGTCGGATATTGTGCCTAGAAAATCCTGCCGTTTGGCACGGTCGGTGGAGCGGATCAACAAAGCCAGGATAAAAGTTAACAGGGCGGTGTCTGCAGTGGCGGATTATCATTAGGGCGGTTCGGGCGGCCGCCGGGGGCCCAAGGCTCCCAGGGGGCCCATAGCCAACCGAACCCCCTCATGCCCAGTGGCGTTGCTAGCCCTGGAGGGAGCCCCGGTTACTGGACTGCACCTGTCATCAGACGAACGGAGCTTCGCTTCTACTTAGCAGCCGTGGTCTGTGCTGCAATCTCTCCCTGTGCTGCTTTAGAAGTTCCCCCTCCAGCCCCCCTTCCCTGCTCTAAACATCTCTCCTCCTGCTGCTAGCTGTCGGGACATGGGGGAAGGGAGACTGTCGGCGGGGTCTGTGTCGGACTGTGAGCAGGAGAAGAGCTGCAGTGAAGACTCACAAATATCCTACATAAAAGGTAAGTGCATGTGTGTTTACAATGTGTACTTTATATGTGTATAATGTGCATACTTCTGTGTGTTTACAGTGTGTACTTTATATGTGTATAATGTGCATACTCGTTTGTGTTTACAATGTGTACTTTATATGTGTATAATGTGCATACTTCTGTGTGTTTACAGTGTGTACTTTATATGTGTATAATGTGCATACTCGTTTGTGTTTACAATGTGTACTTTATATGTGTATAATGTGCATACTCGTGTGTACTTTATATGTGTATAATGTGCATACTCGTGTGTACTTTATATGTGTAGAATGTACATACTCGTGTGTACTTTATATGTGTATAATGTGCATACTCATGTGTACTTTATATGTGCATAATGTGCATACTTGTGTGTACGCGCGCGTGTGTATGTATATAAAAAGCACCATTTCCTGAATTTTTGCTGCAGAAAATGTTGCGTATTTTGCTGTGTTTTTCTCAATGTTGGGAGATGGTGATGCAGCATTTCAGTCACTATCCGCAGCAGGAATTTACATGCTGCAGTACGCGAAATACGCACCGCAGGACAAAATGTCTGGTCGGAAATTTTACGCAGCTTCTGGATGAGATTTGGTAAATCTCACTCACTTTGCTGCTACCGTATTCTGCGTATTTTCCGGGCGGAAAATACGCAGCAATTCCGATAGGTGTGGACAAGCCCTAATACAGTAGCAGCAGAGTAGATTAGATGTGAACAATTCTCATCACATGCTGCGTAAATGATAAGTGGGGAAAAAAAAAGCTCAGAAATTGACCTCTGGTGCGTTTTTTTTATTCCGCAGCTTGTCAATTGTATTTGCGTAAACGCTGCTCATTTGTTTCGGGTTTTCCCCACTTAATTCAATGGGGAGGTAAAACCTGCAACAGATAACAGATGTTATGTAAAAACGCAATTTAGAAAAAATAAAAATCTTATACTTGCCCAGAATTCTGTTTCTTCGTCCGAGCCGGCCTCCTGGGATGACGTTTCACCCCATGTGACCGCTACAGCCAATCACAGACTGCAGCAGTCATATTGGATAAAATGTCATCCCAGGGCTGCAGTGTAGCGACGCTGTGTAGCACTATATACAAGGGGGGGGGAGCGCTGTGTGGCACTATATATAAGGGGGAGGGCTGTGTGATGCTATCTACAGGGGGCTGTGTGATGCTATCTATAGGGGGCTGTGTGACGCTCTATACAGGGGGTTGTGTGTGTGTGGTTCTATCTACAGGGGGGTGTGTGTGTGTGTGTGTGTGTGTGTGTGGGGCTCTATCTACAGGGGGTGTGTGTGTGGTGCTGTCTACATGGGGGGTGTGTGTGTGTGGCTCTAGCTACAGGGGGGTGTGTGTGGCTCTATCTACAGGGGGGTGTGTGTGGCTCTATCTACAGGGGTGTGTGTTTGTGGCTCTATCTACAGGGGTGGGTGTGTGTGTGCCTCTATCTACAGGGGTGGGTGTGTGTGTGCCTCTATCTACAGGGGGGTGTGTGTGGCTCTATCTACAGGGGGTGTGTGTGTGGTGCTGTCTACATGGGGGGTTGGGGCTGTGTCCCTGCACAGTGTGATACTGTCAGTATGTAGGGACACAGCCCTGTGAAAGGGGAATCTCAACACCCATTTGTTAATGCTTGTGCAAAAAGGTAGTGTTAGAAATAGTTACGGCGCGGCAGGGTGGCGGTGGAGAAGGGGGGCCCAAGTTTGGATAACAGCCCAGGGCCCATGGTCTTCTTAATCCGCCACTGGGTGTCTGCATTTGTTGCACGGAATGGTGGCATATGTGTTCGGCACTGGGACTTGGAAGCTGGAGTTGGAGCGTATTGGAGTGCAGATGGTGTCACCTGAATGATGTGGGAACGGATTTGTGGTGCTTGGGCTTGCAGGATGGCATTGAGAGGGCTATTTTGTTGTGGCGGGACTCTCAGGCTTGAGGGGGTCAAGGCCTGTTCGCTGTGGCTGGGGAGTCCTTGGAGTTAGACAAATAATTATGGGGGGGGATGCATCGTGGGTATGGATCCCCCCGGGTTTTAAAGATGAAAGGACACTGTCTGGCGGTTGGATAGTGTGGTTTCCTTAGGGTGTTATCCCTTGGGAGAGGTGGCAGTTACCTTACGGCATCTGCCAGGAATATTGGTGCCTCTTAGCCGGGTTTTTACGGCTGGGGGTAAAATGGCGGGGCAGATAGCCGGTAACATAAAAAGTTAATGATAGCTCCAAGGACTTCTCCTAGTCTATGTGTTAATGTTTGTTTGTCAGTGGTGTCTGACGTGTTTGGGTTATAATTTATGGTTCGTGCATTATTGATTTATTATTGTTTTTGTTAATAAATATTATGGATATTATTTATTTATGGTTAATTGAGTTAACTAACTTTTATATTTATTTCTTAACCCCTTCCCTCTTTAGCCACTTTTGACCTTCCTGACAGGGCCTCATTTTTCAAATCTGACATGTTTCACTTTATGTGGTAATAACTCTGGAATGCTTTCACCTATCCAAGCGATTCTGAGATTGTTTTCTCGTGACACATTGCACTTTAAGTTACTGGCAAAATTTGCTCGATATGTTCAGTATTTAATTGTGAAAAACACCAAAATTTAGCGAAAAATTGCAAAAATTAGCATTTTTCTCAATTTAAATGTATCTGCTTGTAATACAGGCAGTTATACCACACAAAATTGTTGCTAATTAACATCCCCCATATGTCTACTTTAGATTGGCATCGTTTTTTGAACATCCTTTTATTTTCTGGGACGTTACGAGGCTTAGAACTTTAGCAGCAATTTCTCACATTTTCAAGAAAATGTCAAAAGGCCATTATTACAGGGGCCAGTTCAGTTGTGAAGTGGCTTTGAGGGCCTTATATATTAGAAACCCCAAAAAGTCACCCCATTTTAAAAACTGCACCCCTCAAAGTATTCAAAACAGCATTTAGAAAATTTCTTAACCCTTTACACATTTCACAGGAATTAAAGCAAAGTAGAGGTGAAATTTACAAATTTCATATTTTTTTGCAGAAAGAAATGTTTAATACAATTTTTTTTAAAACACAGAAGGTTTTACCAGAGAAATGCAACTCAATATTTGTTGCCCAGTTTCTGCAGTTTTAGGAAATATCCCACATGTGGCCCTAGTTTGCTACTGGACTGAAGCACCGGCCTCCGAAGCAAAGGAACACCTAGTGGATTTTGGGGCCTTATTTTTGTTAGAATAAATTTTAGGCACCATGTCAGGTTTGAAGGGCTCTTGCGGTGCCAAAACAGTCAAAATCCACCAAAAGTGACCCCATCTGGGAAACTACACACCTCAAGGAAATTATCTAGGGGTATGGTGAGCATTTTGACCGCATAGGTTTTTTACAGAAATTATTGGAAGTAGGCCATGAAAATTAAAATCAACATTTTTTCAAAGAAAATGTAGGTTTAGCGATTTTTTTTCTCATTTCCACAAGGACTAAAGGAGAAAAAGCATCGTAACATTTGTAAAGCAATTTCTCCCGAGTAAAACAATACCCCACATGTGGTAATAAACGGTTGTTTGGAGACACGGCGTGGCTGAGAAGGGAAAGAGCGCTATTTGGCTTTTGGAGCTCAAGTTTAGCAGGAATGGTTTGCGGAGGCCATGTCGCATTTGCAAAGCCCCTGTGGGGACAAAACAGTGGAAACCCCCCACAAGTGACCCCATTTTGGAAACTACACCCATTGAGGAAATTATCGAGGGGTATAGTGAGCGTTTTTACCCAACAGGTTTTTTGCATAAATTATTGGAAGTAGGCCCTGAAAATGACAATCTAAATTTTTTCAAAGAAAATGTAGGTTTAGCTAATTTTTTCTCATTTCCACAAGGACTGAAGGAGAAAAAGCACCGCAAAATTTGTAAAGCAATTTCTCCCGAGTAAAACAATACCCCACATGTGGCAATAACCGGCTGTTTGAACACACGGCAGGGCTTGGAAGGGATGGAGTGCCATTTGGCTTTTGGAGATTATATTTAGCAGGAATGGTTTGCGGAGGCCATGTCACATTTACGAAGTCCCTGAGGAGACAAAACAGTGGAAACCCCGCACAAGAGACCCCATTTTGGAGACTACACCCATTGAGGAAATTATCTAGGGGTGTAGTGAGCGATTTGACCCCACAGTTTTTTTGCAGAAATTATTGGAAGTAGGCCCTGAAAATAAAAATCTAAATTTTTTCAAAGAAAATGTAGGTTTAGCTTATTTTCTCTCATTTCCACAAGGACTGAAGGAGAAAAAGCACCACAAAATTTGTAAAGCAATTTCTCCCGAGTAAAACAATACCCCACATGTGGTAATAAACGGCTGTTTGAAGACACGGCGTGGCTTAGAAGGGAAAGAGCGCTATTTGGCTTTTGGAGATCACATTAAGCAGGAATGGTTTGCGGAGGCCATGTCACATTTGCAAAGCCCCTGAGGGGAAAAAAACGCCCAAAAAGTGACTCCATTTAGGAAACTACACCTCTTGAGGAATCCATCTAGGGGTGTAGTGAGCATTTTGACCCCACAGATGTTTCATAGAATTTATTAGAATTGGGCAGTGAAAATAAAAACAATCCTTTTTCTTCAATAAGACGTAGCTTTAGCTCAAATTTTCTTCATTTTCGCAACAAATAAAGGAAAAAAAAGAACCCAACATTTGTAAAGCAATTTCTCCCGAGTACGGCAATACCCCCATATGTGGTCATAAACTGCTGTTTGGGCACACGGCAGGGCTCAGAAGGGAAGGACCGCCATTTGGAGTGCAGATGTTGCTGGATTGGTTTCTGGGCGCCTGTGGGCCCAAAACAGTGGAAACCCCCCAGAAGTGACCCCATTTTGGAAACTACACCCCTCAATGCATTTACCTAGGGGTGTAATAAGCATGTTAACCCTGCAGGTGATTGGCAGAAATTGGTGTGCACTCGATGTTGCAGAGTGAAAATGGGATTTTTTTCCGTAGATATGCTAATATGTGGTGCCCGGCTTGTGCCACCATAACAAGACAGCTCTCTAATTATTATGCTGGGTTTCCTGGTTTTAGAAACACCCTACATGTGGCCCTAATCTCTTGCCTGGACAGTCGACCAGGCTCAGGAGTGAAAGCGTACCATGTCAAATTGAGGCCTAATTTGGCGATTTACAAAGTATTGGTTCACAACTGCAGAGGCTCTGATGTGAAATAATAAAAATAAACCCCTGAGAAGTGACCCCATTTGGAAACTGCACCCCTCAAGGCATTTATTAAGGGGTGTAGTGAGCATTTTCACCCCACAGGTCTTTTCCATTAATGAATGCGCTGTGGATGGTGCAAATTCAAAATTTATATTTTTCCCTAGATATGCCATTCAGTGGCAAATATGTCGTGCCAAGCTTATGCCACTGGAGACACACACCCCAAAAATTGCTAAAAGGGTTCTCCCGGGTATGACGATGCCATATATGTGGAAGGAAACTGCTGTTTGGGGACGCTGTAGGGTTCAGATGGGAGGAAATGCCATTTGGCTTTTGGAGCGCAGAATTTGCTTGGTAATATTTTTGTTTGGAGTCTCACTGGTGTTTCCGTTTATAATGTAGGGCATATGTAAGCCGGGCGGAGTATATAAGGGGCATAGTCAGGTGGTATAATAATGGGGTAAAAAAAAACAATAAAACAATCCATAGATGTGTGTTACGCTGTGACACAATCCTTTCTACACAGGCCGGTGTCGCACTGATATATGGCGTCCTTTCTTATGCCCCTTTTGGTCCACACTCTGCACCTTTGTAGTTTGGGGAATTTTGCTGTGAAGTGTTGACCTGGTATAATACAGGCACCGTCGCTTCCAGCAGATATGTTTGGGCCCTCCCCTTCCTGGTTCCCTAATTTTAGATCCTGATAAATCGCCTCTTGAAACAGAAGAAATGTTCCCCTCGGGCACAACTGCATATTTTTTTATTTCCTGACTTATTGGAGCCATAACTCATTTTATTTTTCATAGACGTAGCGGTATGAGGGCTGGTTTGTTGCGGGACGAGCTGTAGTTATTATTGGTACCATTTTGGGGTGCATGCAACTTTTTGATCACCTTTTATCCTATTTTTTTGGGATGCCAGGTAAACAAAAAAACACAATTCTGGCACAGCTTTTTTAGTTTTTTTTATACAGCGTTCACCATGCGTTATAAATTACATGTTACCTTTATTCTGCGGGTCAGTACGATTCCGGCGATACCTCATTTACAGAACTTTTTTATGTTTTACAACTTTTTGCACAATAAAATTACTTTTGTAAAAAGAATGGATTTTTTCTGTCGCCAAGTTGTGAGAACCATAACTTTTTAATTTTTTTGTCGACGGAGCTGTATGAGGGCTTGTTTTTTGCGGGACGAGCTATAGTTTTTATAGGTACCATTTTTGGATACGTGCGACTTTTTGATCACTTTTTATTCTAACATTTGTAGGGCAAAGTGACCAAAAAACAGAAACTCTGGTAAAGTTTTTTACGGGTTTTTTTTACGCTGTTTACCGCGTGCAATAAATAATATAATATTTTGATACCTCAGGTCGTTACGGTCGCGGCGATACCAAATACATATGGTTTATTATTATTTTTCAATAATAAAGGACTTGATAAATGTAAAAGGGCGATTGTGTTTTATTTGATTACTTGAAACTTTTATTGTTTTCAAATTTTTATTTTTTGCACTTTTTTTTTTACACTTTTTTATACTTTTTTTACACTTTTTCTCAAGTCCCACTAGGGGACTTGAAGGTCCAACGGTCAGATATTTTTTTTTCTAATACATTGCACTACCTATGTAGTGCAATGTATTAGATCTGTCAGTCATTCACTGACAGCAAGCCGATTAGGCTTCGCCTCCCGGCGGGGCCTAAATCGGCTTCCGTAATGGCAGAGCAGGAGACCATTGTGTCTCCTGTTGCCATAACAGCAGTCGCCAGTCCTAATTGCCTGTCAGGGCTGGCGATCTGCTAGTAACCGCTACGATGCAGCAATCGCTTTCGATTGCTGCATCGAAGGGGTTAATGGCAGGGATCGGAGCTAGCTCCGGTTCCTGCCGTTACAGGTGGATGTCAGCTGTACAGTACAGCTGACTTCCACCGCTGATGACGCCGGATCAGCTCCTGAACCGGCGCCATCTTGCCGGCAGCTACGGAAGCCGATCACGCTCCGCCGCCGGGCGGATCTTGACCGGCTTCGGTGCTAGGCAGACCGGGAGGCCAGTATTAGGCCTCCGGTTGCCATTGCAGCCACCGGAACCCCGGCAATTTCATTACTGGGGTTCCGATGAGCTGCAAACACCTTAAGTGCAGCGATCGCGTTTGAGCGCTGCACTTAAGGGGTTTAATGGCGGGGATCGAAGCTAATTTCGGTCCCCGCCATTACAGCCGGATGTCAGCTGTAAGATACAGCTGAGATCCGGTGATGATGGCACCGGCTCAGCTTCTGAGCCGGTCCCAAACATTCGGCGTACATGTACGGCAAGATGCGGGAAGTCAATGCATTCCATGACGTACATGTACGGCAAATGTCGGGAAGGGGTTAATAAAATGGCTGCTGTGGCCACTTTATCCAAACCCTCGGAGTCGAGTCTTCTTGAGAGAAAGGTGTGGGTTATGAATGGGCAACAGATATATAGGTAAGTGTAATTTGCATACACATACATCACTCGACTTACCCCAAGTCATGCAAAATAAAGACACAAAACATTATAATTGGGTGTTAAATGGTCAAAACTTTTATTATATTATATGACCAAACCCAAAATGGCAAACCTCCGACTCACGAAGAGTCACCCTCCAGCACGCAGGAAAGGAAAAACCCCCTGTGGGGGAAACCTCTAGGGAAACCATGGCTGGATGATTGCCCTTCCTCTGGGCTTAGCAGGTGCCAAAATATCATTTGTAACAGAATTTGTACGTTTTCTCAGATTTTCAAGGAAAGACATTACAATGAACGAACGACATAAAACACATAAATCGGCTGATCTGGTTGGCTAGGCGGATGTCTCTCTTCCTGGGCACCCATTAAAATGAATAAGCGATCCACGGATGAGACGGGTCCTCCTGATGCCTCCTTGTAGCACCTGTCTCCGCTCTGGCTAATAGGGGGGGATCTCCTGCTGGAAACCCCCCTCTACTACAGACAACCCGTATGAAGAGGATGGCATCACTGTGATGAAGAAGTGGTCTGGGGTGAAGGGTTTCCCTGCTAGAACCTCCAAATTACATCAGGTCGGTATTGGTGGGGAAGTCAAGCTCAAGGTCCTCAGTCCCATCCAATATGGAGCTGAATGTGGCAGTAAAACCTTCTAATATGGAATCTTCTTTATGTCATAAACATTTGTATTTATGACATCAGCGCATTCATCATCATTACTACAGGAGTTTATTAACACTGCACAACTCATACATTGTGACGTCACCCACAGTGGTCTGAAGTGTTAACCCTTTAATGACTGGCAGTGTACTTACCACAGAGGCCATAAAGCTGAATAGAACATATCAGCGGCCATAAAGGAAAAGGGATAATGCAGGGAGCATCTCCGCACAAGAACAATCCATGACAAAGGGTTTTCCAGGATAAGATAACTTGTCTGCTTTCTCCAAAAAGCAGCACCACACCTGTCCATAGGTTGTGTGTGGTACTACAGCTCATTACCATTCACTTCAATGGAGCAAACCTGCAATACCAGATACAACCTGTGGATAGGTGTGGTGCTGTTCTTGGAAGAAAGCAGCCATATTTTTCTAATCCTGCACAGCCCCTGTTAGAAATAGTTCAAAAAAAGGGGGGAGAAAATAAATTTAAAAAAGGTAAAAAGAGGAACTCTGAGGTAAAAGAAATCAAACTAGACTGAAAGGAGTCTGCTGGAGGTGCCAGATGGAAAGACAGATTTCTGCCATGGGGACCAGATTAGTTGAAAAACTATGCAGTTCATCTTCGAATGCAGCGTCACAAAAACAAATTATTTTGTAAAAAAATTAAAAAGTGTTTTTATTGTGCAAAACGAGAAAAACTTTGACATACATGTTGGTTCAGGAGTCCTGGTGGTCCTCCGTGGGCTTTACCCATGGAGTGTTTGGGGACATGTTGGAGCTGTGGGGGAATGGTAGGTACGCTTACTGACATCTGATGGGATTGTAGGCACATCGCACCATTTTGGGTGGCAATAAATGCTCTCTTTGAACATGCCCTCTCCGCTCCATTCTCTCCAGATCTATTTCTTTCCAGAAGAAGGTTCTCCTCCATTTATTCAGACTAGGTTGTGCCTAGACATTGGAAGTCTACAATTCCCCGGTACAAATCTAAATGTTTGGCCACATTCACTGATATTCAGAATCCAGCAACTCTGCCGATTGTTGAAGTAATCTCAGGCATTTTCTGAGTAGTTGACCGCTAACCCCCTCCACTCTGCTACCTCGCTGTAGTGCCCGACCATTACATTTTTTTCTTCTCTCTCTGTAATTGTCGTCTGTCTATTGCTTGTTGTTTTAACCTTTCTCATTGATAAAAGTACAGATTTGGTAAAGACGACGCTTACATTGTTTCCTAATTGTCTTTTGGTGAGCTGCATTTTCTTTTAACATTTTGTACTGCTTTATGGTGTTAATAAAGATTGAGCAGAGTTACTGCAGTTAAGCGGTGATAAATATTCTTCTACGTTGTCACGGCGCGGGGCGTGGACCCACAGGGCCGTACCGCGCAGAGGGGTAGAAGCTGGCCAACAAGGTACAAAACCATGTCTATAGTTCTGAACGGGTACCTGAGGCAATGTAGACAGTGGCAGGGACACGACTTGACTTTCACAGCAGGTGACGCCGCGGATGCAGCAGGAAGACACGACTTGACTTTCACAGCAGGTAACGATAGCACGGGATACAGGGTACAGGCAGCAGGAACGGGTAACACTGGGAACTGGAAAACCATTTTGCTGCAGGTGGAGAGAGACTTTTTCTGTTATTTGCCCCTTGTCCTGAGCTCAGGAGGTTCTTAATTCAAATGAGACAAGCAGCCGATCAAACTGGGAAACCAGTGAACCAGTCCAAACCAGTGTAGAAGTGTCTGAAAATAATCCTCTCCACTGTCACCTTCAGACTGTGCGACCATAAAGAAGAGGCTGGACGCAGCACGGAGGGCTTCAGAGGGAAGCCTCCATGACAAGACATAGTAGGGAAAGGGTTAAATAAGTTGTGAGAAGGAGGAAGTAGAAGGGGGAGGTGGAAGAGTGGTAGGGAGGAGTCAGGGGACGTTACCAGCATTGAGCCGGAAGCAGCGGGAGGAAGAACAAGCAAAGTTACAAGCTCCCACCCTCCCGCCCTTTATTGGGGTGGTGTCCCTTGTGTTGTTCTATGTGTGTGTTTGTCTATGATTGTTTTGTTTTATCGTATGCTTATGTAACGTGTTGTTTTCTTTTCCATTTTGAGCAGGTCCAGGTGTCATAGCGGCTGGCGGGGGGAGTCCTTGAGGTTGGTCAGTACGAAATGGTGGGGGGGTTGCATCGGGGGTATGCGTCCCCCAAAAAAGGTACATGGTTTGAAGACTTCATAGGGTGTTATCCCTTTGAAGTGGTCTTCTGGTGGTTGGAGCCATCTGCAGAGGTGAGCGGTGCCTCCGAGCTGGTTCACGGCTGGAGGTAAATTGTTGCTGGTGGTTGCAGATGGCTAACTCGAGGTAAAACATATCTAAAAATGGCTTCAAGGACTTCCCCTGCTCGGATTAATGTTAATGTTAATTGTTATTTATGATTCTGACCCATGTTGGGTCATGTGAATTATAGGAGGAATTCTCTGGTTGGATTCCTAATTAGTTATCCGAATGTTTCGGATCAAAATTGCATTTTATAAACAATGTAAATTAATAAACGGCTGCTGTGGCCATTTCACATCCAACCTCGGTTGTCACGTGTCTTTTTCTTAGAGGTAGGGGTGATAAAAGAAAGGATAAGTAGAATGTTCAATAACACACGACTCTACTTAGGCAAGTCATGCTGAGCATATGCGTAGCAGCAGCCGCAGGTGGGCATGGATTACAAATTGATAGTTGATGAGTTTATGTTTCTTTTGATGTGTTTTTATTCAGAAGTTTAGCACCAAGTGCACCACCTATGTAAACGTGTATGCCGCCAATGTAAACATGTATGCCGCCTATGTAAACATGTATGTCGCCTATGTAAACATGTATGCCGCCTATGTAAACATGTATGCCGCCTATGTAAACATGTATACCGCCTATGTAAACATGTATGCCGTCTATGTAAACATGTATGCCGCCTATGTAAACATGCATGTGCCTATGTAAACATGTATGCCGCCTATGTAAACATGTATGTTGCCTATGTAAACGTGTATGCCGCCTATGTAAACATGTATGCCGCCTATGTAAACATGTATACCGCCTATGTAAACATGAATGCCGTCTATGTAAACATGTATGCCGCCTATGTAAACATGTATGCCGCCTATGTAAACATGTATGCCACCTATGTAAACGTGTATGCCGCCTATGTAAACATGTATGCCGCCTATGTAAACATGTATGCCGCCTATGTAAACATGTATGCCGTCTATGTAAACATGTATGCCGCCTATGTAAACATGTATGCCGCCTATGTAAACATGTATGCCACCTATGTAAACATGTATGCCGCCTATGTAAACATGTATGCCGCCTATGTAAACATGTATGCCGCCTATGTAAACATGTATGCCACCTATGTAAAACATGTATGCCGCCTATGTAAACACGTATGCCGCCTATGTAAACACGTATGCCGCCTATGTAAACATGTATGCCGCCTATGTAAACATGTATGCCGTCTATGTAAACGTGTATGCCGCCTATGTAAACATGTATGCCGTCTATGTAAACATGTATGCCGCCTATGTAAACATGTATGTGTATATCATTTTAGTGCTTTGCTGCCATCTAGTGACCAAACTACATAAATAGTTTGTGTAGTGCTGTTGTGTTATGTGTGCAGGACCTGTGATCACATGACCAGAGAGGCAAATTCTCAAGTTCGTGCAGGTGCTGCGCAGCTACTCAAGTAGGGGAGAATCTGAATCTTTATTTAACAGGAGTTTAGCACCATATTTAAATATGCAATATTTTAAAAACAAATCGCCATCTTAAAGTCGTCAAACTGCATATTATGAGAGGAAAATGACTGTTATGCTATGTCGTTGATATATACATTGTGTATTACGTGTTATTCCACTTAAGTAAACATATAACAGATCATTCCTCCAATTAAGAGCCTTCGGGAATCTTGTATGAAGCTGCAGATCGCAGAACGCCTCCCTATTCAGGAAGTGTCTTCTCCAATATCCACCCGTCTTTGGTTTCTTCACTTCTTCAAGGCCATAAAAACATTGGGGGGAATTTATTAAGATGGCATTTCATATGCCAGTCTTAATATAAAGAAAGTTGGAGTAAGATGCAATACATTTATTAAATGTGTCACATCTTTCGGCCGTTCCTGCGCCACAATCGTTATGCAGCGACCGCGACCATGCTCCATCCATTCCCCCTACCCATCGGACATAATGTAAAATAAAAAATAAGTATAATCTTTTCTCCGCTTCTCTTCTTTCCCCTTGATCCCCTAAGGCTCCCTGCTGCCCATACAATGCACTGACACCGAGCAGCGTCAGGTCCTTTATATGTGACACAGCACTCAACGTCATCAGTGCATTGTATGAGCCGCAGGCTGCGGAGAGAACATGAGGGGACCAGAAGAGGAGTGCTGAGGTGAGCATTCATTTTTTATTTAATTGCCCGATAGAGGGGACGGAGAGGAGCCTGGCATGGGCCTCTACCTTGCTACGCTCCACATAGTGACATTTTTGACAATTATTAGCAGGCGGGGATTTCCACTATAGTTTACGCCAGGTGTAAATTATTATAAATTTGTTGGGGTGCTGTCACCCCGCCCCCTTTTGGGAAGCCCCCTTTTAGAAAACTGGCGTAGAAAGGTTAATACATTTCCCCATAAGCTTTAAAAATTACCATTATGTGTTTCTAAGAAGTGTTTTTCTGCACCGGGAGGCATTAGTGGTTTTTTGTATCTGAAATGTGTCTACAATGCGCGTTTTGAACTTTCTAATCGTGCGCCCTACAGATGTAGCCGGCTTTATCTTGACTTTCAACGCATTAAATACACAGTGGCAGTGTTTTTTCAATGACTTTTTAATGACTTTTGTTGCGTGATATCACGCTGCAGCAAGTTATCCGAGTCACGATAAAGATGGCTACATCCGTACATACACACGATCACATTGTTTGCATTTAATGGCATAAATTACATGATTCTTAGTACAATTTTTATATATAACCATACCTCCCAACCGTCCCGGATTCAGCGGGACAGTCCCGAATTCCGGGCGGTGTCCCGCTGTCCCGGGCGGCCGGGGGTATGTCCCGCTGTCAAAATAATTCTAAAGCAGGGAACCATCAGCTCCCTGCTTTAGAATTGGTTCATAGCGGAGGAGCAGAGGGAGCTCCTCCGCTCGCCGAGGGCTCCCCGGGCACAGTGCTACTTTGCGGGTGGATTGAGTATCCGACTCACCAGCCACAGCCGCGCTTGTAGCTTTCATGTGCTTAATTATCGTGGGAAAGCTACAAGCGGGGCTGTGACTGGTGAGTCTCACAGTCACTCCCAGTGCATGCGGCAGCAGCGGCAGCCAGTCTGACTGTGAGTTTCTGACCAGTCACCACCCACACGCAGCAGACAGATAGTGCCGGCAGGATGGACTGACAAAGTGCCTGTCAATATTGAATGAACCTTCAACTACAACTGTTTTGCAGGTATTAAATATGATGGCTTTTATAGTGTAGTGGTCAACTTGGCTGCCTTACATTAGGAAGGTTGCTGGTTCAAAGCTCAGTAGGGATTTTTTTTTTTATATTATTAATATCGTAGTTGCATTAGGCTAAGTTCACGCTAGCATTAATATACGTTAACCTCTCTTCCGTCAGAGGAAGAGAGGATCGATACGTTACACGGAAACCATTGGCAATGTTTCCATCACCATTGATATCAATGGTGACGGAAACGGAAATTGTGGTTTCCGTTTGACTTTCCATTGCGGAGTTCACCCGACGGAAACCTCCGAAGGAACCCCGGAACGGAAAGCCAACACTGATGTGAACAGGCCCTAAGGCTTCTTTCACACTAGCATTTCTATACGTTTACCTCTCTTCCGTCAGAGGAAGAGAGGATCAATATGTTAAACGGAAAGCAACGGTTCCATTAGAATTACCATTGCTTTCAATGTTAATTCTTTTGTATCAGTTGCTTTCCGTTTGTCTCCGTTCGCTAAGTTTCCGTTCTTTTGAACGGAAATAAAAGTTCGTCAGACTGCACTTTTGTTTCCTTTAAAAAAAACGGAAACTTAGAGAACGGAGACAAACGGAAAGCAACTGATATAAAATAATTACCATCAAAAGCAATGGTAATTCTAATGGAACCGTTGCTTTCCGTTTAACATATCGATCCTCTCTTCCTCTGACGGAAGAGAGGTAAACGTATAGAAACGCTAGTGTGAAAGAAGCCTTAGGGCCTGTTCACATCAGCGTTGGCTTTCCGTTCCGGGGTTCCGTCTGAGGTTTCCGTTGGGTGAACCCCGCAATGGAAAGTCAAACGTAAACCACAGTTTCCGTTTCCGTCCCCATTGATATCGATGGTGATGGAAACATTGGTAATGGTTTCCGTTCGTCACAATTATGGCAGGTTTCTGTTTTTCCAACGGAATCAATAGCGCAGTCAACTGAAACGTAAGCTGTAATTTCAGTTTGACTTTCCGTTGCGGGGTTCACCCAACTGAAACCTCCGACGGACCCCGGAATGGAAAGCCAATACTGATGTGAACAGGCCCTTACTTTAATCGTTTTTGAATTCAACTTCAGTTGTGACCGTACTCTTCTTCCTATTATCCCACTGGTGTGATCACTTATAAAAGGTGTTAGTTATGCTCTTTATTATCACTGAGGCCCCATGCACACGACCGTTCCCGTGATTACGCCCACGCACGGCTGCGGACAGTCATCCGCATTTGCGGACCATGTTCCCATTATAAAGTATAGGACCGCGGCCCATAAAGTAAAAAAAATAGGACATGTCCTATTTTTTACGGAAGGTTTCTATGGCCATAGAAAGGAATGGGTCCGTAATTACGGACGAAATCTACGGTCGTGAGCATGGGGCCTTACTCTTGATTTTGTAATGTGTCCGTAAAACTTTTGGTCTGTTCATGATGTTTAGCTCAGTAGTCCAGAAATTTCTGAAGTGGAGGTTGGCAACGATGCTGGGGAGTCATCGGCGAGCGTAGGAGCTCCCTCCGCTCTGAACTAATTCTAAAGCAGGGAGCTGATAGTTTCCTGCTTCAGAATTAGTGGCTACTCCTTGAGCAGAATCCCCGTTGCCAATGATCAGTTGCCGATTGACATTAGTGGCTCCTCCTGGAGCGGAATCCCTGGCCAGAGTCGGCAACGGGGGTTCGCTCAAGGAGTATCCACTGACGTTATTGTCCATATATGGACAGTAACATCAGGGCTTCCCTCTAGGAGCTGAATCCCCGGCCTATGCTCTGGCTGGGGATTCCGCTTCTAGAGGTAGTCGCAATGGCGCTGTCTACCTTTCTACAGGGTGGTGGCACTATCAACATGGAAACTGTGGCACTATATAGGGGCACTATCTACATGGGGGGCACTGTGGCACTATTGAGAGGTCACTGGCACTTTATATATGGGCACTGGCCCTAGGGGCAGCTATGGGGGTATTATACTGTATAAGGGCAGCTAGGGGGGCATTATACTGTATGAAGCAGCTATGGGGTCATTATACTGTATGGGGAGGCTATTGAGGCATTATGCTGTAGGGGGGCTTTATGCTGTATGGGGGAAGCTATGTGGCGTTATGCTGTATGCAGGGGCGTAGCTAGGGGGGGGGGGCAGGTGGGGCACGTGCCCTGGGCGCAGCTCAGAGGGGGGCACCAGTGCCACCTCCTCCTGCACTATAATTGTACCTGTGTCGCAAGGACACAGGTACAATTAGAAGCAATGAATGACCGGGCACGTTCCGTGCCCGGCCATTCAGCGCCTCTCCACGAATGAAGCGACTGGTACCTTTTGTACCAGTGACGCTTTCGTCGATGAAAGGCGCTGACTGACTGGCAGGGAAAGTCATCCTGCCCAGCCAATCAGCACCTTTCATAGACGCTGTGTTCAACCCCCTGGAGACCTGCGCAGAAGAGAGCAGGTCTCCATGGCTGCCGGACGGCGTGGGAGCGGGAATAAGGTGAGTTTGAATATTTATTTTTTTATTGTAATAGAAGTGTGTGTCTGTATCTGCGGGGGGACGGACTATATCTACAGGGGGGGCTATATCTACAGGGGGACTATATCTATAGGGGGTGGGCTATATACAAGGGGACTATATCTACAGGGGGTGGGTTATATACAGGTGGACTATATCTACAGGGGGTGGGCTATATACAGGGGGAATATATCTACAGGGGGGCTATATCTACAGGGGGTGGGCTATATACAGGTGGACTATATCTACAGGGGGGCTATATCTACAGGGGGTGGGCTATATACAGGGGGACTATATCTACAGGGGGTGGGCTATATACAGGGGGACTATATCTACAGGGGGCTATAAACTGGGGTGGGCTATCTACAGGGGGACCATATCTACAGGGGGTGGGCTATATACAGGTGGACTATATCTACAGGGGGTGGGCTATATACAGGGGGACTATATCTACAGGGGGCTATATCTACAGGGGGTGGGCTATATACAGGGGGACTATATCTACAGGGGGTGGGCTATATACAGGTGGACTATATCTACAGGGGGTGGGCTATATACAGGGGGACTATATCTACAGGGGGGCTATATCTACAGGGGGTGGGCTATATACAGGGGGACTATATCTACAGGGGGTGGGCTATATACAGGGGGACTATATCTACAGGGGGCTATATACTGGGGTGGGCTATCTACAGGGGGACCATATCTACAGGGGGTGAGCTATATACAGGTGGACTATATCTACAGGGGGTGGGCTATATACAGGGGGACTATATCTACAGGGGGGCTATATCTACAGGGGGTGGGCTATATACAGGGGGACTATATCTACAGGGGGTGGGCTATATACAGGGGGACTATATCTACAGGGGGCTATATACTGGGGTGGGCTATCTACAGGGGGACCATATCTACAGGGGGTGGGCTATATACAGTTGGACTATATCTACAGGGGGTGGGCTATATACAGGGGGACTATATCTACAGGGGGGCTATATACTGGAGTGGGCTATCTATGGAGCACCATATACAGGGGTGGGCTATAGCTGCAGAGGGGCCTATATAGTATATAGCCCCCTGTAGATATAGCCCACCCCTGTAGATATAGCCCACCCCTGTAGATATAGCCCACCCCTGTAGCTATAGCCCACCCCTGTAGCTATAGCCCACCCCTGTAGATATAGCCCACCCCTGTAGATATAGCCCACCCCTGTAGATATAGCCCAGCCCTGTAGATATAACCCACCCCTGTAGATATAGCCCAGCCCTGTAGATATAGCCCAGCCCTGTAGATATAGCCCACCCCTGTAGATATAGCCCACCCCTGTAGATATAGTCCCCCTGTAGATATAGTCCCCCTGTAGATATAGCCCACCCCTGTATATAGTATCCCACAAATAGCTCCCCCTATAGTGCTCCACAGAAAGCCCACCCCTGTATATAGCCCCCTTGTACATATAGTCCACCCCTGTATATAGTGCTCCACAGATAGCCCACCCTTGTATATAGTTTATACAGGGGTGGGCTATCTGTGGAGCACTATATACAGGGGTGGACAATCTAGTGGAGCACTATATACAGGGGTGGGCTATATGGCAGGCACTATCTACAGGGGACTCTATGGCAGGCACTATCTACAGGGGGCACAGTGTGTGTGTGTAGGACACGGTGTATGGTGCTATTATAATTAGAGGTGCAGTGTATGGCGCTATTATATTTAGGGGCGTAGTGTGTGGTAAAATGATAACTTTATATTTATTTATAGGTGCAGAAATGTTGGAAAAGTGAGAAGCTGAAGACATGTGAGCGGCAAACTGCAGAAATGGTCTGTGACCGGGAGAAGCCATCATAGAGGTCTGGACCGGATGGATAGAAAGAACTAGAATCTGAGACGTCACCGGTGAGTCACTTAATGTAAATGTTTATTCTGCCTCTAATCAGCACTGTAGTCACTGTATGATCTGCAGCGAGATGATGGGTGGTATGATTATGATAGGATTTATTTTTTGTGAAACAGCATCTCCCTGCATATCCTTACCATTGTTCGGGCCATGCTGGGAGCTGTAGTTTTACGCCGTACACACCTATACGGCAGGGGTTGCACTAAATTGAGCTGTATTTGTGCTGGTGTAGTATATATGTAGTGAGCTTGCTTCTGGGGCTGTATATATGTAATGAGCTTGGTTCTGGTGTTGTGTATAGAACCATATTGCTTGTAAAATGTACAAATGTTTTTATGCTCGTGTTACATAAAAATAAATGACACTTCGATTGGTAGAGAAAACAAACACGGTGAGGGGGAAGGAGATGTCGGGAAAGAGGTTGGGGGGGGGCGCCAAACTGAATCTTTGCCCCGGGTGCTGGAGAACCTAGCTACGCCTCTGCTGTATGGAGAAATTTGTTTGGGCATTATACTGCATGGGAGCATCTGTATGGGCATTATACTGTATGGTGGCAGGTAGAGGGCATTATACTGTGTAGGGGCAGCTATTTGGTATTATACTGTGTGGGAGGCACTATGGGAGCATGATACTGTGTGAGCTGAATCGGGTGTGTATGGGCGGGGATTTGGTGGGATTAGAGGCGTGGCTTAAAAGAAAAATATTGCCCCTTTTTGTTGGGAGGTATGATGTAACTAAGAGATCTCATCCTCTAGGTGACCCAAGGGCAGCCTTTACCCACAATTTCTCCAAACTTTTGGCTCTATGCCATTGAAGAAACTGGTAATTGATCTCTTGTGCTTCAGTATTTATTATTAAACAAGATGGATTCTTGTGTCCTTTGTTTTGATGCCCTTCTTAACCTCTTAACGCCGAAGGACAGATATATCCGTCCTCTGCAGCTGGTAGTTCGCGCAGGAGGACGGATATATCCGTCCTGTGATCGCACGGGTACTGACACTGTACCCACGCGATCAGCGGCAGGAGCACGGCCAGTATACACAGCCTGGCTTCTGCTGCAACTGCCGGGATTGAAGCGCGCTCCAATTCAGGCAGTTTAACCCATTAAATGTTGCTGTCAATAGTGACAGCGACATGTAATGTGTTTGACAGAGGGAGGGAGCTCCCTCTGTCACCCCATCGGCGCCCCCGCAAAGAAATCGCAGGTCGCCATCGGGCTTTCCATGGCAGCCGGGGGCCTAACAAAGACCCCCAGGTCTGCCTTCAGCAAATGCCTGTTAGGCCATGCCGGAGGCATGACCTAATAGATTGCCTGTCAGTTTTACACTGAAAGGCAAAAATGCTTTGGTATACTAAGTATATTAAAGCATTATATATGCGATCAACAGATCGCATAGTGAAGTCCCCTGGTGGGACTAAAAAAAAAAAAGTGAATCAGTGAAATAAAGCTTGTGAAAAAAAAAAATTACAGTCAAAATCAAATAAAACCAAAAAGTGGTTTTATTTAGTAAAAGTGTCAAAACAAACAACACATGCACATATATGTGATCCCCGCGATCGTAACGACTTGAACAATAAAATGAACACATTAATTAAACCACCGGATGAACGGCGTCCAAAAAAAACGCAAAAAACAACGGCAAATTTCTCTCTTTTCTCCCATTCCCCCCATAAAAAAATTAAATAAAAGTTAATCTATAAGTCCTATGTACTCCAAAATAGTACTAATGAAAACTACACATTGGCCTGCAAAAATCAAGCCTACATACGGCCACATTGAAGGAAAATAAAATAATTACGTCTCTTGGAATGCGGCGATGCAAAAACAAGTAATTTTTTTCTAAAAGGCTTTTTATTGTGCAAACGTAGGAAAACATATAAAAGCTTTACATATTTGGTATCCCCGTAATCGTGCAAACCCATAGAATAAAGTTAACATGTTATTTACACTGCATAGTAAACGGCGTACATTTATAACGTGAAAATTAATGCTGGAATAGCTGCTTATTTTCAATTCTCTCCTAAAATAAAGTTAATAAAAGTTAATCAATATATTATAAGCATCTAAAAATGGTACAATTACAAAATACAACTCGTCCCACAAAAAACAAGCCCATATACGGCTATGTCGACGGAATAAAGAAAAAATTACGACTCTTGGAATGCGACCGTGAGAAAACAAAAAATAATCCTTGGTCATTAACGCGCAAAATGGCCTGGTCATTAAGGGGTTAACATCAATTGTTAATATCCTGTAAAATGTAATCCACGGTCAATATTTATACATTGGTTGTGAAATGTCTTGTCATTTGAGCAGGCTATCCTAGATCTTGTAAATTCCCTTGTAGGTATTGCCTAGATGGTGTGAGCTGGGTGACTGTAGTGCCCGAAGAGGGTTCACAAAATGTTTCCTTTTCTGTATTACAATTTCCCTGTAACGTAATCTCGAAGAAGGTAACAGAATCCATGGATCCCGAGCCTGTAACATTCTAAATTAAATGTATTGGTATTATTGTATTCCATAAATGGTGGTACAGACACCACATAATGACCCCTAAACAAAAAAAAGATCGTCGATGTAGCGTCCATCCCACACAATCCACTTGTAAAAGGGATTATTGGCTGAAAAAATTTTGTTCTCCCACCATGTCATAAACAAATTGTCCATGGAGAGGGAGAATTTTGACCCCATCAGGGCGTCTTCTGTCTGCAATAAAATAAAACTATCAAGGCAGAAAAAATTATGTGAGCGCAGATCCTCCACTGACATTAAAATAAATTCTTGTAGACATTTGGAATACCTGGTGTATTTCCTCAAATGGAATTCCACTGCCTTGATTGCACCGATACGCCAGTCCAGCTGCCCTCCGGGCACTGGACAATATTGCCGGAAGCAGATGGCTCCGACTACTGCATAGCGGCCGTTCGGCAGAACTGCACCTCGGCCTCTATTCTTTGACCTGAGCCATCTGCTTCCGGCAGTGTTGTTCGGTGCCCGGAGGCAGCTGGAGTGGCGGATCGGTGCGAGGTCCGGGTGTCGGGCACACACTGATCATATACTGATGACCTATCCAGTGGATAGGTCATTAATTGTCATAACGTGGAATACCTCTTTAATACTGGCGTTTCATACACCAGTCCTATTAAACAGTTTGCTGGAGTAAGATGCAACACATTTATTAACAGGCGAACGACTCTTAATAAATGTGTTGCATCTTTTAGCTGCAACGTGGCCTGTCATCAGTACTTTCTACGTGCTGCGGCCTGCTGTAAGAGCCTGAGGGAATCCGGGAGGGAGAATCGGAGTGGTGAGGTAAGTACATTTTTAAAATGTATTTTATTGTCTGATTGGGGGGGGCATACAGTCTGATTGGGGGGAGGTATGGGTCTGGCACGGACCTTTGCCTTGTTACGCCCCCCAGAGATAAATCTGGGCCGCACTATACATATAGATTTCTGCTATAATTTACATCGGTTACTGGCATAAATTATAGTAAAATTGTTGGCCATTTCTGCTAAGCCCCGCCCATTTTTTTGCCCCCAAAAATGTCAACATTTGTGCATTTTGTGAATTTTCTACGCTAGTAAACTGTTGTAGAAAGGTTAATATATTCCCCCCAAAGGCTACAGACCGTAATACAATATCTTAACCTCTTCCCTCTATAGCCACTTTTGACCTTCCTGACAGAGCCTCATTTTTCAAATCTGACATGTGTCACTTTATGTGGTAATAACGTCGGAATGCTTTTAGCTATCCAAGCGATTCTGAGATTGTTTTCTCGTGACACATTGGACTTGATGTTACTGGCAAAATTTGCTCGATATGTTCAGTATTTAATTGTGAAAAACTGCAAACATTTGCATTTTTCTCAACTTAAATGTATCTGCTTGTAAGACAGGCAGTTATCACAAACAAAATTGTTGCTAACTAACATCCCCCATATGTCTACTTTAGATTGGAATCATTTTTTTAACATCCTTTTATTTTTCTAGGATGTTACAAGGCTTAGAACTTTAGCAGCAATTTCTCACATTTTCAAGAAAATGTCAAAAAGCTATTTTTACAGGGGCCAGTTCACTTGTGAAGTGGCTTTGAGGGCCTTATATATTAGAAACCCAAAAAAAGTCACCCCATTTTAAAAACTTCACCCCTCAAAGTATTCATAACAGCATTTAGATAATTTCTTAACCCTTTAAACTTTTCACAGGAATTAAAGCAAAGTAGGGGTGAAATTTACAAATTTCATATTTTTTACAGCAATTAATTTTTAATCCAATTTTCTTTATAACACAGAGTACAGTAAAAAATACTGTAGTACCGTGTTAGCCAGAGACAATATGAAATGTTAAATACTTTTGTGTCAAAAAAGACAAAAGTATAATAGGTATGATACCTTTATAACACAGAAACTTTTACCATAGAAATGCAACTCAATGTTTGTTGCCCAGATTCTGCAGTTTTAGGAAATATCCCACATGTGGCCTTAGCGTGCTACTGGACTAAAGCACCGGCCTCAGAAGCAAAGGAGCACCTAGTGGATTTTGGGGCCTTATTTTTATTTGAATAAATTTTAGGCACCAGGTGAGGTTTGAAGGGCTCTTGCGGTGCCAAAACAGGGGAAATCCCCCAAAAGTGATCCCATTTGGGAAACTACACACCTCAAGGAAATTATCTAGGGATATATTGAGCATTTTGACCTCACAGATTTTTTACAGAAATGATTGGAAGCAGGTCGTGAAAATTAAATCTACATTTTTTCAAAGAAAATGTGGGTTTAGCTAATTTTTTCTCATTTCCACAAGGACTAAAGGAGAAAATGCTCCACAAAATTTGTAAACCAATTTCTGCCGAGTAAAACGGTACCCCACATGTGGTAATAAATGGCTGTTTGGACACATGGCAGGGATGGAGCACCATTTGGCTTTTGGAGATCACATTTAGCAGGAATGATTTGAGGAGGCAATGTCACATTTACAAAGCCCCTGAGGGGACAAAACAATGAAAACGCCCAACAAATGACTCCATTTAGGAAACTACACCCCTTGAGGAATCCATCTAGGAGTATTGTGAGCTTTTTTACACCATAGATGTTTCATAGAATTTATTATAATTGGGCAGTGAAAATAAAAACAATCCTTTTTCTTCAAAAAAATGTAGCTTTACCGCAAATTTTTTTGTTTTCTCAACAAATAAAGGAAAAAAAGATCTCAACATTTGTAAAGCAATTTCTCCCGAGTACGGCAATACCCGGCAATATGTGGTCATAAACTGCTGTTTGGGCACACGGCAAGGCTCAGAAAGGAAGGAGCGCCATTTGGAGTGAAGATTTTGTTGGATTGGTTTCTGGGCGCCTGTGGGACCAAAACTGTGGAAACCGCCCAAAAGTGACCACATATTGGAAACTACATCCCTCAATGCATTTACCTAGGGGTGTAATAAGCATGTTAACCCTGCAGGTGTTTTGTAGAAATTAGTGTGCACTTGATGTTGCAGAGTGAAAATGAGATTTTTTTTCCATAGATATGCCAATATGTGGTGCCCAGCTTGTGCCACCATAACAAGACAGCTCTCTAATTATTATGCTGGGTTTCCTGGTTTTAAAACACCCTTCATGTGGCCCTAATCTTTTGCCTGGACATTCGACCAGGCTCAGGAGTGAAAGCGTACCATGCGAAATTGAGGCCTAATTTGGTGATTTATAAAGTATTGGATCACAATTGCAAAGTCTCAGATGTGAAATAATAAAAAGAAACCCCTGAGAAGTGACCCCATTTGGAAACTGCACCCCTCAAGGCATTTATTAAGGGGTGTAGTGAGCATTTTCACCCCACAGGTCTTTTCCATAAATTATTGTGCTTTTGGATGGTGCAAAGTAAAAATTTATATTTTTCCCTAGATATGCCATTTCAGTGGCAAATATGTCATGCCCAGCTTATGCCACTGGAGACACACACCCCAAAAATTATTAAAAGTGTTCTCCCGGGTATGATGATGCCATATATGTGGAAGGAAACTGTTGTTTGGGCACACTGTAGGGTTCAGATGGGTGGGAGCGCCATTTGGCTTTTGGAGCGTGGAATTTGGTTGGTAATAGTTTTGTTTGGAGTCTTACTGATGTTTCCGTTTATAATGTGGGGCATATGTGAGCTGGGCAGAGTACATCAGGGGCATAGTCAGGGGGTATAATAATGGGGTAAAAAAACAATAAAATAATCCATAGATGTGTGTTACGCTGTGAAGCAAACTGCACAGGCCAGTATCGCACTGATATATGGCGTCCTTTCTTATGCCCCTTTTGGTCCACACTCCGGACCTTTGCAGTTTGGGGAATTTTGCTGTGAAGTGTTGTCCTGGTATAATACGGGCACCCTCGCTTCCAGCAGATATGTTTGGGCCCTCCCTTTCCTGGTTCCCTAATTTTAGATCCTTGATAAATCGCCTCTTGAAACAGAAGAAATGTTCCCCTCGGGCACAACTGCATATTTTTTATTTCCTGACTTATTGGAGCCATAACTAATTTTATTTTTTCATAGACGTAGCGGTATGAGGGCTGTTTTTTTGTGGGACGAGCTGTAGCGATTATTGGTACCATTTTGGGGTGCATGCAACTTTTTGATCACCTTTTATCCTATTTTTTGGGAGGCCAGGTAAACAAAAAAACGCAATTCTGGCACAGCTTTTTTAGATTTTTTTTATACAGCGTTCACCATGCGTTATAAACTACATGTTACCTTTATTCTGCGGGTCAGTACGATTCCGGCGATACCTAATTTACAGAACTTTTTTATGTTTTACAACTTTTTGCACAATAAAATTACTTTTGTAAAACGAATGTATTTTTTCTGTCGCCAAGTTGTGAGAACCATAACTTTTTAATTATTTTGTCGCTGGAGCTGTATGAGGGCTTGTTTTTTGCGACACAAGCTATAGGTTTTATAGGTACCCTTTTTGGATACGTGCGACTTTTTGATCACTTTTTATTCCAATATTTGTAGGGCAAAGTAGGTATAGTTTTTTCCGGGTTTAATTTACGCTGTTCCCCGCGTGCAATAAATAATATAATATTTTGATACCTCAGTTCGCTACGGTCGCGCCGATACCAAATACGTATGGTTTATTATTTTTTTTCAATAATAAAGGACTTGATAAGTGAAAAAGGGCGATTGTGTTTTATTTTATTACTTGAAACTTTTATTGTTTTCAAACTTTTCACTTTTTTTTACACTTTTTAATACTTTCTTTTACACTTTTTTACCTACGTAGTGCAATGTATTTGATCGGAAAGTTATTTACTGACAGCTTCGCCTCCCGGCGGGGCCTAATCGGCTTCCGTAATGGCAGAGCAGGAGGCTATTGTGTCTCCTGTTGCCATAGCAGCAGTCGCCAGTCATGATTGCCTGTCAGGGCTGGTGATCTGCTAGTAAACACTACGATGCAGCAATTGCTTTCGATTGCTGCATTGAAGGAGTTAATGACAGGGATCGGAGCTAGCTCTGGTTCCTGCCATTACAGGTGGATGTCAGCTGTAACATCCAGCTGACTTCCACCATTGTTGACGCCGGATCAGCTCCTGAGCCGGCGCCATCTTGCCGGCGGCTACGGAAGCCGATCAGGCTCCGCCGCCGGGCGGATCTTGACATGTTTCCGTGCTAGGCAGACAGGGAGGCCAGTATTAGGCCTCCGGTTGCCATTGCAGCCACCGGAACCCTGGCAATTTCATTGCCGGGGTTCCGATGAGCTGCAAACACCTTAAGTGCAGCACTCGCGTTTGAGCGATGCACTTAAGGGGTTAATGGTGGGGACCGAAGCTAATTTCGGTCCCCGCCATTACAGCCGGATGTCAGCTGTAAGATACAGCTGAGATCCGGCGATGATGACTTCAGATCAGCTTCAGAGCCGGTGCCAAACATTTGGCGTATGGATACGGCAATTTGTGGGAAGTCATAGCTTTCCATGGCGTACCCATACGGCAAATGTCGGGAAGGGGTTAATGTAAGGCCTCATTTACACGAGCGTAATATACGCGCGTGCTTTTCACGCGTGTCGTACGCACCTATATTACTCTATGGGGCAGTGCAGACAATGCGTGAATTTTGCGCAGCGCGAGTGCGTTGCGTAAAACTCACGACGTGTTCTATAATCGTGCGTTTTTCGCGCATCACGCACCCATTGAAGTCAATGGGTGCGTGAAAACCACGAAGGTCGCACGGAAGCACTTCCGTGCGAACTGCGTGATGCGCGCAAGAGCTGTCAAACTGAATGTAAACAGAAAAGCACCACGTGCTTTTCTGTTTACAAACATCCGAATGGAGTGTCTTAGAGATGAGCGAACCGAACTTCACCGGGTTCGGCCGAACTCGTTTTGACCGAACCCGGCAGGAGACAGTCACTGTCCAGGGTGCTGAAAGAGTTAAACTGGTTCAGCACCCTGGACAGTGACTTCCGATCCCAATATACGTGAACGTGTAAAAAAAATCAAAGTTCTGACTTACCGATAACTCCCGGCTTCTTCCTCCAGTCTGACCTCCCGGGATGACAATTCAGTCCAAGTGACAGCTGCAGCCAATCACAAGCCAAGCACAGGCTGCAGCGGTCACATGGACTGCCGCGTGATCCAGGGAGGTGGGGCCAGATGTCAAGAGAGGCGCGTCACCAAGGACACGTCACCAAGGACGCGTCACCAAGGCAACGGCCGGGAAGTTCTCGGTAAGTACGAACCTCTTTTTTTTTAAACAGGTTACTCGATATGGTGATCGGAATTCACTGTCGAGGGTGCTGAAAGAGTTACTGCCGATCAGTTAACTCTTTCAGCACCCTGGACAGTGACTGACGTCGACTAGCCTCATCTCTATGATGGCTGCTGCGCGAAAATCACGCAGCCGCACATCATACACTGATGACACACGGAGCTGTCAAGTGCCTTTTGCGCACGCAAAACGCTGCATTTTTTTGCGTGCGCAAAACACACACACTCGTGTAAATGAGGCCTAAGGATGTGTACACTTAATTGTGCAGCAACGCTTGTTGTCTCCATTCTATGTCAGTGTGGGAAGTAGATGTCCGGCCTTATGATTTTGTGATATGTGATAGACCCAGAATCCCAATCACCAAACCAAAGAATGCAAAATAAAGACACAAAACATTATAATTGGGTGTTAAATGGTCAAAACTTTTATTATATTATATGACCAAACCCAAAATGGCAAACCTCCGACTCACGAAGAGTCACCCTCCAGCACGCAGGAAAGGAAAAACCCCCTGTGGGGGAAACCTCTAGGGAAACCATGGCTGGAGGATTGCCCTTCCTCTGGGCTTAGAAGGTGCCAAAATATCATTTGTAACAGAATTTGTACGTTTTCTCAGATTTTCAAGGAAAGACATTACAATGAACGAACGACATAAAACACATAAATCGGCTGATCTGGTTGGCTAGGCGGATATCTCTCTTCCTGGGCACCCATTAAAATGAATGGGTGATCCAGGGATGAGATGGGTCCTCCAGATGCCTCCTTGTAGCACCTGTCTCCGCTCTGGCTAATAGAGGGGGATCTCCTGCTGGAAACCCCCCTCTATTACAGACAACCCGTATGAAGAGGATGGCATCACTGTGATGAAGAAGTGGTCTGGGGTGAAGGGTTTCCCTGCTAGAACCTCCAAATTACATCAGGTCGGCATTGGTGGGGAAGTCAAGCTCAAGGTCCTCAGTCCCATCCAATATGGTGCTGAATGTGGCAGTAAAACCTTCTAATATGGAATCTTCTTTATGTCATAAACATTTGTATTTATGACATCAGCACCTTCATCATCATTACTGCAGGAGTTTATTACCACTGCACAACTCATACATTGTGACGTCACCCACAGTGGTCTGAAGTGTTAACCCTTTACTGACTGGCAGTGTACTTACCACAGAGGCCATAAAGCTGAATAGAACATATCAGCGGCCATAAAGGAAAAGGGATAATGCAGGGAGCATCTCCGCACAAGAACTATCCATGACAAAGTGTTGTCCAGGATGAGATAACTTGTCTGCTTTCTCCAAAAACCAGCACCACACCTGTCCATAGGTTGTGTGTGGTACTACAGGTCATTATCATTCACTTCAATGGAGCAAACCTGCAATACCAGATACAACCTGTGGATAGGTGTGGTGCTGTTTTTGGAAGAATATTTTTATATTTTTCTAATCCTGCACAGCCCCTGTTAGAAATAGTTCAAAAAAAGAGGGGAGAAAATAAATTTTAAAAATGTAAAAAGAGGAACTCTGAGGTAAAAGAAATCAAACTAGACTGAAAGGAGTCTGCTGGAGGTGCCAGATGGAAAGACAGATTTCTGCCATGGGGACCAGATTAGTTGAAATGTATCTTGAAGGGGGGCTTCAGAGAGTGGGTTTTAACCCCTTCCCGCCCTATGAAGTGCTGTTGCATTGAAAAACTATGCAGTTCATCTTCGAATGCAGCGTCACAAAAACAAATTATTTTGTAAAAAATAAAACGATATAAATTTGGTATCGCCATAATCGTAATGACCCGCAGAATCAAGATATCATGCAATTCATGCCGCCCGATGAACACTGTAAAATCAAAACAGAAATGGCGGAATTACAGGGTTGTTTTCAATTCACCCCACAAAATGTAGGTTTTTAAAAAAAAAAAAAAAATTAATACATTATATGATACATTAGGCCGCAGGGTAAATTCCACATAAACAGCGCCATTCATTGGTTAACTGTTTAAATGATACCAGTTCAAGTGACTTTTTTCGAAAAACACCATAAGAAATGTTTTCACAATTAACCTTCTAATTGGGCCTAGCATGTGTGATACTGTCTGCTAAGCCGTTGTATCTAAGCATATTATATGTGATACTGTCTGCTGAGCCGCTGTCTCCTATCAAGTAGCAGAGCTATCAGGTGTCATAGTGTAATGAAACGGGGTAGGGAGACGGACAGGTGAGCCCTAATCTACCCGAAACTCAGTCCCTGCCTACTTGCACTGCCCGTCCTAAGTGACGGCGTACAACTGGGCGACGGTCCCTATGCTCAATAAGTGCAAGACAGACAACACAAGACAAGGGCACACAGAAGAAAAAGGGGGAGATAGGGGCAGTTGCCCATGGAAACACAGTGAGCAACAGGCAGTGGTGGACGAGACAAACCAGGAGAGTAAGAAGTAGCAAATCAGAGCAGGAGAATAGTCAGTCAAGCCAGGGTTAATAAGTAACAGCGGTCAATAAGGTAAATACCAAGAATCACAGAGCCAGGTAACAAGACAATCACAGGCAAGGAACATGCTGCAAGTGAGGGTAAAAATAGACCAAGGGCGGGAGCTAGAACCGTCAGGCCAGGCTGTGATAGGTTCTCCCTCTCCTCAGCCTGCCAGCCTGAGTGGTGACAGATTGCGTAACTCTAGCAGACCTTGGAGCTGATGAAGGCTGATTAATCCTTGTCGTGGATTGCGAGCTTGCGTCCTTTTGGCCAAAATGATCACTAATACCCCAGGTATTTTTCATTATTACGTATATTCGCTTCTCTTGGACACAGCCGGGTCTTTGATGCTGGGAGAGCATGGTGTGTTGTTGTTTGGCATAGCAAGCAGGGTAGCCCGCTCTATGAACTATCAAGGCGTCACAAATAGGCTTCTACCTGGCTATACACGTTGTACCTCATGACGTACACACTATCCCTCCATGTTTCACACACTTGCACCCCATTATCCTTTTTTTTCTATTGAGGCACTTCACTCATTACTGCCCCCTTTATTTCACTTATAGTATTACACTTGCACTCACATTATTCATTTATTATTTCTTACTACACATCCCATGCACCACACACACCACTCCCCTCAAGACTAGTGGGAGTGGCTATTATTATTTAAAGCACCTGCTCACTCCTTCATCAGCGTTTCTGACCTGGCTGTGTTCATTTGTAAGTATGGCCTTTTTCAGTGTTTTTGTATATGTCCCCTGGTTTTTATCGGTTCAGGCTGTGATAGGTTCTCCCTCTCCTCAGCCTGCCAGTCTGAGTGGTAACAGATCGCGTCACTCTAGCAGACCTTGGAGCTGATGATGGCTGATTAACCCCGGGTGTCGACATAGAACCTGTGTCTGGCAAACCCTTTACAGTACACCCCCTTTTATGAGGGGCAACTGGACCCTTCCTAGGTGGGCCTGGCTTGTTGGGGAAACGAAGATGGAACTTCCTGAGCAATATACCGGCGTGAACATCCCGGGCAGGTACCCACGTCCTCTCCTCAGGCCCGTATCCTCTCCAATGGACCAGGTACTGGAGGGAGCCTTGGACCATCCTGCTGTCGACAATCTTGGCTACCTCAAATTCTACCCCATCTGGAGTCTGAACAGGGACCGGAGGTTTCCTCGATGTAGCCATTGATAGGGGAGCAGCTTTTCAAAAGGGAGGCATGGAAGGAGACAGGGTTGAGGACCTCAATGATTTTGTATGGCCCTATATACCGGGGAGCAGACTTCTTGGACGGAACTTTAAGGCGCAAATTTTTAGAAGACAGCCACGCTAGATCCCCGACCACAAACAGAGGGTTAGTTGAACATCTTTTATCTGCCTGAGTCTTTTGGATGCTCTGGGACGCCTCAAGGTTCTTCTGAACATGGGCCCAGACTGTGCACAGTTCCCGATGAACGACATCTACCTTGGGATTGTTGGAACCACCAGGTGAAATGGAGGACAACCGTAGATTAAACCCAAAATTACAGAAGAAGGGGGAAACCCCCGAAGAGTTACTGACCGGGTTAGTAAGGGAAAACTCGGTGAGGGGAATGAAGGAGACCCAATCATCTTGACAGTCTGAAATAAAAACACCTTAAGTATTGTTCTAGAGACTGATTAGTCCTCTCAGTTTGGCCATTAGTTTCAGGATGGAAGGCCGAGGAAAAGGACAGATCAATCTCCAGCTTCTTACAGAAAGCTCTCCAAAACAATGAAACAAATTGGACCCCTCTGTCAGAAACAATATTGACCGGAACCCCATGGAGACGCAGGATGTGTTTGACAAACAAGGTAGCTAACGTCTTGGCATTGGGTTGTTTCTTGAGGGGTACAAAGTGGCACATCTTACTGAAGCGTTCTACTACAACCCACACCACCGACTTGCCTTGGGACGGAGTCAGATCGATGATAAAATCCATGGAGGTATGGGCAGGGCCGCCATCAGGGGGGTATTAGGGGTACTACTGTAGGGGGCCCGGCCAAATGTAATTGAAAGGGGGGCCCGGCAACTGCTGCGACTTGCCTTTGGTAGAAAAAAACAGGCCCCTGCAATGGGGCCTGTTCTTTTCACCAAAACATTGTCGTGAGCTGCGGGCCCCCCTCTCGTGAAACACCGCCCGCTTGCGCTCGACCGCACAAACGTGCGCGCACAAAGGACCGCAGGCGCGCTCCCCCGCGCGAACGACCGGGTGTGCCGGCGCGCAACCCGCTCGTGCCCGCCGGCAAGAGGGAAGCGGTGCGCCCGCACCACAAGAACATCGCCGAACTACTGGCATGGACAGCCACACAGGGAGAACGGCGCACAGACTAGTTACCTGCTGGCCCGCCTCCTCCTCCGCCGCCTCCGCCGCCGCCTCCTCCACCGCCTCCTCCTCCACCGCCTCCTCCTCTACCTCCTCCTCCAGAGCGTAGCTGCGTAAGGAGAGGGGGAGGAGTCCAGATGTTGCGCGGCGGCAGGAGTTCAACGATCCCCGCCATTTTCTGGAGCCTGGAGGTGAAGGACTGGACGAGTACTGGAGTGGGAGCCAGCAGCTCTTCTGGCAGTGAGTAAAGTGTCTCAAAGTGCTGATCATGTATGGCCCTGTTCACACAGAGTATTTTGCAGGCCGAAGAAATCTGCCTCAAAATTCCTTAAAGAATTTTGAGGCAGATTTTGACCTGCCCACACTATCTTGCCACGTTTTTTGCTGCAGACAAAAAACGCAGGAACGGCATGAACACTGCGGATTTTATGCAACACATTTTATTGTGGAAAATCTGCATCGTATTACAGTCGCAGCCGAGTGGATGAGATATAGGTGACACGATCCTCTATTCTTAGCGCAGCCCGGCCTCCTGTCATGACGTTTCATCCCATGTGACTGCTGCAGCGGTCACATGGTCTACAGCATCATCCCAGGAGGCGGGGCTACATTCAGAAGAGAGAGATGCGTCACCTAAACTATGGCCGGGGTAAGTCTAAACTTTTTTATAAATTTATAGAGGCTCTGTCACCAGATTTTTCAACCCCTATCTGCTATTGCAGCAGATAGGCGCTGCAATGTAGATTACAGTAACGTTTTTATTTTTAAAAAACGAGCATTTTTGGCCAAGTTATGACCATTTTTGTAGTTATGCAAATGAGGCTTGCAAAAGTCCAAGTGGGTGTGTTTAAAAGTAAAAGTCCAACTGGGCGTGTATTATGTGCGTACATCGGGGCGTTTTTAATACTTTTACTAGCTGGGCGCTCTGATGAGAAGTAACATCCTCTTCTCTTCACAACGCCCAGCTTCTGACAGTGCAGATCTGTGATGTCACTCACAGGTCCTGCATCGTGTCGGCACCAGAGGCTACAGTTGATTCTGCAGCAGCATCAGCGTTTGCAGGTAAGTAGCTACATCGACTTACCTGCTAACGCCGATGCTGCTGCAGAATCAACTGTAGCCTCTGGTGCCGGTGTCCTCGCTCGTCTGACACGATGCAGGACCTGTGAGTGACGTCACAGCGTGATCTCTCGAGAACACGCTGTGTCTGCACTGCCAGAAGCTGGGCGTTCTGAAGAGAAGTGGATGATACTTCTATACACAACGCCCAGCTAGTAAAAGAAGTAAAAACGCCCCGATGTACGCACATAATACACGCCCACTTGGACTTTTACTTTTAAACACACCCACTTGGACTTTTGCAAGCCTCATTTGCATAACTACAAAAATGGTCATAACTTGGCCAAAAATGCTCGTTTTTTAAAAATAAAAACGTTACTGTAATCTACATTGCAGCGCCTATCACATGCAATAGCAGATAGGGGTTGCAAAATCTGGTGACAGAGCCTCTTTAAAAAAGTGCCTTTTTTTTTCTCATTTGTGATTTTTGCGGCAGAACCGCAGCATTGCCGCAACAGAGGAGGAGCGATTCCACAGAATAAATGGACATGCTGCAGCAGGGGCGGACATACCGCATGTGCAGCCGGTGCAGCTGCACAAGGGCCCCGCGTGGGAAGGGGGCCCGTTCCTCTGCTGGCCGACTCAGTTCTCAGCTGCGCGATGCTGAGGACTGAGACAGAGGCCCGTGGACCACTGGCGTAGCTATAGGGGTCGCAGCGGTCGCAATTGCGACCGGGCCCCGAAGCCAGGGGGGCCCACGGCCCCCCGCACCACATCAATAAAAAGTTACTATAGTAACTCGGGCCGCGGGCCCCTGTTACTATAGTAACATACTTTACTTACCTTCCTGGTTCCGGATCGCAGCGGAGGTCCTGACGTCAGGCGCTGTGCGCAGCACATGACGTCACAGCGCTATGCGCCGCGCACAGCATCGAGACGACAGAACTCCCGCCGCGGCCGAAGAGGAAGGTAAGGTTAGCCCTGACTGGCGGGGTCCGACTCCTGGGACCCGCCAATCAGCTGTTTTGAAGGGGCCGCAGCACTCGTACGAGAGCTGCTCCCCTTCATTCCTGTCACTTCATTCCGGTCACACTGTGAATCGGTTTCGGCGATTCACAGTGTGGGCGAGTAGTGAAATGAAGGGGAAGCAGCTCTCGTACGAGTGCTGCGGCCCCTTCAAAACAGCTGATTTGCGGGTCCCGGGCGACACATCAGCTATTGATGGCCTATCCTGAGGATAGGCCATCAATGTTTAGGGACTGCACAACCCCTAAGCCTACGATGTAGCAGGCTTAGGGGGCCCATGAGACAGGATCACAGATTGTGTGATGCTGTCTGCTGGGCCCTGTATCTAAGCCAATCACATGGTAGGCTTAGATACATGGCCCATGCGTGATCCTGTCTGCTGGGCCCTGTATCTAAGCCTACCACACTGTAGGTTTAGATACAGGGCCCCAGCACACAGTAATCTTATACTGTATAAGATTACTGTCTGCTGGACCCTGTATCTAAGCCTACCTTGTGGTAGGCTTAGATACAGGGTCCCACAGACAGTATCACACATGGGCCCTGTATCTAAGCCTTAGGGTATGTGCACAGACACTAATTACGTCCGTAAGTGACGGATGTATTTCGGCCGCAAGTACCGGACCGAACACACTGCAGGGAGCCGGGCTCCTAGCGTCGTACTTATGTACGACGCTAGGAGTCCCTGCCTCGCTGTGGGACAACTGTCCTGTACTGTAATCATGTTTTCAGTACCGGACAGTTGTCCGGCAGCGAGGCAGGGACTCCTAGCGTCGTACATAACTATGATGCTAGGAGCCCGGCTCCCTGCAGTGTGTTCGGTCCGGTACTTGCGGCCGAAATACGTCCGTCAATTCCGGACGTAATTAGTGTGTGTGCACATACCCTAACACATGTGTTACTAATCATTTTTTGTGTGTTTTCTTACAGGTTCGGTCGTTGGACTACGGCGGATTCCAGGACTACTTCGATGACAGCTTTTTTTTTTATTAATAAAATGGTTAATGAGGGTTGTGTTTTTTTTTTTTATTTCAATAAAATATTTTTTCTATGTCTTTGTGGTTTTTTTTAAACTATATTACTACCGCCTTAGTAATGGCCGCCGGCTGATTGACAGCATCCATTGCTAAGGCAGGGCTTAGTGTTAGCCGGTGCAGAGGCTAACACTAACCCCCTTTATTACCCCGGTACCCACCGCCACCAGGGGTGCTGGGAAGAGCCGGGTACGATCCAGTACCTGACCATCTGTAGTGATGGTCGGCCACTGGGGTGGCCGCAGGCTGGTATTATCAGGAGGGGAAAGGCCAGATACAGTGGCCCTTCCTACCCTGGTGATGCTAGGCTGCTGCTGCTTTATTGTATCTGGCTGGTTATGAAAATGGGGGGGACGCCACGTCATTTAAAAAATAATTGGAAAGAACGATGTCGGGTCCCCCCCAATTTTCATAACCAGCCAGATACAACACAGCAGCAGCAGGCAGCATTACAAGGGTGGGAAGGGCCACTGTTTTTGGCCTTCCCCAGCCTAATACTACCAGCCTGCGGCCACCCCGGTGCCTGCCCGTCACTACAGCTGGTCGGGTACTGGTTTGTACCCGGCTCTTCCCAGTACCCCTGGTGGCGGTGGGTACCGGGGTAATAATGGGGGTTAGTGTAGACTCTGCACCGGCTAACATTAAGCCTCGCCTTAGTAATGGAGGTTGTCAATCAGCCAGCGGCCATTACTAAGGCGGTGATAATAAAGTTTAAAAAGATACAAGCACATAGAAATTTTTTTTATTGAAATAAAAACACAACCCTCATTAACCATTTTATTGAGAATAAAAAAAACGCTGTCATTGAAGTCCTCGTATCCGAAGTCCAACAACCGAACCTGTAAAAAAAACACAAACACACAAAAATAATCAGTAACACATAAAGAAGCAAAATTATTATTCTTACCTTTCCTGGGTCCAGCGCTGGAGCCGCAATGTCAGCGAGCTGGGCCCTGTATCTAATCCTATCATGTGTGATACAGTCTGCTGAGCTGTGTATCTAATCCAATCATGTATGATACTGTGCTGGGCCCTATATCTAATCCGATCATGTGTGATACTGTCTGCTGAGCCACTGTATCTAATCCTATCATGTGTGATACTGTCTGCTGAGCCACTGTATCTAATCCTATAATGTGTGGTACTGTCTGCTGAGCCACTGTATCTAATCCTATCATGTGTGATACTGTCTGCTGAGCCACTGTATCTAATCCTATCATGTGTGGTACTGTCTGCTGAGCCACTGTATCTAATCCTATCATGTGTGGTACTGTCTGCTGAGCCACTGTATCTAATCCTATCATGTGTGATACTGTCTGCTGGGCCACTGTATCTAATCCTATCATGTGTGATACTGTCTGCTGAGCTGTGTATCTAATCCTATCATGTGTGATACTGCCTTCTGAGCCACTGTATCTAATCCTATCATGTGTGATACTGTCTGCTCAGCCACTGTATCTAATCCTATCCATAGTTTATAGGGTCGTAGTGCTATAGATATGCTATGCTGTCTCCTATACACACACTTTTTTTTGGGGCGGACACATATGTATTGGGGCTATTTCCCGGACATTTTAAGCCCTGAGGGTATGTTCACACGGCAGCGTCTGTTACGGCTGAAATTACTGTGCTGTTTTCAGGAGAAAACAGCACCGTAATTTCAGCCGTAATGGCATGTGCAGGCGTCTTTTGCTGCGTCCACTACGGAAGTAATTGAAGCTGGTTTTCCATGGAGTCCATGGAAAACGGCTCCATTTACGTCTGAAGAAGTGACAGGCAGTTTTTTACGCGCCGCCTTTCGACAGCGGCGCGTAAAAAAAAATGACCATCGGCACAGAACATCGTAAGACCCATTCAAATGAATGGGCAGATGTTTTCCGACGCTTTTGAGCCGCATTTTCGGATGTAATTCAATGCTAAAACGCCCAAATTACGTCCGTAAATAGTGTGTGTGTGAACCCAGCCTTAGTGACGCCCCGGCTGCTAGTGCTGCATTGTTGGGTCACTTAGGAGACCCAGCGATGCAGCTGAAAGCGGACCGTCGGCCATGAGAAGTTTGCGGGGTGGGGGGGGGGGGCCCTGGCACATTATCTGCACAGGGGCCTTTTGCAGTCTGTGTCCGCCACTGTGCTGCAGCTTAAAAAGCCACACTGCAGGTCAATTTTTTTTGCAGCGTGTGGATGAGATTTGTTCAAATCTCATCCACTCGGCTGCGACTGTGATACGCTGCGGATTTTCCACAATAAAATGTGTTGCATAAAATCCGCAGCGTTCATGCCTAGTGTGTTCCTACCCTAAGGCCGGATTTACACGAGCGTGTGCTTTTTGCACGCGCAAAAAACTGGCGTTTTGCGCATGCAAAAGGTCCATAACAGCTCCGTGTGGCAGCAGAGTATGATGCGTGGCTGCGTGATTTTCGCGCAGCCGCCATCATTATGACACTCTGTTTGTATGTTTGTACACAGAAAAGAACGTGGTGCTTTTCTGTTTTCATTCATAGTTTATACCGCTGCGGAAATGCTGGGCGTGATTCTCACGGACCCATTGACTTCAATGGGTGCGTGATGCGCGAACAATGCACAAATATAGGGCATGTTGTGAGTTTTACGCAGAGGACACACGGACATACGCTGCGTGAAAATCACTGACAGTCTGAATGGCCCCATAGAGTAACATAGGTCCGTGCAAGACGCGTGAAAATCACTGACAGTCTGAATGGCCCCATAGAGTAACATAGGTCCGTGCGAGGCGTGTGAAAATCACGCGTGTTGCACGGACGTATTACACGTTCGTCTGAATAAGCCCAAACAATAAGGCCCAGTTCACAGAGTTTTTGGGCCTTGATATTGACTCAATACAAACAAGGGAGGACCCTTATAGTTGGTGGGCATATATTTAAATTGAGAAAAATGGTTTGCCTACCGGCAAGCAAACCCTGTTTTCCAACTATGAAGATAGAAAATAATAAAGCATTTATTATGTTTATGCAACACTGACAAACTACATATAGATAAAAGCAAGGTCCAATGCTGACTGCAATCAGCACAGTGCAGAGTATGAGGAGCCTAGGGCCAACGGCTGCAGCACGTTGCACCCAGCTCACAATTAGATTAGGGAGTCAGCAGGACTCGTATTTAAAATGAAAGAGGAAGCCCCCCCGACATGTTTCGCTACGATGTAGCGTCTTCAGGGGTATCGGGGCTAATGACAGCGCGCGGCGAGATGTCCGTGCTTATATGTGTATTGACGTCATTCCACGTGTTCCTCTGCTTGGTAGTGGCCAATCAGAGAGAGGGTATGAGACGAGCCCTCTAGTAAGTGATAGGCGTCCCACGCTACCAATTGCCGACTAGTTGGGACAGCCAATGGGGATGAGATAAGGCGCGCAGGCGCATTAGGGTGAGAGCAGATAAGATACTGCTGACCATAAATACATGCCCTCATCGCGCATGCGCAGTAGCAGCACAAATGGTAATAGAAAAAATCCCCTTATGTTAAAGCGGCTGCATATGATAGCGATGTGGTTATGGATAATGAGAACTATGGGAGCAAATGAAACGACTGTATTTAGTCTATAAGATAGAGTCTAACAAGATGACATAACGTCACTGTGTCATTTCCTGAGCATAGTTCTAAAAAGATGTAAAAGCAAGCACCAAACAACTTCCAAAACCGCCTCCCATTGATTTAATCTGAATTCAATGGAAAAAAGAAAAATCAGCACGTCCTTTCTTGCCGCTGTTCCGCCCCTGACCTCCCATCGAAATCAATGGGAGGCAGAAAATTCATTTTTCTGTGCGTATTTTTGTCTGCTGTCCTCAATTGCCGCAGGCAAAAAACGTGGCAAGATAGTGTGGGCAGGTCAAAATCTGCCTCAAAATTCGGTGCGCGGTTCCAGGCGGTTGCGGGTGAGTGCGGTCGCGGGTGCGCACGCGCGGGAGTTGCGGGTGCGCGCGGGCAGGCGGTGCTTGACGGCCCCCGTGACGAGTGGGGGGGCCCGCAGCTCACGACATTCTTTTGGTGAAAAAAACGGGCCCCATTGCAGGTGTCTGTGTTTTTTCTACCAAAGGCAAGTCGCGGCAGTTGCCGGGCCCCCCTTTCAATTAGGTTTGGCTGGGCCCCTCACATCAGTACCCTTAATACCCCCCCTGATGGCGGCCCTTGGTAGCATGATATAGTGCTGGACGGAGTACCGTTAACAGGCGGTGCCACGGTAGCGGGGCCCAGGAAATTTAGCTGTATGGGGCCCTGAAATTCCTGATGGCGGCCCTGGATATGGGTCCAAGGTCTCTGGGGAATGGGCAAAGAACATAGTAAGCCCACAGGTCGGGACCTGGGAGTCTTGGACCTAGCACAAATTTCACAAGCGGCGACGTAGGCCTTAATGTCTTTAAGCAACCCAGGCCACCAATAGGTTCTAGAAATGAGGTGCTTGGTACCCAGGATGCCTGGATGGCCAGATAGTGCGGAGTCATGTTTCTCCCTGAGCAACCTTAGCCGGAATTGCAGGTGAACAAATAGCTTGTTCTCAGGAAGGTTCTCGGGAGCAGAAGCTTGATCAGCCGCAAATTTCGGAGAATAAGTCTGAATCCACAGAGGATATGATTATACCTGGGGGCAAAATACAAACGGGATCCTCCTCAGGAGGAGGGCTGGCCATGAAGCTTGACCCAGCCCTATAGGTAACCACAAAGTTTAATCTCGTAAAAAACAATGCCCATCGAGCTTGTCTCGGGTTTAGCCTCCAGGCAGATTCTAGGAAAACCAGATTCTTGTGGTCAGTAAGGACTGTTACCTGGTGCCTAGCCCCCTCCAGGAAGTGACGTCACTCTTCAAATGCCCATTTAATGGCTAAGAGTTCGCGGTTGAAAAACATCATAGTTTCTCTCAGTGGAGGAGAACTTCCTGCAGAAGTAGGCACAGGGACGGAGATGGGTGAGAGACCTAGTACCCTGGGACAAGACAGCACCCACTGCCAACTCGGAGGCGTCAACCTCCATGACAAATGGCTCCATTTGGTTAGGCTGAATCAGCACTGGGACAGAGACAAAGTAACTCTTAAGGACCTCAAAAGGCTGGACCGCCTCCGGAGGCCAGTGGAGGAGATCAGCACCTTTATGAGTGAGGTCCGTAAGAGGCTTAGCGATGACCGAGAAGTTAGCAATAAATCTCCTGTAATAATTAGCAAACCCCAGGAAACACTTTAAGGCCTTCAGGAAGGCAGGGCGGATCCATTCTGCCACGGCCTGAACCTTGGCAGGGTCCATGCGGAATTCGTTAGGAGTGAGGATTTGACCCAAAAATGGTATCTCCTGCACCCCAAACACACATTTTTCGGTTTTTGCAAACAGATTATTCTCCCGAAGGACCTGGAGCACCTTCCTGACATGCTCCACGTGGGAGGACCAGTCCTTGGAAAACACAAGTATATCATCAGGGTACACTACAAGAAATACCCCCAGGTAGTCTCTTAAAATCTCATTTATGAAATTCTGGAAGACCGCGGGAGCATTACACAACCCAAAGGGCATAACGAGATATTTGAAATGACCTTTGGGTGTATTAAACGCAGTCTTCCATTCATCCCCCTCTCTTATCCGGATAAGGTTATAAGCCCCCCGAAGATCGAACTTAGAGAACCAATGAGCCCCCTGAACCTGATTGAAGAGATCAGGAATCAAAGGAAGGGGATATTGGTTCCTTACAGGGATCTTATTTAAATTTCGGTAATCGATGCACGGCCTAAGACCACCATCCTTCTTCCCCACGAAGAAGAAGCCAGCACCTACCGGAGAAGTAGAGGGGCGAATGTAACCCTTGGCCAGGCTTTCCTGGATATATTCTCTCATGGCTTCACGTTCAGGCCAAGAGAGATTAAAGAGGCTCTGTCACCAGATTTTGCAACCCCTATCTGCTATTGCAGCAGATCGGCGCTGCAATGTAGATTACAGTAACGTTTTTATTTTTAAAAAACGAGCATTTTTGGCCAAGTTATGACCATTTTTGTATTTATGCAAATGCGGCTTGCAAAAGTCCAAGTGGGCGTGTTTAAAGTAAAAGTCCAAGTGGGCGTGTATTATGTGTGTACATCGGGGCGTTTTTACTTCTTTTACTAGCTGGGCGTTGTGTATAGAAGTATCATCCACTTCTCTTCAGAACGCCCAGCTTCTGGCAGTGCAGACACAGCCGTGTTCTCGAGAGATCACGCTGTGTCGTCACTCACAGGTCCTGCATCGTGTCGGACGAGCGAGGACACATCGGCACCAGAGGCTACAGTTGATTCTGCAGCAGCATCAGCGTTTGCAGGTAAGTAGCTAGATGGACTTACCTGCAAACGCCGATGCTGCTGCAGAATCAACTGTAGCCTCTGGTGCCGATGTGTCCTCGCTCGTCCGACATGATGCAGGACCTGTGAGTGACGACACAGCGTGATCTCTTGAGAACACGGCTGTGTCTGCACTGCCAGAAGCTGGGCGTTCTGAAGAGAAGTGGATGATACTTCTCGTCAGAACGCCCAGCTAGTAAAAGTAGTAAAAACGCACCGATGTACGCACCTAATACACGTCCACTTGGACTTTTACTTTAAACACGCCCACTTGGACTTTTGCAAGCCTCATTTGCATAACTACAAATATGGTCATAACTTGACCAAAAATGCTCGTTTTTTAAAAATAAAAACGTTACTGTAATCTACATTGCAGCGCCGATCACATGCAATAGCAGATAGGGGTTGCAAAATCTGGTGACAGAGCCTCTTTAAATATCCTACTTTTAGGGAGCTTAGCTCCTGGTACCAAATCGATTGCACAATCGTACTCTCTATGAGGAGGTAACTCTTCGTAGACCCTTTTAGAAAAGACATCAACGAAGTCCTGAATAAACTCAGGTAGAGTGTTCACCTCCTCAACGAGAGAATCCAAATTAATAGAAAAACATGACATCATGCATTCATTACCCCATTTAGTAAGATCACCAGTATTCCAGTTAAAAGTGGGATTATGCGTCTGCAACCAAGAAGGCCTAAAATAAAATCGGACGATAACCCCTGCATCACTAACACAGAACACTGCTCCAAATGAATGGAGCCAACAATGAGTTCAAAAACAGGGGTATGCTGCATAAAATAACCATGAGCAAGCGGAGTGGAATCAATACCCACTACCTGGACAGGTTTAGGCAAATCAATTAATGGCATAGCTAGAGACATAGCAAATTCCACAGACATAATATTAGTAGCAGACTCTGAATCCACAAAGGCACTGCCGGTGGCAGACCTTCCATCAAAAGAGACCTGAAAGGGAATTGTAATGACAGGGGGGTAGGGAAACAGACAGTGAGCCCTAATCTACCCACCACTCAGTCCCTGCCTACTTGCAACGACCCGCCCTAGGCGACGGGGTACAACAGGGCGACGGTCCCTACGCTCAGTAGGTGCACGACAGACAAACGGACAAGGGGACACAAGCAAAGGGAAATGGGGCAGTTGCCCACGGCAACACCGTGAGCAACAAGAGAGGTGAACGAGCCGAGTCAAACCAGGAATGTACGAGGTACCAAACGCAGAGCAGCAGAGTAGTCAGAAAGCCGGGGTAAGTATGAAGCAAGGTCAAATAGCTAGGAGCTGCAGCAAGGCCAGGAAACCACACGAGAAGAATCACAAGCAAAGGAGGAACAGGAAAGGCAGGTATAAATAGAAAGAGGGCGGAACTAGCTCCGTCTGGCCAGGCTGCGATAGGCTCTCCCACTCCTAAGCCTGCCATCCTGAGTGGTGGAAGATGGAGTTAGTCTCAGAGACATAGAACCAGGTGCAGACTGATTACCCATGGGCATATACACAGAAGTGCCTGGCAGATCCTTTACAGTACCCCCCTTTTATGAGGGGCCACCGGACCCTTTCTAAGTGGACCTGGTTTATTGGGGAAACGAAGGTGGAACTTCCTGACCAAAACCCCAGCATGAACATCCCGGGCGGGTACCCAAGTCCTCTCCTCAGGCCCGTATCCTCTCCAATGGACCAGGTACTGGAGGGAGCCTTGGAGATTTCTTGCTGTCCACAATCTTGGCCACCTCGAATTCCACCCCCTCAGGGGTGAGAACGGGAACAGGAGGTTTCCACGAGGGAGCCCAGGACGGGGAGCAGCGTTTAAGGAGGGAGGCATGAAACACGTCGTGTATACGAAAAGATGGGGGCAACTCCAGTCGGAAGGAGACAGGATTGAGGACTTCAATGACCTTATACGGCCCTATAAACCGGGGAGCCAACTTCTTGGACGGGACCTTAAGGCGCAAGTTCTTAGATGATAACCACACCAGATCCCCGACCATAAACAAGGGGCTAGCAGAACGTCTTCTATCAACCTGAGTTTTTTGTATACTCTGAGACTCCTCTAGGTTCTTCTGAACCTGGGCCCAGACTGTGCACAGTTCCCGATGAACGACCTCTACCTCGGGATTGTTGGAACTACCAGGTGAAACGGAGGAGAACCGTGGATTAAACCCAAAATTACAGAAAAAGGGGGAGACCCCTGACGAGTTACTGACCCGGTTATTAAAGGAAAATTCAGCGAGCAGAATGAATGAGACCCAATCATATTGACAGTCAGAGATAAAACACCTTAAATATTGTTCTAGAGACTGATTAGTCCTCTCAGTTTGGCCATTAGTTTCAGGATGGAAGGCAGAGGAGAAGGACAGATCAATCTCCAACTTTTTACAGAAGGCTCTCCAAAACAATGAAACAAATTGTACCCCTCTGTCCGAAACAATATTGACAGGGACCCCATGGAGACGCAGGATGTGTTTGACAAACAAGGTAGCTAACGTCTTAGCATTGGGTAGTTTCTTGAGGGGCACAAAGTGGCACATCTTACTGAAGCGGTCTACTACCACCCACACCACCGACTTGCCTTGAGATGGAGGCAAATCGGTGATAAAATCCATGGAGATAGGGGTCCAAGGTCTCTGGGGAATGGGCAAAGAACGTAGTAAGCCCGCTGGTCGGGACCTGGGAGTCTTGGACCTGGCACAAACCTCACAAGCGGCGACGTAGGCCTTAACGTCTTTAGGCAACCCAGGCCACCAATAGTTTCTGGCAATGAGGTGTTTGGTACCCAGGATGCCTGGATGACCAGATAGTGCGGAGTCATGATTTTCCCTAAGTACCCTTAGCCGGAGTTGCAGGGGAACAAACAGCTTGTTCTCAGGAAGGTTCCCGGGAGCTGAACCTTGATCAGCCGCAATTTCAGAGACTAAATCAGAATCAATAGAAGAAACGACTATACCAGGAGGCAAAATACAAGCAGGATCTTCCTCCGAAGGAGGGCTGGCCATGAAGCTACGGGACAGTGCATCGGCCTTAATATTTTTAGACCCAGCCCTATATGTAACCAAAAAGTTGAATCTGGTAAAAAATAGCGCCCATCGAGCTTGTCTCGGGTTTAACCTCCGGGCAGATTCTAGGAAAACCAGATTCTTGTGGTCGGTAAGGACTGTTACCTGGTGCCTAGCCCCCTCCAGGAAGTGGCGCCACTCTTCAAATGCCCATTTAATGGCTAAGAGTTTGCGGTTGCCAATATCATAGTTACTCTCAGTGGGCGAAAACTTCCTGGAGAAGTAGGCACAGGGACGGAGATGGGTGAGGGACCTGGTACCCTGGGACAAGACAGCCCCCACTCCCACCTCGGATGCGTCAACCTCCACGATAAATGGCTCCATTTGGTTGGGCTGGACCAGCACCGGGGCCGAGATAAAGACCTTCTTAAGGACCTCAAAAGCCTTGACAGCCTCAGGAGGCCAGTGGAGGAGATCAGCACCTTTGCGAGTGAGGTCCGTAAGAGGCTTAGCGATGACTGAGAAGTTAGCAATAAATCTCCTGTAATAATTAGCGAACCCCAAGAAACACTGTAACGCCTTCAGGGAGGCAGGTTGGACCCATTCCGCCACAGCCTGGACCTTGGCGGGGTCCATGCGGAATTCATGAGGAGTGAGGATTTGACCCAAAAATGGTATCTCTTGCACCCCAAACACACATTTTTCGGTCTTAGCAAACAGTTTGTTTTCCCGAAGGACCTGGAGCACCTTCCTGACATGCTCAATGTGGGAGGACCAGTCCTTGGAAAACACAAGTATGTCATCAAGGTACACTACAAGAAATACCCCCAGGTAATCTCTTAAAATCTCATTTATGAAATTCTGGAAGACCGCAGGGGCTTTACACAACCCAAAGGGCATGACGAGGTATTCAAAATGACCTTCGGGCGTGTTAAACGCAGTCTTCCACTCATCCCCCTCTTTGATGCGGATAAGGTTATGCGACCCCCGTAGATCAAACTTAGAGAACCATTGGGCCCCCTGAACTTGATTAAAGAGATCAGAAATCAAAGGAAGGGGATACTGGTTCCTTACAGTGACCTTATTCAAGTTACGGTAGTCAATGCATGGCCTAAGACCACCATCCTTCTTCCCTACGAAGAAGAAGCCAGCACCTACCGGAGAAGTAGAGGGGCGAATGTAACCCTTGGCCAGGCATTCCTGGATATACTCTCTCATGGCTTCACGTTCGGGACAAGAAAGGTTAAATATCCTACCCTTAGGGAGCTTAGCTCCTGGTACCAAATCGATAGCGCAATCGTATTCTCTATGAGGAGGTTACACTTCGGAGGCCTCCTTAGAGAAAACATCGGCAAAGTCCTAAACATACTCAGGTAGCGTGTTCACCTCCTCAGGGGGAGAAATAGAATTAACAGAAAAACATGACGTCAAGCATTCATTACCCCATTTGGTAAGCTCCCCAGTATTCCAGTCAAACGTGGGATTATGCAAATGCAACCAGGGAAGGCCTAAAACCAAATCGGACGATAATCCCTGCATCAACAGTACAGAGCACTGCTCCAAATGCATGGAGCCAACAAGGATTTCAAAAACAGGGGTATGCTGAGTAAAATAACCATTAGCAACGGGAGTGGAATCGATACCCACTACCGGGACAGGTTTAAGCAAATCAATCAAAGGCATAGCTAGAGACATAGCAAATTCCACAGACATGATATTAGCAGAAGACCCTGAATCCACGAAGGCACTGCCGGTAGCAGACCTACCACCAAAAGAGACCTGAAAGGGAAGCAAGATTTTATTACGTTCATATTTACGGGAAATACCTGTGCGCCCAAGTGACCTCCCCGATGATCACTTAGGCGCGGAAGTTTTCCGACTGCTTATTCTTACACCTAGGACAGGTGTTCACTTGATGTTTGTCATCCCCACAATAGAAGCAGAGACCATTCTTCCTGCGGAACTCTCTACATTGACGGGGGGACACGGAGGCCCCGAGTTGCATAGGTATCTCCGAGTCTTCCGTGGAAGAGCGAGGCAACGGGACCTCGGGAGGCATCATGGGGGAGTCAGAGGGGAAAACACAAAACCGTTCAAGTTGTCGTTCCCTGAGACGTTGGTCAAGTCGTACCGCTAAAGCCATAACCTGGTCTAAGGAGTCAGAACAGAGATAGCTAACTAGCAGGTCTTTCAGGGCGTTCGACAGACCCAACCTAAACTGGCACCTTAAGGCAGGGTCATTCCACCGAGAAGCTACGCACCACTTCCTAAAGTCAGAGCAAAACTCCTCCACAGGTCTCTTACCCTGACGTAAGGTCACCAGCTGACTCTCGGCAAAGGCAGTCCTGTCAGTCTCGTCATAAATGAGTCCGAGAGCAGAAAGAAATGGTCAATGGAGGAAAGTTCAGGGGCGTCAGGGGCCAGGGAGAAGGCCCATTCTTGGGGCCCTTCCTGGAGCCGGGACATAATTATACCCACCCGCTGGCTCTCAGAACCTGAGGAGTGGGGCTTTAAGCGAAAGTAGAGCTTACACCTCTCCCGAAAGGAGAGAAAAGTCCTCCGGTCCCCTGAGAACCGGTCAGGCAACTTGAGGTGGGGTTCAAGAGGTGAGGTGAGAGGTACAACCATGGCAGCGTCAGGCTGGTTGACCCTCTGACCTGGACCTGTAGGGAGAGACCCTGCATTTGCTGAGCCAGGGTCTCAAGGGGGTCCATAATAAAGTGAGGGACCAGGGTAGCCTAGGTATATGGGCTTGTGATTATGTAATGACAGGGGGGTAGGGAAACAGACAGTGAGCCCTAATCTACCCACCACTCAGTCCCTGCCTACTTGCAACGACCCGCCCTAGGCGAAGGGGTACAACTGGGCGACGGTCCCTACACTCAGTAGGTGCACGACAGACAAACGGACAAGGGGACACAAGCAAAGCAAAATGGGGCAGTTGCCCACGGCAACACCGTGAGCAACAAGAGAGGTGAACGAGCCGAGTCAAACCAGGAATGTACGAGGTACCAAACGCAGAGCAGTAGAGTAGTCAGAAAGCCGGGGTCAGTATGAAGCAAGGTCAAATAGCTAGGAGCTGCAGCAAGGCCAGGAAACCACACGAGAAAAATCACAAGCAAAGGAGGAACAGGAAAGGCAGGTATAAATAGACAGAGGGCGGAACTATCTCCGTCTGGCCAGGCTGCGATAGGCTCTCCCACTCCTAAGCCTGTCATCCTGAGTGGTGGAAGATGGAGTCAGTCTCAGAGACATAGAACCAGGTGCAGACTGATTACCCATGGGCGTATACACAGAAGTGCCTGGCAGATCCTTTACAGGAAGCAAGATTTTATTAGGCTTCATGTTTGCGGGATATACCTGTGCGCCCAAGCGACCTCCTCACTTAGGCGCGGAAGTTTTCCGGCTGCTTATTCTTGCGCCTGGGAAAGGAGTTCAATAGACGCTTGTCATCCCCACAGTAGAAGCAGAGACCATTTTTTCTGCGGAAATCTCTACGTTGTTGGGGAGACACGGAGGCCCCGAGTTTCATCTGTTCATCCGAGTTCTCCGTGGAAGAACGAAGCAACGGAACCTCTGGAGCCATCATAGGGGAGCCAGAGGTAAAGGCACCAGAACGTTTAAGTCGTCGTTCCCTGAGACGTCAGTCAAGACGTACAGCTAAAGCCATAGCCTGATTTATAGAGTCTGAAGTGGGATAGCAAACTAACAGGTCTTTCAGGGCGTTCGACAGACCCAATCTAAACTAGCACCTCAAGGCAGGGTCATTCTACTGAGAAGCTGCACACCACTTACTAAAGTCAGAACAGTACTCCTCAACGGGTCTCTTACCCTGACGTAAGGTCACCAGCTGACTCTCGGCAAAGGCAGTCTTGTCAGTCTCGTCATAGATGAGCCCGAGAGCAGAAAAAAAAAGGTCAACAGAAGAAAGTTCAGGGGCATCAGGAGCCAAGGAGAAGGCCAATTCCTGGGGGCCGTCCTGGAGCCGGGACCTAATTATACCCACTCGCTGGCTCTCAGAACCTGAAGAGTGGGGTGTTAATTGGAAATAGAGTCTACAACTCTCCCGAAAAGAGAAAAAAGTATTCCGGTCCCCTGAGAACTGGTAAGGCAACTTGAGGTGGGGTTCAAGAGGTGAGGTGAAGGGCACTACCTGGGTAGCATCACGCTGGTTGAACCTCTGAGCCAGGTCTTGGACCTGTAGGGAGAGACCCTGCATTTGCTTAGCCAGGGCCTCAAGGGGGTCCATAGTAGAGTAAGGGACCAGGGTAAGAAAAGGTATAGGGCCTGAAATTATGTAATTAAACGGGGTAGGGAGACGGACAGGTGAGCCCTAATCTACCTGCAACTCAGTCCCTGCCTACTTGCACGGCCCGTCCAAAGTGACGGCGTACAACTGGGCGACGGTCCCTACACTCAATAAGTGCAAGACAGACAACACAAGACAAGGGCACACTGAAGAAAAAGGGGGAGGTAGGGGCAGTTGCCCATGGAAACACCGTGAGCAACAGGCAGTGGTGAACGAGCTGAGACAAACCAGGAGAGTACGAAGTAGCAAATCAGAGCAGGAGAATAGTCAGTCAAGCCAGGGTTAATAAGTAACAGCGGTCAATAAGGTAAATAGCAAGAATCGCAGAGCCAGGAAACCAGACAATCACAGGCAAGGAACATGCTGCAAGTGAGGGTAAACATAGACAAAGGGCGGGAGCTAGAACCGTCAGGCCAGGCTGTGATAGGTTCTCCCTCTCCTCAGCCTGCCAGCCTGAGTGGTAACAGATCGCGTCACTCTAGCAGACCTTGGAGCTGATGAAGGCTGATTAACCCCGGGTGTCGACACAGAACCTGTGTCTGGCAAATCCTTTACACATAGTCTTAGGCTGGATTCACACAAGCACATTACATCCGTAATGGACGGAACGTATTTCGGCCGCAAGTCCCGGACCGAACACACTGCAGGGAGTCGGGCTCCTAGCATCATAGTTATGTACGACGATAGGAGTGCCTGCCTCTCCGTGGAACTACTGTCCTGTACTGAAAACATGATTACAGTACGGGACAGTTGTCCTGCAGCGAGGCAGGGACTCCTAGCATCGTACATAACTATGATGCTAGGAGCCCGGCTAACTGCACTGTGTTCGGTCCGGGACTTGCGGTCAAAATACGTTCCATCCATTACGGATGTATCATGGTCGTGTGAACCCAGCCTTAGGGTTTACATGCAAAGTAAAAAATGGCTGAAAATTACAGAGAACACAGCCTTTGATTTACAGCCGTTTTTGAAGTTGAAGAAGTTTTTTGAGGTGTTTAGTTCTAGATGTTTTTGGAGCTGTTTTTCCATTGACACAATGAAAAACATCTCCAAAAACGTCTCAAGAAGTGACATGCTCCTTCTTTTTACGTGCCGTTTTAAAATACAATAGGCAGATGTTTGTAGGCGCTGGGCTACCGATTTTTCAGTCGTATTTGAAGGCGTTTACACCCCGAAATACGCCTGAAAACACAGAGTGTGAATATACCCTTAAAGATACACTGTCTCAGATATATATATCTTTTTAGTTTGTTTTTTTAGGGGGGTGGGCAAAACATGTCTTGTGGAACAAGACAGTCTGATTGGACAGTCTGATTAGTGGGGGAGATACGGGGTCTGGCTTGGGCCTTTTGTTACACACTCAATGTAAAATTGTACACTAGCTCGGAGCTGACATTTATTTCTGCTTTACATTACGCCCGTTATTGGCGTAAATGATAGTAAAATTGTCGCCCCTTTCCGCAAAGCACCACACACTTTTCCTAAAAAGCGCCAAAGGCAGCGTAAACTGACCGAAAACTTTCCCGCAAATTGCGACTTTTGGGACTTTTCTATGCCAGATAAGCGGCTTAGCAAGGTTAATAAATTCTCCTCTAAGGCTACAGACAGTAATACAATATTTTAATGCAAGGATGTGTACACTCAGTGTCTGACTGAGGTACCTTGGACCCACCAAAGGAAATAATTCTTGGGGGTCTACCCTTCAACTATATAGAAATAATGTGAACACTTTTAATTGTGTACTAAGAACGTGTCGTGTGTAGTAAAACAAAGACCAATATTCCCACCATATAGTGACAGATATCAGTCCTACACAGGCTTTCTGCACACCATATACACTACCGTTCAAAAGTTTAGGGTCACTTAGAAATTTCCTTATTTTTGGAACAAAAGCCCAGTTTTTTTCAATGAAGATAACATTAAATGAATCAGAAATACACTCTATACATTGTTAATGTGATAAATGACTATTCTAGCTGCAAACGACTGGTTTTTAATGCAATATCTACATAGGTGTATAGAGGCCCATTTCCAGCAACCATCACTCCAGTGTTCTAATGGTACATTGTGTTTGCTAACTGTGTTAGGGCGGATTTACACGAGCGTGTGCGTTTTGCGCACGCAAAAAACGCGGAGTTTTGCATGCACAAAAGGCACTTAACAGCTCCGTGTGTCATGTACATATGGTGCGCGGCTGCGTGCTTTTCCCGCATTCGCCATCATTATGACACTCCGTTTGGATGTTTGTTAACAGAAAAGCATGTGGTGCTTTTCTGTTTACATTCATTCTTTTACTGCGGTTGCGCGAATAACGCGCGTCCCACGGAAGTGCTTCCGTGCAGTGCGCGTGATTTTCACGCACCTATTGACTTCAATGGGTGCATGATGCACGAAAAACGCCGAAATATAGGACATGTCAAGAGTTTTACGCAGCGGACTCACTCTGCGCAAAAATCACGGACAGTCTGCACTGCCCCATAGACTTGCATAGGTCCATGCCACACGCATGAAAAACACGCGGGTGGCACGGACGTATTACACGTTCGTGTAAATCCGCCCTTAGAAGGCTAATGGATGATTAGAAAACACTTGATAACCCTTGTGCAATTATGTTAGCACCGCTGTAAACAGTTTTGCTGTTTAGAGGAGCTATAGAACTGACCTTCCTTTGAGCTAGTTGAGAATCTGGAGCATTACATTTGTGAGTTCGAATAAACTCTCCAAATGGCTAGAAAAAGAGAGCTTTCATGTGAAACTCGACAGTCTATTCTTGTTCTTAGAAATGAAGGCTATTCCATGTGAGAAATTGCCAAGAAACTGAAGATTTCCTACAACGGTGTGTACTACTCCCTTCAGAGGACAGCACAAACAGGCTCTAACCAGAGTAGAAAAAGAAGTGGGAGGCCCCGCTGCACAACTGAGCAACAAGACAAGTACATTAGAGTCTCTAGTTTGAGAAATAGACGCCTCACAGGTCCTCAACTGGCAGCTTCATTAAAACAATGTGTAATCATTTATATACTAACTGTGTAACTGAAAAAAAAAAAATAAAAATTCCTAGCGACACATTCCCTTTAATACTGGCGTTTCATACACCAGTCCTATTAAACAGTTTGCTGGAGTAAGATGCAACACATTTATTAACAGGCGAACGACTCTTAATAAATGTGTCGCATCTTTTAGCTGCAATGCGGCCTGTCATCAGTACTTTCTACGTGCTGCGGCCTGTCATCAGTACTTTCTACGTGCTGCGGCCTGTCATCAGTACTTTCTACGTGCTGCGGCCTGTCATCAGTACTTTCCACGTGCTGCGGCCTGCTGTACATTTAAAGGGAATGTGTTGCCAGAAAAACATGTTTTTTTTTTTAAATTTAAACATTTAGTGTGTGGGTGATTAAACATTGTTCAAATTTTTTTTTTTTTTTTGGAACGAGTCAGGAAATATTATAAATTATTTCTAATTTATAATACTACCCATTTTTGGTCACTAGATGGAGCTGTTCCCAAAATTGCAGCATTGCAACATTGGGTTAAAAGCCCTCGCTCTAGTGAGCTCTCAGCATCCCCCCCTTCTTTATCCTGGCTAGTGCCGGGATAAACGAGGAGTTTGAACGGTGTAACCTACTACACTGTGTGTCGCCATTTTTTGAGCTAACCCACAGTGTAGTAGGTTTACATACAGTAGTAAACACACACAAACACGAACATACATTGAAATCTCTTACCTGCTCCTGCCGCCGCGGCTCCCTCCGGCCCGACCGCTCCGTTTGCTGCCGCTGGTGCAAGTGCACAAATCCGGAAGCCGCGACCGGAAGTAGTAATATTACTGTCCGGCCGCGACTTCCGGTCCACAGGAAAATGGCGCCGGACGGCGCCAATTTCGAATAGGACTGTGTGGGAGCGGCGCCTGCGCAGTTCCCACACAGACGCCGTACACTGCAGTCAATTGGACGGGAGCTGTTCGCAGTCCCTATGGGACTGTGGCTGCTGTATTCCATGTCTGTATGTGTCGTTAATCGACACACACAGAAATGGAAAAAAAAATGGCAGCCCCCATAGGGAAGAAAAAGTGAAAAAATAGAAAAAAGTAACACACAAACTCACAAATAAATAAAAACGTTTTTAATAAAACACTAACATTAAACTGACATGAATTTTTTTTTTGTGGTGACACTGTTCCTTTAAAGTACATTTTTAAAATGTATTTTAATGTCTTATTGGGGGGGCATACAGTCTGATTGGGGGGAGGTATGGGTCTGGCATGGACCTTTGCCTTGTTACGCTCCCCAGAGATAAATCTGGGCCGCACTATACATATAGATTTCTGCTATAATTTACATCAGTTACTGGCGTAAATTATAGTAAAATTGTTGGCCATTTCTGCTAAGCCCCGCCCATTTTTTACCCCAAAAAATGTAGACATTTGTGCATTTTGTGAATTTTCTACGCTAGTAAACTGTTGTAGAAAGGTTAATATATTCCCCCAAAGGCTACAGACCGTAATACAATATCTTAATGTAAGGATGTGTACACTTAATTGTGCAGCAACGCTTGTTGTCTCCATTCTATGTCAGTGTGGGAAGTAGATGTCCGGCCTTATGATTTTGTGATATGTGATAGACCCAGAATCCCAATCACCAAACCAAAGAATGCAAAATAAAGACACAAAACATTATAATTGGGTGTTAAATGGTCAAAACTTTTATTATATTATATGACCAAACCCAAAATGGCAAACCTCCGACTCACGAAGAGTCACCCTCCAGCACGCAGGAAAGGAAAAACCCCCTGTGGGGGAAACCTCTAGGGAAACCATGGCTGGAGGATTGCCCTTCCTCTGGGCTTAGAAGGTGCCAAAATATCATTTGTAACAGAATTTGTACGTTTTCTCAGATTTTCAAGGAAAGACATTACAATGAACGAACGACATAAAACACATAAATCGGCTGATCTGGTTGGCTAGGCGGATGTCTCTCTTCCTGGGCACCCATTAACATGAATGGGCGATCCACGGATGAGACGGGTCCTCCAGATGCCTCCTTGCAGCATCTGTCTCCGCTCTGGCTAATAGAGGGGGATCTCCTGCTGGAAACCCCCCTCTATTACAGACAACCCGTATGAAGAGGATGACATCACTGTGATGAAGAAGTGGTCTGGCGTGAAGGGTTTCCCTGCTAGAACCTCCAAATTACATCAGGTCGGCATTGGTGGGGAAGTCAAGCTCAAGGTCCTCAGTCCCATCCAATATGGCGCTGAACGTGGCAGTAAAACCTTCTAATATGGAATCTTCTTTATGTCATAAACATTTGTATTTATGACATCAGCGCATTCATCATCAATACTACAGGAGTTTATTACCACTGCACAACTCATACATTGTGACGTCACCCACAGTGGTCTGAAGTGTTAACCCTTTACTGACTGGCAGTGTACTTACCACAGAGGCCATAAAGCTGAATAGAACATATCAGCGGCCATAAAGGAAAAGGGATAATGCAGGGGGCATCTCCGCACAAGAACTATCCATGACAAAGGGTTGTCCAGGATGAGATAACTTGTCTGCTTTCTCCAAAAACCAGCACCACACCTGTCCATAGGTTGTGTGTGGTATTAAAGCTCATTACCATTCACTTCAATGGAGCAAACCTGCAATACCAGATACAACCTGTGGATAGGTGTGGTGCTGTTTTTGGAAGAAAGCAGCCATATTTTTCTAATCCTGCACAGCTCCTGTTAGAAATAGTTAAAAAAAATGTGGGGGGAGAAGGAGAAGAAGGGGAGAGGGAAAGAAGAAATTAAAAAAAGGGAAAAAGAGGAACTCTGAGGTAAAAGAAATCAAACTAGACTGAAAGGAGTCTGCTGGAGGTGCCAGATGGAAAGACAGATTTCTGCCATGGGGACCAAATTAGTTGAAATGTATCTTGAAGGGGGGCTTCAGAGAGTGGGTTTTAACCCCTTCCCGCCCTATGAAGTGCTGTTGCATTGAAAAACTATGCAGTTCATCTTCGAATGCAGCGTCACAAAAACAAATTATTTTGTTAAAAATAAAACTATATAAATTTGGTACCGCCATAATCGTAACGACCCACAGAATCAAGATATCATGCAATTCATGCCGCCCGATGAACACTGTAAAATCAAAACAGAAATGGCGGAATTACAGGTTTTTTTTCAATTCACCCCACAAAATGTAGTTTAAAAAAAAAATAAATTAATACATTATATGGTACATTAGGCCGCAGGGTAAATTCCACGTAAGCAGCGCCATTCATCGGTTAACTGTTTAAATAATACCAGTGACCTTTATCGAAAAACACCATAAGACATTTTTTCACAATTAACCTTCTAATTGGGCCTAGCATGTGTGATACTGTCTGCTAAGCCGTTGTATCTAAGCATATTATATGTGATACTGTCTGCTGAGCCGCTGTCTCCTATCAAGTAGCAGAGCTATCAGGTGACATAGTCTTAGGGTTCACACGCAAAGTCAAAAATGGCTGAAGATTACAGAGCTGTTTTCAGAGAACACAGACTTTGATTTACAGCCATTTTTGAAGCTGGAAACGTTTTTTTGAGGTGTTTTTTTCTAGATGTTTTTGGAGCTGTTTTTCCATTGACACAATGAAAAACATCTCCAAAAACGGTTCCAGAAGTGACATGCTCCTTGTTTTTACGTGCCTTTTTAAAATACAATAGGCAGATGTTTGTAGGCATTGGGCTACCGATTTTTCAGTCGTATTTGAAGGCGTTTACGCCCCGAAATACGCCTGAAAACACAGCGTGTGAATATACCCTTATAGATACGCTGTCTCAGATATATATATATCTTTTTTTTTTTTTTAGGGGGTGGGCAAACCATGTCTTGTGGAACAAGACAGTCTGATTAGTGGGGGAGACACGGAGTCTGGCTTTGGCCTTTTGTTACACACTCAATATAAAATTGTACACTAACTCGGAGCTGACGTTGATTTCTGCTTTACATTACGCCCGTTACTGGCGTAAATGATAGTAAAATTGTCGGCCCTTTCTGCCAAGCTTTACACACTTTTCAAAAAGTGCCAAGCGCAGCATAAACTGCCCACAAACTTTCCCGCACTTTTGGGACTTTTCTATGCCAGATCAGAGGCTTAGCAAGGGTAATAAATTCTCCTCTAGGACTACAGACAGTAATACAATATCTTAATGCAAGGATCTGTACACTCAGTGTCTGACTGAGGTACCTTGGACCCAACAAAGGTAATAATTATTGGGGGTCTACCGTTCAACTATATAGAAATAATTTGAACACTCTAGATTGTGTACTAAAAACGTGTGTAGTAAAACAAAGACCAATATTCCCACCATATTGTGACAGATATCAGTCCTACACAGGCATTCTGCAGACCATATAAGTGAATACAGTGCAATGAAATTCAGTGACTCACAGGTGACATCTTCTCAGATTGGAGTCATTCACGTTCTCTTTTCTTCTTCATCCGGCCCAGAACGCCATGATGACTTCTTCCAGTCTTCTTCATCTCCAATGCCCAAGCGCGAACCACAAGTTACGTCATGAAAGTGTTGATGTAAACTAGATACCACGTGTAATGACGGGGTAGGGAGACAGACAGGTGAGCCCTAATCTACCCGCCACTCAGTCCCTGCCTACTTGCACGGCGCATCCTAGGCGACGGCGTACAACTGGGCGAGGGTCCCTACGCTCAATATGTGCACGACAGACAAACAGACAAGGCCCATGGCAACACAGTGAGCAACAGGCGTAGTGAACGAGCCGAGTCAAACCAGGAGTGTACGAGGTACCAAACGCAGAGCAGGAGCGTAGTCAGTAAAGCCAGGGTCAAAATGAAGCAAGGTCAATAATAATAGCAGGAGCAGCAGAGCCAGGAAACAGGAAAGAATCACAGGCAAATACAAGCAGGAAATGAAGGTATAAATAGATGGAGGGCGGGAGCTAGAACCATCTGGCCAGGCTGTGATTGGTTTCTCCCACTCCTGAGCCTACCACCCCTAGTGGTAGCAGATCGAGTCACTCTATCAGACCTAGGAGCAGGTGCAGACTGATTAACCACGGGCGTCGACACAGAAGCTGTGTCTGGCAGATCCTTTACAGTACCCCCCTTTTATGAGGGGCCACTGGACCCTTTCTAGGTGGACCTGGCTTATTGGAGAACCGAAGATGGAACCTCCTGAGCAATACCCCAGCGTGAACATCCCGGGCGGGTACCCAAGTGCTCTCCTCAGGTCCATATTCTTTCCAGTGGACCAGGTACTGGAGGGAGCCTTGGACCATCCTGCTGTCCACAATCTTGGCCACCTCGAATTTTACCCCTTCAGGGGTGAGAGCAGGGACCGGAGGTTTCCTCGAGGTAGCCAAGGATGGGGAGCAGCGTATGGGGAGCAGCGTTTCAGGAGGAAGGCATGAAACACATCGTGTATTCGAAAAGACGGGGGTAAATCCAGTCGGAAGGAGACAGGGTTAAGGACCTCAATGACCTTGTACGGCCCTATATACCGGGGAGCAAATTTTTGGGACGGAACTTTAAGGCGCAAATTTTTTGAAGACAGCCACACCAGATTCCCCACCACAAACAAGGGGTTAGCAGAACGTCTTCTATCTGCCTGAGTCTTTTGGATGCTCTGGAACGCCTCTAGGTTCTTCTGAACCTGGGCCCAGACTGTGCACAGTTCCCGATGAATGACATCTACCTCGGGATTGTTGGAACCACCAGGTGAAACGGAGCAGAACCATGGATTAAACCCAAAATTACAGAAAAAGGGGGAGACCCCTCACAAGTTACAGACCCGGTTATTAAGGGAAAAATCGGCGAGGGAAATGAAGGAGACCCAATCATATAGACAGTCAGAAATAAAACACCTTAAATATTGTTCTAGAGACTGATTAGTCTTCTCGGTTTGGCCATTAGTAGAGATGAGCGAACCGGGACAACCGAACCCGGTTTCGGTCCGAACATCCGGAAAATTTAGGTTCGCAGCGAATCCGAACTTCACCGGGTTCGGCCGAACCCGTTTTGACTGAACCCGGTCAAAAATATTATACAAATCGGCAGCCACTTGTCTCTATCAATCACTGATAGAGAAAAGAGGCTGCTGATTAAAAATAAAATAAAAAGCATTTCATACGTACCCGGTCGTTGTCTTGGTGACGAGTCCCTCTTGTTCCTATAGTTACATAGTTACATAGTTACATAGTTAGTACGGCTGAAAAAAGACACATGTCCATCAAGTTCAACCAAGGGACGGGAAAAGGGAAGGAAAAATTTCTACACATAGGAGCTAATATTTTTTTGTTCTAGGAAATTATCTAACCCTTTTTTAAAGCCATCTACTGTCCCTGCTGTGACCAGCTCCTGCGGTAGGCTATTCCATAAATTCACCGTTCTTACTGTAAAGAAGCCTTGTCGCCTCTGCAGCTTGAACCTTTTTTTCTCCAGACGGAGGGAGTGCCCCCTTGTTTTTTGAGGGGGTTTTACAAGGAACAGGATTTCACCATATTTTTTGTATGTGGCATTAATATATTTATATAAGTTAATCATGTCCCCCCTTAGTCGTCTTTTTTCAAGGCTAAATAGGTTTAATTCTTTCAATCTTTCCTCATAACTTAAATTCTCCATGCCCCTAATTAGCTTCGTTGCTCTTCTTTGTATTTTTTCCAACTCCAGGGCATCCTTTCTATGAACTCGAGCCCAGAACTGAACTGCATATTCTAGATGAGGCCTCACTAATGCTTTGTAAAGTGGTAATATTACATCCCTGTCCCGTGAGTCCATGCCTCTTTTAATACACGACAATATCCTGCTGGCCTTTGAAGCTGCTGATTGACACTGCATGCTGTTATTGAGTTTATGATTTACAAGTACACCCAGATCCTTCTCAACAAGTGAATCCGCCAGTGTAGCGCCCCCTAGGACATATGATGCTGCAGATTATTACACCCAGATCCTTCTCAACAAGTGACTCCCCCAGTGTAGCTCCCCCTAGGACATATGATGCATGCAGATTGTTGGTACCCAGATGCATAACTTTACATTTATCTACATTAAACTTCATCTGCCAAGTGGACGCCCAAACACTTAGTTTGTTTAAATCTGCCTGTAATTCATGAACATCTTCCATAGTCTGAACTATATTACATAGCTTGGTGTCATCTGCAAAAATAGAAATAGTGCTATTAATCCCATCCTCTATATCATTAATAAATAAGTTGAATAATAGTGGTCCCAGCACTGAACCCTGGGGTACACCACTTATAACTGGGGACCATTCAGAGTAGGAATCATTGACCACAACTCTCTGGATTCGGTCCTTGAGACAATTCTCAATCCAATTACAAACTATATTTTCTAAACCTATAGTCCTTAATTTACCCATTAGGCGTCTATGGGGGACAGTGTCAAATGCCTTTGCAAAGTCCAAAAACACTAAATCCACAGCGGCCCCTCTGTCTAGACTTCTGCTCACCTCTCATATAAACACCATATCCACAGCGGCCCCTCTGTCTAGGCTTCTGCTCACCTCTCATATAAACACTATATCCACAGCGGCCCCTCTGTCTAGGCTTCCTCTCACCTCTTCATAAAAACAGATTAGGTTAGTTTGACAACTTCTGTCCTTAGTAAAACCGTGCTGGCTGTCACTTATAATGATATTTATTGTCACATAATCCTGTATATAGTCCCTCAATAGCCCCTCAAACATTTTCCCCACGATGGATGTTAAGCTTACTGGTCTATAATTACCCGGGGAAGACCTAGAGCCCTTTTTGAAAATAGGCACCACATTTGCCCTGCGCCAGTCCCTTGGCACTATACCAGTCACTAGAGATTCTCTGAATATTATGAAAAGGGGGACAGAAATAACTGAACTAAGCTCTTTTAGAATTCTAGGGTGTAACCCATCTGGTCCCGGGGCCTTGTGCACATTTATTTTATTTAATTTAGCTTGGACCATATCTACATTCATCCAATTCAGTATATCAACTGATATATTAACAGCACTGGCACCGGCTACATCAGCTGCTCCTTCTTCTGTTGTATATACAGAGCTAAAGAACCCATTTAGTAACTCTGCCTTCTCTTGATCCCCTGTGATCAACTCCCCATTACCATTATCTAGGGGTCCTACATGTTCAGACCTTGGCTTTTTAGCATTTACATACTTGAAGAATTTTTTGGGATTTGTTTTACTATCCTTGGCCACCTGCCTTTCATTTTGTATTTTTGCTAATTTTATTACATTTTTACAGATTTTATTAAGCTCTTTATATTTTACAAAGGCTACAGCTGTACCCTCAGATTTGTATTTTTTAAATGCCCTTTTTTTGTCGTGTATTGCCCCTTTCACAGAAGGTGTAAGCCATGTGGGGGTTAATTTTAGTCGTTTATACTTGTTACCTGTAGGAATAAATTTTGCACTATAATAACTCAAAGTAGATTTGAAAATCTCCCATTTATCATTTGTCCCATTATTTGACATTAGTTCTTCCCAGTCTATATCCTGAATTGCAGCCCTCATCCTGGGGAAATTGGCTTTCTTAATATTACGTGTTTTTGCCCTCCCAGCCTGAGTTTGTTTTTTACAGTATAGGTAAAATGTAACTATATTGTGATCACTGTTACCGAGGTTTTCACGAACATTGACATTCCCAACAAGCTCTGCATTATTAGAAATGACCAGATCCAACAGAGCTTCACCTCTAGTCGGGTCTTCCACATACTGGCCCATATAATTAAAATCTCCCATTATCACTACAGTACCCGCCTGTGCAGCCTGCTCCATCTGTTTATATAGCTGACCTTCCATCTCCTCAGTTATATTGGAGGGTCTATAGATTACACCAAAAGTAATTTTTTCATTGTTTACATCCCTTTCTAGTTCCACCCACAAGGTTTCAACCTCCTCACAGTATTCACCCACTATTGTCTCTTTCACACTCGCCTTCATATCATTTCTCACATACAGACATACACCACCGCCTTTCCTATTTGTCCTGTCTTTCCGAAAAAGTGTAAAACCCTGTAGATTTACAGCCCAGTCATGTGAAGAGTCCAGCCATGTTTCAGCAACACCAACTATATCTATATTTTCTTCCAGTATCAAGGCCTCCAGCTCCCCCATTTTGCTTGCCAGTCCGACCTTCTTTTCTGACGCGGCAGCCTGTGATTGGCTGCAGAGACCTCTGCAGCCTGTGATTGGCTGCAGAGGCCTCTGCAGCCTGTGATTGGCTGCAGTGGTCACATGGGCTGTAACGTCACCCAGGAATGTCGGGCCGGATGTCGAGAGGGACGCGTCACCAAGGCAACGGCCAGGAGACCGGACTGGAGGAAGCAGAAAGTTCTCGGTAAGTATGAACCTCTTTTTTTTTTACAGGTAACTCTATATTGTGATCGGTAGTCACTGTCCAGGGTGCTGAAACAGTTACTGCCGATCAGTTTAATCTTTCAGCACCCTGGACAGTGACTATTTACTGACGTCGCCTAGCAACGCTGCCGTAATGACGGGCGCACACATGTAGCCACCCGTCATTACGGGGCCTCATGCACACAACCGTAAAAACATCCGTTATTACGGGTCGTAATTACGACCCGAAATAGCGGGCCCATAGACATCTGTTAGCCACGGGTACCTTCCCGTTTTCTCACGGGAAGGTGCCCGTGCCGTTAAAAAGATAGAACATGTTCTATTTTTTTTATTTTACGGGCCGTGCTCCTATACTTTATAATGGGAGTAGGGCTCGGAAAAACGACCGGCTGCCCGTGGCCGGCCGTGCTCATCTCCTGAAATACTCTGTGCTGCCTTAAACTCTGTGGACAGGTCAGGATCCTGTTTCTTTTAAATGCTGCTAGGGAAACCGCTCGATCCACTATATAAGGCTGCGCTACAGTGCAGCATTTAAAAGAAACAGGATCCTGACCTGTCCACAGAGTTTAAGGCAGCACAGAGTATTTCAGGAGATGAGCGTGCAGATTTAGTGCTGCTGTGAACTCTGCTCTTACCATTACGTAGCTCTCAGTCTGTTACCTCTCCTCCACTCCTGTCCTCTATAACACCTTCATGATTGGCAAGTCACCACGTAATGGTAAGAGCAGAGTTCACAGCAGCACAGAGTATTTCAGGAGATGAGCGTGCGGATCTTGTGCGGGGTGGTGACTTGCCAATCATGTGAAGGTGTTATTGAGGACAGGAGTGGAGGAGAGGTAACAGACTGAGAGCTACGTAATGGTAAGAGCAGAGTTCACAGCAGCACAGAATCTGCATGCTCCTCTCCTGAAATACTTTGTGCTGCTGTGAACTCTGCTCTTACCATTATGTAGCTCAGTCTGTTACCTCTCCTCCACTCCTGTCCTCAATAACACCTTCACATGATTGGCAAGTCACCACCCCGCACAAGATCCGCACGCTCATCTCCTGAAATACTCTGTGCTGCTGTGAACTCTTCTCTTACCATTACTTGGTGACTTGCCAATCATATGAAGGTGTTATAGAGGACAGGAGTGGAGGAGAGGTAACAGACTGAGAGCAACGTAATGGTAAGAGCAGAGTTCACAGCAGAACTAAATCTGCACGCTCATCTCCTGAAATACTCTGTGCTGCCTTAAACTCTGTGGACAGGTCAGGATCCTGTTTCTTTTAAATGCTGCACTGTAGCGCAGCCTTATATAGTGGATCGAGCGGGTTCCCCAGCAGCATTTAAAAGAAACAGGATCCTGACCTGTCCACAGAGTTTAAGGCAGCGCAGCGCAGAGTATTTCAGGAGAGGAGCGTGTGATTGGCTGCAGAGGCCGGTGCAGCCTGTGATTGGCTGCAGAGGCCGCTGCAGCCTGTGATTGGCTGCAGAGGCGGTCACGTGGGATGAAGCGTCATCCCTGGAGGCCGGCCTTCTGACGTCATCCTGACGTGCGTGACTGCCACTACAGCCTGTGATTGGCTGCAGCGGCAACATGGATGAAACGTCATCGCTGGAGGCCGGACAGGAGGAATGTAAGTATGAACGTATTTTTTATTTTTTTTATTACATTAAAATTGTATTTTCCGCGCGCCGAGCATGTACTGTCAAGGTTGCTGAAAGAGTTAGTGCAGCCCATTAACTCTATCAGCACCCTGGACAGTACCATGCTCGGCGCACAGAAATTACAGGTTCGGTCCGAACTAGTTCGGTCCGAATCGAGCTTTTTTGTGAAATTCGGCGAACTAGCCGAACCGAACTTTTCATAAGTTCACTCATCTCTAGCCATTCGTTTCAGGATGGAAGGCCGAGGAGAAGGACAGATCAATCTCCAACTTTTTACAGAAAGCTCTCCAAAACAATGAAACATATTGTACCCCTCTGTCAGAAACAATATTGACAGGAACCCCATGGAGACACAGGATGTGTTTGACAAACAAGGTAGCTAACGTCTTAGCATTGGGTAGTTTCTTGAGGGGCACAAAGTGGCACATCTTACTGAAGCCGTCTACTACAACCCACACCACCGACTTGCCTTGAGATGGAGGCAGATCGGTGATAAAATCCATGGAGATATGGGTCCAAGGTCTCTGGGGAATGGGCAAAGAGCATAGTAAGCCCGCTGGTCGGGACCTGGGAGTCTTGGACTTAGCACAAATTTCACAAGCGGCGACGTATGCCTTAACGTCTTTAGGCAACCCAGGCCACCAATAGTTTCTGGCAATGAGGTGCTTGGTACCCAGGATGCCTGGATGCCCAGATAGTGCAGAGTCATGATTTTCCCTGAGTACCACTTAGCCGGAATTGCAGGGGAACAAACAGCTTGTTCTCAGGAAAGTTCCCGGGAGTTGAACCTTGATCAGCCGCAATTTCGGAGACTAAGTCGGAATCAACAGAGGAAATGATTATACCTGGGGGCAAAACACAAGCAGGATCTTCCTCCGAAGGAGGGCTGGCCATGAAGCTACGCGACAGAGCATCATCTTTAATATTTTTAGACCCAGCCCTATAGGTGACCAAAAAGTTGAATCTAGTAAAAAACAACGCCCATCAAGCTTGTGTCGGGTTTAGCCTCCGGGCAGATTCTAGGAAAACCAGCTTCTTGTGGTGGGTAAGGACCGTTACCTGGTGCCTAGCCCCCTCCAGGAAGTGGCGCCACTCTTCAAATGCCCATTTAATGGCTAAGAGTTTGCGGTTGCCAATGTCATACTTACTCTCAGTGGGCGAGAACTTCCTGGAGAAGTAGGCACAGGGACGGAGATGGGTGAGGGACCTGGTACCCTGGGACAAGACAGCACCCACTCCCACCTCGGAGGCGTCAACTTCCACGATGAATGGCTCCATTTGGTTAGGCTGAATCAGCACTGGGGCCGACATAAAGCTCTTCTTAAGGACCTCAAAAACCTGGACGGCCTCCGGAGGCCAGTGGAGGAGATCAGCACCTTTGCAAGTAAGATCCGTAAGAGGCTTAGCGATGACCGAGAAGTTAGCAATAAATATCCTGTAATAATTAGCAAACCCCAGGAAGCACTGTAACGCCTTCAGGGAGGCAGGTTGGACCCATTCAGCCACAGCCTGAACCTTGGCAAGGTCCATGCAGAATTCATTAGGAGTGAGGATTTGACCCAAGAATGGTATCTCCTGCACCCCAAACACACATTTTTCGGTTTTAGCAAAGAGTTTGTTTTCCCGAAGGACCTGGAGCACCTTCCTGACATGCTCAATGTGGGAGGAACAGTCCTTGGAAAACACAAGTATGTCATCAAGGTACACTACAAGAAATACCCCAGGTAGTCTCTTAAAATCTCATTTATGAAATTCTGGAAGACCGCGGGAGCATTACACACAGTGCCGCACCTACCATGAGGCAAGGTGAGCCGACAGCCTCAGGCGGTGCAGCCTAGCTTAAAGTGGGGGGCGGCATTTTGAGCCAAAGACGGACTGGACCGGGGGAAGGGGATTATTTAACTTAGCAGACGTGGCCATCTGTGAGAACACTCCTGCTCCTCTCTGACGCTGTATGCAGCACGTGCCACCAGAGAGGAGCAGGTCTGCAGGAGGAGCTGTCCTCTCCTCAAGCAAGTTACGAGATGCATGAGGTGAGCGTTGGACTTCTGTGAATACAAGCTACGTCCTCTCCCTCTCTCTCCCTTTCGTCTGAAGCAGTCGGGGCAGAGAAGAGGGGGAGGGGAGAGTTCACAGCCTCAGCGTCTGCAGAGAGGAAGCTCCATGTCTAGTCCTCCCCTGTGTCCCCTTGCTTCCCTCTCCTGTGCCCTCCTCCTCTCCTGTGTCACTCTCCTGTGTCCCCTTGCTTCCCTCTCCTCTGCCCCCCTCCTCTCGTGTGCTGTGTCCCCCTATTCTTCTAACAGACCAGCTACTTCTGCAGCCTGTTATATCTGCTGTCCTGGGATGGGGCATGTTGTAAAGCCCCTGCTGCTTCAAGAGTGTGTGTATGAGTGTGTAAATGTTTGTGTGTGTGTGTGTGTATATATATATATATATATATATATATGATTCTCGTCTATATATGAGACTGTCTGCAATAGAGATCCTACATAGAAGGTAAGTGTGTGTATGAGTGTGTAAATGAGTGTGTGTATATATATATATATATATATATATATATAATCTGGCTGTATTTGGATATATATGATTCTTGTGTCCATATGATACTGTAAGGACATTCACACATTGTAGTTTTGCAGCAATAATTTAGAAACTGTTTTTGCTGTGCTTTTGTGTAAATAGTGGGAAAACTGATGTGTAGAGTATATAGTGTATATACTGGTATTGTGTGTGTAGACTGTGTAGCAGTATTGTGCGTAGTGTATGTTTCAATATTATAGGCAGTGGCGTAGCTATAGGGGTCGCAATTACGACCGGGCCCTGAAGCCAGGGGGGCCCGCAGCCCCCCGCACCACATCAATAAAAAGTTACTATAGTAACTCGGGCCACGGGCCCCTGTTACTATAATAACTGACAGTACTTACCCTCTTGGTTCCGGAGCGCAGTGGAGGTCCTGACGTCACAGCGCTATGCGCCGCGCACAACATCGTGATCCTGGATAGTGTTAGGACAGAGCTTCCGCCTAAGGCTGGGTTCACACGACCTATTTTCAGATGTAAACGAGGCGTATTATGCCTCGTTTTACGTCTGAAAATAGGGCTACAATACGTCGGCAAACATCTGCCCATTCATTTGTATGGGTTTGCCGACGTACTGTGCAGACAACCTGTCATTTACGCGTCATCGTTTGACAGCTGTCAAACGACGACGCGTAAAAATACAGCCTCGTCAAAAGAAGTGCAGGACACTTATATACATTATATGCAGGACACTTATATACATTATATGCAGGACACTTATATACATTATATGCAGGACACTTATATACATTATATGCAGGACACTTCTATACATTATATGCAGGACACTTATATACATTATATGCAGGACACTTCTATACATTATATGCGGGACACTTATATACATTATATGCGGGGCACTTATATACATTATATGCAGGACACTTATATACATTATATGCAGGACACTTCTATACATTATATGCGGGACACTTATATACATTATATGCAGGACACTTATATACATTATATGCAGGACACTTATATACATTATATGCAGGACACTTATATACATTATATGCAGGACACTTCTATACATTATATGCGGGACACTTATATACATTATATGCGGGGCACTTATATACATTATATGCAGGACACTTATATACATTATATGCAGGACACTTCTATACATTATATGCAGGACACTTATATACATTATATGCGGGACACTTATATACATTATATGCAGGACACTTATATACATTATATGCAGGACACTTATATACATTATATGCAGGACACTTATATACATTATATGCGGGACACTTATATACATTATATGCAGGACACTTATATACATTATATGCAGGACACTTATATACATTATATGCAGGACACTTATATACATTATATGCAGGACACTTATATACATTATATGCAGGACACTTCTATACATTATATGCAGGACACTTATATACATTATATGCAGGACACTTCTATACATTATATGCAGGGCACTTATATACATTATATGCAGGGCACTTCTTTCAGACGTAATTTGAGCCGTTCTTCATTGAAGTTAATGAAGCACAGCTCAAAATTTACGGCTGTCAGAGAAGCCTCGCAAAATGCGAGGAGGAGCAATTATGGCTGAAACGAGGCAGCTGTTTTCTCCTTGAAAACAGTCTGTCATTTCAGACGTAAAAGCCTGCTACCGTTTGCACATACCCTTAGGGTATGTTCACACGGCGGGGGTCCGTAACGGCTGAAATTACGGGGATGTTTCAGCCTGAAAACATCCCCGTAATTTCAGCCGTACCGGCATGTGCAGGCGCTTGAACGCCGCGTCAATTACGGCCGTAATTAGCGCTGCTATTCATTGGAGTCAATGAATAGCGGCTCCAATTACGGCCAAAGAAGTGACAGGTCACTTCTTCTACGCGGGCGTCTATTTACGCGCCGTCATTTGACAGCGGCGCGTAAATATACGCCTCGTGTGAACAGACAAACGTCTGCCCATTGCTTTCAATGGGCAGATGTTTGTCAGCGCTATTGAGGCGCTATTTTCGGGCGTAATTCGGGGCAAAAACGCCCGATTTACGTCCGTAAATAGGCCGTGTGAACATACCCTTATCCTATCATGTGTGATTCTGTCTGCTGAGCCACTGTATCTAATCCTATCATGTGTGATTCTGTCTGCTGAGCTGCTGTATCTAATCCTATCATGTGTGATACTGTCTGCTGAGCCACTGTATCTAATCCTATCATGTGTGATACTGTCTGCTGAGCTGCTGTATCTAATCCTATCATGTGTGATACTGTCTGCTGAGCCGCTGTATCTAATCCTATCATGTGTGATACTGTCTGCTGGGCCGCTGTATCTAATTCTATCATGTGTGATACTGTCTGCTGAGCCACTGTATCTAATCCTATCATGTGTGATACTGTCTGCTGAGCTGCTGTATCTAATCCTATCATGTGTGATACTGTCTGCTGAGCCGCTGTATCTAATCCTATCATGTGTGATACTGTCTGCTGGGCCGCTGTATCTAATTCTATCATGTGTGATACTGTCTGCTGAGCCGCTGTATCTAATCCTATCATGTGTGATACTGTCTGCTGGGCCGCTGTATCTAATTCTATCATGTGTGATACTGTCTGCTGGGCCACAGTATCTAATCCTATCATGTGTGATACTGTCTGCTGAGCCGCTGTATCTAATCCTATCATGTGTGATACTGTCTGCCGGGCCGCTGTATCTAATCCTATCATGTGTGATACTGTCTGCTGGGCCACAGTATCTAATCCTATCATGTGTGATACTGTCTGCTGAGCCGCTGTATCTAATTCTATCATGTGTGATACTGTCTGCTGAGCTGCTGTATCTAATCCTATCATGTGTGATACTGTCTGCTGAGCCACTGTATCTAATACCATCATGTGTGATACTGTCTGCTGGGCCCTATCTCTAATCCTATTATGTGTAATACTGTCTGCTGAGCCATTGTATCTAATCCTATCATGTGTGATACTGTCTGCTGAGCTGTGTATCTAATCCTATCATGTGTGATACTGTCTGCTCAGCTACTGTATCTAATCCCAACATGTGTGAAACTGTCTGCTGAGCTGTGTATCTAATCCCAACATGTGTGATACTGTCTGCTGGGCCTTATATCTAATCCTATCATGTGTGATACTGTCTGCTGAGCCACTGTATCTAAACCTATCATGTGTGATACTGTCAGCTGAGCCTTTGTATCTAATCCTATCATGTGTAATAATGTCTGCTGAGCTGTGTATCTAATCCTATTATGTGTGAAACTCTGCTGGGCCTTATATCTAATCCCATCAAGTGTGATACTGTCTGCTGGGCCACTGTATCTAATCCTATCATGTGTGATAATGTCTGCTGGGCCACAGTATCTAATCCTATCATGTGTGATACTGTCTGTTGAGCCACTGTATCTAATCCTATCATGTGTGATACTGTCTGCTGAGCCACTGTGTCTAATCCCATTATGTGTGATACTGTCTGCTGAGCTACTCTATCTAATCCTATCATGTGTGATACTGTCTGCTGAGCCACTGTATCTAATCCTATCATGTGTGATACTGTCTGCTGAGCCACTGTATCTAATCCTATCATGTGTGATACTGTCTGCTGGGCCACTGTATCTAATCCTATCATGTGTGATACTGTCTGCTGAGCTGTGTATCTAATCCTATCATGTGTGATACTGTCTGCTGAGCTGTGTATCTAATCCTATCATGTGTGATACTGTCTGCTGTGCTGTGTATCTAATCCTATCATGTGTGATATTGTCTGCTGAGCTGTGTATCTAATCCTATCATGTATGATACTGTCTGCTGAGCTGTGTATCTAATCCTATCATGTGTGATACTGTGTGCTGAGCTGTGTATCTAATCCCAACATGTGTGATACTGTCTGCTGGGCCCTATATCTAATCCTATCATGTGTGATACTGTCTGCTGAGCCACTGTATCTAATCCTATCATGTGTGATACTGTCTGCTGGGCCACTGTATCTAATCCTATCATGTGTGATACTGTCTGCTGTGCTGTGTATCTAATCCTATCATGTGTGATACTGTCTGCTGAGCCGCCGTATCTAATTATATCATGTGTGATACTGTCTGCTGAGCCCTGTATCTAATCCTATCATGTGATACTGTCTGCTGAGCTGTGTATCTAATCCTATCATGTGTGATACTGTCTGCTGAGCTGTGTATCTAATCCTATCATGTGTGATACTGTCTGCTGAGCTGCTGTATCTAATCCTATCATGTGTGATACTGTCTGCTGAGCCACTGTATCTAATCCTATCATGTGTGATACTGTCTGCTGAGCTGTGTATCTAATCCTATCATGTGTGATACTGTCTGCTCAGCTACTGTATCTAATCCCATCATGTGTGATACTGTCTGCTGAGCTGTGTATCTAATCCCAACATGTGTGAAACTCTGCTGGGCCTTATATCTAATCCTATCATGTGTGATACTGTCTGCTGAGCCATTGTATCTAATCCTATCATGTGTGATACTGTCTGCTGAGCTGCTGTATCTAATCCTATCATGTGTGATACTGTCTGCTGAGCCACTGTATCTAATCCCATTATGTGTGATACTGTCTGCTGAGCTACTCTATCTAATCCTATCATGTGTGATACTGTCAGCTGAGCTGTGTATCTAATCCTATCATGTGTGATACTGTCTGCTCAGCTACTGTATCTAATCCTAGCGGCCGGAGCAGGTAAGTTATGTTTGTGTATGTGATGTGTGTGTATGTTAGTGTTATACTGTCTGCTGAGCCACTGTATCTAATCCTATCATGTGTGATACTGTCTGCTGAGCTGCTGTATCTAATCCTATCATGTGTGATACTGTCTGCTGAGCCGCTGTATCTAATCCTATCATGTGTGATACTGTCTGCTGGGCCGCTGTATCTAATTCTATCATGTGTGATACTGTCTGCTGAGCCGCTGTATCTAATCCTATCATGTGTGATACTGTCTGCTGGGCCGCTGTATCTAATTCTATCATGTGTGATACTGTCTGCTGGGCCACAGTATCTAATCCTATCATGTGTGATACTGTCTGCTGAGCCGCTGTATCTAATCCTATCATGTGTGATACTGTCTGCCGGGCCGCTGTATCTAATCCTATCATGTGTGATACTGTCTGCTGGGCCACAGTATCTAATCCTATCATGTGTGATACTGTCTGCTGAGCCGCTGTATCTAATTCTATCATGTGTGATACTGTCTGCTGAGCTGCTGTATCTAATCCTATCATGTGTGATACTGTCTGCTGAGCCACTGTATCTAATACCATCATGTGTGATACTGTCTGCTGGGCCCTATCTCTAATCCTATTATGTGTAATACTGTCTGCTGAGCCATTGTATCTAATCCTATCATGTGTGATACTGTCTGCTGAGCTGTGTATCTAATCCTATCATGTGTGATACTGTCTGCTCAGCTACTGTATCTAATCCCAACATGTGTGAAACTGTCTGCTGAGCTGTGTATCTAATCCCAACATGTGTGATACTGTCTGCTGGGCCTTATATCTAATCCTATCATGTGTGATACTGTCTGCTGAGCCACTGTATCTAAACCTATCATGTGTGATACTGTCAGCTGAGCCTTTGTATCTAATCCTATCATGTGTAATAATGTCTGCTGAGCTGTGTATCTAATCCTATTATGTGTGAAACTCTGCTGGGCCTTATATCTAATCCCATCAAGTGTGATACTGTCTGCTGGGCCACTGTATCTAATCCTATCATGTGTGATAATGTCTGCTGGGCCACAGTATCTAATCCTATCATGTGTGATACTGTCTGTTGAGCCACTGTATCTAATCCTATCATGTGTGATACTGTCTGCTGAGCCACTGTGTCTAATCCCATTATGTGTGATACTGTCTGCTGAGCTACTCTATCTAATCCTATCATGTGTGATACTGTCTGCTGAGCCACTGTATCTAATCCTATCATGTGTGATACTGTCTGCTGGGCCACTGTATCTAATCCTATCATGTGTGATACTGTCTGCTGAGCTGTGTATCTAATCCTATCATGTGTGATACTGTCTGCTGAGCTGTGTATCTAATCCTATCATGTGTGATACTGTCTGCTGTGCTGTGTATCTAATCCTATCATGTGTGATATTGTCTGCTGAGCTGTGTATCTAATCCTATCATGTATGATACTGTCTGCTGAGCTGTGTATCTAATCCTATCATGTGTGATACTGTGTGCTGAGCTGTGTATCTAATCCCAACATGTGTGATACTGTCTGCTGGGCCCTATATCTAATCCTATCATGTGTGATACTGTCTGCTGAGCCACTGTATCTAATCCTATCATGTGTGATACTGTCTGCTGGGCCACTGTATCTAATCCTATCATGTGTGATACTGTCTGCTGTGCTGTGTATCTAATCCTATCATGTGTGATACTGTCTGCTGAGCCGCCGTATCTAATTATATCATGTGTGATACTGTCTGCTGAGCCCTGTATCTAATCCTATCATGTGATACTGTCTGCTGAGCTGTGTATCTAATCCTATCATGTGTGATACTGTCTGCTGAGCTGTGTATCTAATCCTATCATGTGTGATACTGTCTGCTGAGCTGCTGTATCTAATCCTATCATGTGTGATACTGTCTGCTCAGCTACTGTATCTAATCCTAGCGGCCGGAGCAGGTAAGTTATGTTTGTGTATGTGATGTGTGTGTATGTTAGTGTTATACTGTCTGCTGAGCCACTGTATCTAATCCTATCATGTGTGATACTGTCTGCTGAGCTGCTGTATCTAATCCTATCATGTGTGATACTGTCTGCTGAGCCGCTGTATCTAATCCTATCATGTGTGATACTGTCTGCTGGGCCGCTGTATCTAATTCTATCATGTGTGATACTGTCTGCTGAGCCGCTGTATCTAATCCTATCATGTGTGATACTGTCTGCTGGGCCGCTGTATCTAATTCTATCATGTGTGATACTGTCTGCTGGGCCACAGTATCTAATCCTATCATGTGTGATACTGTCTGCTGAGCCGCTGTATCTAATCCTATCATGTGTGATACTGTCTGCCGGGCCGCTGTATCTAATCCTATCATGTGTGATACTGTCTGCTGGGCCACAGTATCTAATCCTATCATGTGTGATACTGTCTGCTGAGCCGCTGTATCTAATTCTATCATGTGTGATACTGTCTGCTGAGCTGCTGTATCTAATCCTATCATGTGTGATACTGTCTGCTGAGCCACTGTATCTAATACCATCATGTGTGATACTGTCTGCTGGGCCCTATCTCTAATCCTATTATGTGTAATACTGTCTGCTGAGCCATTGTATCTAATCCTATCATGTGTGATACTGTCTGCTGAGCTGTGTATCTAATCCTATCATGTGTGATACTGTCTGCTCAGCTACTGTATCTAATCCCAACATGTGTGAAACTGTCTGCTGAGCTGTGTATCTAATCCCAACATGTGTGATACTGTCTGCTGGGCCTTATATCTAATCCTATCATGTGTGATACTGTCTGCTGAGCCACTGTATCTAAACCTATCATGTGTGATACTGTCAGCTGAGCCTTTGTATCTAATCCTATCATGTGTAATAATGTCTGCTGAGCTGTGTATCTAATCCTATTATGTGTGAAACTCTGCTGGGCCTTATATCTAATCCCATCAAGTGTGATACTGTCTGCTGGGCCACTGTATCTAATCCTATCATGTGTGATAATGTCTGCTGGGCCACAGTATCTAATCCTATCATGTGTGATACTGTCTGTTGAGCCACTGTATCTAATCCTATCATGTGTGATACTGTCTGCTGAGCCACTGTGTCTAATCCCATTATGTGTGATACTGTCTGCTGAGCTACTCTATCTAATCCTATCATGTGTGATACTGTCTGCTGAGCCACTGTATCTAATCCTATCATGTGTGATACTGTCTGCTGAGCCACTGTATCTAATCCTATCATGTGTGATACTGTCTGCTGGGCCACTGTATCTAATCCTATCATGTGTGATACTGTCTGCTGAGCTGTGTATCTAATCCTATCATGTGTGATACTGTCTGCTGAGCTGTGTATCTAATCCTATCATGTGTGATACTGTCTGCTGTGCTGTGTATCTAATCCTATCATGTGTGATATTGTCTGCTGAGCTGTGTATCTAATCCTATCATGTATGATACTGTCTGCTGAGCTGTGTATCTAATCCTATCATGTGTGATACTGTGTGCTGAGCTGTGTATCTAATCCCAACATGTGTGATACTGTCTGCTGGGCCCTATATCTAATCCTATCATGTGTGATACTGTCTGCTGAGCCGCCGTATCTAATTATATCATGTGTGATACTGTCTGCTGAGCCCTGTATCTAATCCTATCATGTGATACTGTCTGCTGAGCTGTGTATCTAATCCTATCATGTGTGATACTGTCTGCTGAGCTGTGTATCTAATCCTATCATGTGTGATACTGTCTGCTGAGCTGCTGTATCTAATCCTATCATGTGTGATACTGTCTGCTGAGCCACTGTATCTAATCCTATCATGTGTGATACTGTCTGCTGAGCTGTGTATCTAATCCTATCATGTGTGATACTGTCTGCTCAGCTACTGTATCTAATCCCATCATGTGTGATACTGTCTGCTGAGCTGTGTATCTAATCCCAACATGTGTGAAACTCTGCTGGGCCTTATATCTAATCCTATCATGTGTGATACTGTCTGCTGAGCCATTGTATCTAATCCTATCATGTGTGATACTGTCTGCTGAGCTGCTGTATCTAATCCTATCATGTGTGATACTGTCTGCTGAGCCACTGTATCTAATCCCATTATGTGTGATACTGTCTGCTGAGCTACTCTATCTAATCCTATCATGTGTGATACTGTCAGCTGAGCTGTGTATCTAATCCTATCATGTGTGATACTGTCTGCTCAGCTACTGTATCTAATCCTAGCGGCCGGAGCAGGTAAGTTATGTTTGTGTATGTGATGTGTGTGTATGTTAGTGTTATACTGTCTGCTGAGCCACTGTATCTAATCCTATCATGTGTGATACTGTCTGCTGAGCTGTGTATCTAATCCTATCATGTGTGATACTGTCTGCTCAGCTACTGTATCTAATCCCAACATGTGTGAAACTCTGCTGGGCCTTATATCTAATCCTATCATGTGTGATACTGTCTGCTGAGCCACTGTATCTAAACCTATCATGTGTGATACTGTCAGCTGAGCCTTTGTATCTAATCCTATCATGTGTAATAATGTCTGCTGAGCTGTGTATCTAATCCTATTATGTGTGAAACTCTGCTGGGCCTTATATCTAATCCCATCAAGTGTGATACTGTCTGCTGGGCCCTATCTCTAATCCTATCATGTGTAATACTGTCTGCTGAGCCACTGTATCTAATCCTATCATGTGTGATAATGTCTGCTGGGCCACAGTATCTAATCCTATCATGTGTGATACTGTCTGTTGAGCCACTGTATCTAATCCTATCATGTGTGATACTGTCTGCTGAGCCACTGTATCTAATCCCATTATGTGTGATACTGTCTGCTGAGCTACTCTATCTAATCCTATCATGTGTGATACTGTCTGCTGAGCCACTGTATCTAATCCTATCATGTGTGATACTGTCTGCTGGGCCACTGTATCTAATCCTATCATGTGTGATACTGTCTGCTGAGCTGTGTATCTAATCCTATCATGTGTGATACTGTCTGCTGAGCTGTGTATCTAATCCTATCATGTGTGATACTGTCTGCTGTGCTGTGTATCTAATCCTATCATGTGTGATACTGTCTGCTGAGCTGTGTATCTAATCCCAACATGTGTGATACTGTCTGCTGGGCCCTATATCTAATCCTATCATGTGTGATACTGTCTGCTGAGCCACTGTATCTAATCCTATCATGTGTGATACTGTCTGCTGGGCCACTGTATCTAATCCTATCATGTGTGATACTGTCTGCTGAGCCACTGTATCTAATCCTATCATGTGTGATACTGTCTGCTGAGCCACTGTATCTAATCCCATTATGTGTGATACTGTCTGCTGAGCTACTCTATCTAATCCTATCATGTGTGATACTGTCTGCTGGGCCCTATATCTAATCCTATCATGTGTGATACTGCCTTCCGAGCCACTGTATCTAATCCTATCATGTGTGATACTGTCTGCTGAGCCACTGTATCTAATCCTATCATGTGTGATACTGTCTGCTGAGCCTCTGTATCTAATCCTATCATGTGTGATACTGTCTGCTGAGCTGTGTATCTAATCCTATCATGTATGATACTGTCTGCTGAGCTGTGTATCTAATCCTATCATGTGTGATACTGTGTGCTGAGCTGTGTATCTAATCCCAACATGTGTGATACTGTCTGCTGGGCCCTATATCTAATCCTATCATGTGTGATACTGCCTGCTGGGCCACTGTATCTAATCCTATCATGTGTGATACTGTCTGCTGGGCCACTGTATCTAATCCTATCATGTGTGATACTGTCTGCTGAGCCACTGTATCTAATCCTATCATGTGTGATACTGTCTGCTGAGCCACTGTATCTAATCCCATTATGTGTGATACTGTCTGCTGAGCTACTCTATCTAATCCTATCATGTGTGATACTGTCTGCTGGGCCCTATAGCTAATCCTATCATGTGTGATACTGTCTGCTGGGCCCTATATCTAATCCTATCATGTGTGATACTGTCTGCTGAGCTGTGTATATAATCCTATCATGTGTGATACTGTCTGCTGGGCCCTATATCTAATCCTATCATGTGTGATACTGTCTGCTGAGCCACTGTATCTAATCCTATCATGTGTGATACTGTCTGCTGAGCCACTGTATCTAATCCTATCATGTGTGATACTGCCTTCCGAGCCACTGTATCTAATCCTATCATGTGTGATACTGTCTGCTGAGCCACTGTATCTAATCCTATCATGTGTGATACTGTCTGCTGAGCCTCTGTATCTAATCCTATCATGTGTGATACTGTCTTCTGAGCCACTGTATCTAATCCTATCATGTGTGATACTGTCTGCTGAGCTGCTGTATCTAATCCTATCATGTGTGATACTGTCTGCTGAGCCTCTGTATCTAATCCTATCATGTGTGATACTGTCTTCTGAGCCAATGTATCCTATCCATAGTTTATAGGGTCGTAGTTCTATAGATTTGCTGTCTCCTATACACACACACACAAATTTTTTTGGGTGGACACATATATATTGGGGCTATTTCCCCTGACATTTTAAGTCCTTAGTGACGCCCCCGGCTGCTAGTGCGCATTGTCGGGTCACTTAGGAGACCCAGCGATGCAGCTGAAAGCTGTAGACTGTCGGCCATGAGAAGTTTGCGGGTGGGGGGGGACCCAATAAGAACTTTTGCATCGGGGCCCATGAGCCTTTAGCTATGCCCCTGATTATAGGTGTATGCAGTATATAGCGGTATTATATGTGAGTGTAGTATATAGCAGTTTAATAGGTGTGCAGTGAATATAATGGTACTATATGTCTACGGTTATAGCAGTATTTTTTATACAAACAATATGTAGTGGTATTATATGTGTACACACCTATAACACCGCTACATAATGTACAGAGTATAAAGTGATTTGATTAGTTATACTTGCAGCATATGTTGGACTCTATATGTACAATATATGGCAGCATTATATATATATATATATATATATATATATATATATATATATATATATATATATATATACACACACAATACATGGGGGTATTATTCAGTCACTATGTGGTTATGCTGTGGTGGTATTATTCAGTATCAGTATGGTGGTATTATTCAGTCACTATGTGGTTATGGTGTGGGGGTATTATTCAGTAACAGTATGGGGGTATTATTCAGTCACTATGTGGTTATGGTGTGGGGGTATTATTCAGTAACAGTATGGGGGTATTATTCAGTCACTATGTGGTTATGGTGTGGTGGTATTATTCAGTAACAGTATGGGGGTATTATTCAGTCACTATGTGGTTATGGTGTGGTGGTATTATTCAGTAACAGTATGATATTATTATTCAGTCACTATGTGGTTATGGTGTGGCGGTGTTATTCAGTATCAGTATGGTGGTATTATTCAGTCACTATGTGGTTATGGTGAGGAGGTATTATTCAGTAACAGTATGAGGGTATTATTCAGTCACTATGTGGTTATGGTGTGGTGGTATTATTCAGTATCAGTATGGGGGTATTATTCAGTCACTATGTGGTTCTGGTGTGGAGGTATTATTCAGTAACTGTATGGGGGTATTATTCAGTCACTATGTGGTTATGGTGTGGCGGTGTTATTCAGTAACAGTATGGGGGTATTATTCAGTCACTATGTGGTTATGGTGTGGCGGTATTATTCAGTAACAGTATGGGGGTATTATTCAGTCACTATGTGGTTATGCTGTGGTGGTATTATTCAGTAACAGTATGGGGGTATTATTCAGTCACTATGTGGTTATGGTGTGGTGGTATTATTCAGTATCAGTATGGGGGTATTATTCAGTCACTATGTGGTTATGGTGAGGAGGTATTATTCAGTAACAGTATGAGGGTATTATTCAGTCACTATGTGGTTATGGTGTGGTGGTATTATTCAGTATCAGTATGGGGGTATTATTCAGTCACTATGTGGTTATGGTGTGTTGGTATTATTCAGTAACAGTATGGTGGTATTATTCAGTCACTATGTTGTTATGGTGTGGAGGTATTATTCAGTATCAGTATGGGGGTATTATTCAGTCACTATGTGGTTATGGTGTGGGGGTATTACTCAGTAACAGTATGGTGGTATTATTCAGTCACTATGTGGTTATGGTGTGGGGGTATTATTCAGTAACAGTATGAGGGTATTATTCAGTCACTATGTGGTTATGGTGTGGTGGTATTATTCAGTAACAGTATGGGGGTATTATTCAGTCACTATGTGGTTATGATGTGGAGGTATTATTCAGTAACAGTATGGGGGTATTATTCAGTCACTATGTGGTCATGGTGTGGAGGTATTATTCAGTAACAGTATGGGGGTATTATTCAGTCACTATGTGGTTATGGTGTGGTGGTATTATTCAGTATCAGTATGAGGGTATTATTCAGTCACTATGTGGTTATGGTGTGGTGGTATTATTCAGTAACAGTATTGGGGTATTATTCAGTCACTATGTTGTTATGGTGTGGCGGTATTATTCAGTAACTGTATGGGTGTATTATTCAGTCACTATGTGGTTATGGTGTGGTGGTATTATTCAGTAACAGTATGGTGGTATTATTCAGTCACTATGTGGTTATGGTGTGGTGGTATTATTCAGTAACAGTATGGGGGTATTATTCAGTCACTATGTGGTAATGGTGTGGTGGTATTAATCAGTAACAGTATGGTGGTATTATTCAGTCACTATGTGGTTATGGTGTGGTGGTATTATTCAGTATCAGTACGGGGGTATTATTCAGTCACTATGTGGTTATGCTGTGGTGGTATTATTCAGTAACAGTATAGTGGTATTATTCAGTCACTATGTGGTCATGGTGTGGCGGTATTATTCAGTAACTGTATGGGGGTATTATTCAGTCACTATGTGGTTATGGTGTGGAGGTATTATTCAGTAACAGTATGGGGGTATTATTCAGTCACTATGTGGTTATGGTGTGTTGGTATTATTCAGTAACAGTATGGTGGTATTATTCAGTCACTATGTTGTTATGGTGTGGAGGTATTATTCAGTATCAGTATGGGGGTATTATTCAGTCACTATGTGGTTATGGTGTGGGGGTATTACTCAGTAACAGTATGGTGGTATTATTCAGTCACTATGTGGTTATGGTGTGGGGGTATTATTCAGTAACAGTATGAGGGTATTATTCAGTCACTATGTGGTTATGGTGTGGTGGTATTATTCAGTAACAGTATGGGGGTATTATTCAGTCACTATGTGGTTATGATGTGGAGGTATTATTCAGTAACAGTATGGGGGTATTATTCAGTCACTATGTGGTCATGGTGTGGAGGTATTATTCAGTAACAGTATGGGGGTATTATTCAGTCACTATGTGGTTATGGTGTGGTGGTATTATTCAGTATCAGTATGAGGGTATTATTCAGTCACTATGTGGTTATGGTGTGGTGGTATTATTCAGTAACAGTATTGGGGTATTATTCAGTCACTATGTTGTTATGGTGTGGCGGTATTATTCAGTAACTGTATGGGGGTATTATTCAGTCACTATGTGGTTATGGTGTGGTGGTATTATTCAGTAACAGTATGGTGGTATTATTCAGTCACTATGTGGTTATGGTGTGGTGGTATTATTCAGTAACAGTATGGGGGTATTATTCAGTCACTATGTGGTGATGGTGTGGTGGTATTATTCAGTAACAGTATGGTGGTATTATTCAGTCACTATGTGGTTATGGTGTGGTGGTATTATTCAGTATCAGTACGGGGGTATTATTCAGTCACTATGTGGTTATGCTGTGGTGGTATTATTCAGTAACAGTATAGTGGTATTATTCAGTCACTATGTGGTCATGGTGTGGCGGTATTATTCAGTAACTGTATGGGGGTATTATTCAGTCACTATGTGGTTATGCTGTGGTGGTATTATTCAGTAACAGTATGGTGGTATTATTCAGTCACTATGTGGTTATGGTGTGGTGGTATTATTCAGTAACAGTATGGTGGTATTATTCAGTCACTATGTGGTTATGGTGTGGTGGTATTATTCAGTAACAGTATGGGGGTATTATTCAGTCACTATGTGGTTATGGTGTGGAGGTATTATTCAGTAACAGTATGGTGGTATTATTCAGTCACTATGTGGTTATGCTGTGGTGGTATTATTCAGTAACAGTATAGTGGTATTATTCAGTCACTATGTGGTCATGGTGTGGCGGTATTATTCAGTAACTGTATGGGGGTATTATTCAGTCACTATGTGGTTATGGTGTGGAAGTATTATTCAGTAACAGTATGGGGGTATTATTCAGTCACTATGTGATTATGCTGTGGTGGTATTACTCAGTAACAGTATGGGGGTATTATTCAGAAACAGTATGGGGGTATTATTCAGTAACAGTATGGAGGTATTCAGTAACAGTATTGATGTATTATTCAGTATCAGTATGGGGGTATTATTCAGTCACTATGTGGTTATGGTGTGGGGGTATTATTCAGTAACAGTATGGGGGTATTATTCAGTCACTATGTGGTTATGGTGTGGTGGTATTATTCAGTAACAGTATGGGGGTATTATTCAGTCACTATGTGGTTATGGTGTGGTGGTGGCCTAAGACCACCATCCTTCTTCCCTACGAAGAAGAAGCCAGCACCTACCGGAGAAGTAGAGGGGCGAATGTAAACCTTGGCTAGGCATTCCTGGATAAACTCTTTCATGGCTTCACGTTCGGGACAAGAGAGATTAAATATCCTACCCTTAGGGAGCTTAGCTCCTGGTACCAAATCGATTGTGCAATCGTATTCTCTATGAGGAGGTAACACTTCGGAGGCTTTTTTAGAAAAAACATCAGCGAAGTCCTGAATAAACTCAGGTAGAGTGTTCACCTCCTCAGGGAGAGAAATAAAATTAACAGAAAAACATGACGTCATGCATTCATTACCCCATTTGGTAAGATCCCCAGTATTCCAGTTAAACGTGGGATTATACATCTGCAACCAGGGAAGGCCTAAAACCAAATCGGACGATAATCCCTGCATCACCAGTACAGAGCACTGCTCCAAATGCATGGAGCCAACAATGAGTTCAAAAACAGGGGTATGCTGCGTAAAAAAACCATTAGCAAGTGGAGTGGAGTCGATACCCACTACCGGGACAAGTTTAGGCAAATCAATCAATGGCATAGCTAGAGACATAGCAAATTCCACAGACATAATATTAGCAGAAGACCCTGAATCCACGAAGGCACTGCCGGTAGCAGACCTACTCTCAAAAGAGAGCTGAAAGTGAAGCAAGATCTTATTAGGTTTCATATTTACGGGAAATACCTGTGCGTCCAAGTAACCTCCCCGATGGTAACTTAGGTGCGGAAGTTCTTCTGGCTGCTTATTCTTACGCCTAGGACAGTTGTTTGTCATACCCACAGTAGAAGCAGAGACCATTCTTCCTGCGGAGCTCTCTACGTTGTTGGGGAGACACGGAGGCCCCGAATTGCATTGGTTCATCCAAGTTTTCCGTGGAAGAGCGAAGCAATGGAACCTCGGGTGCCATCATGGGGGAGCCAGAGGAGAAAGCACAAAAGCATTCAAGTCGTCGTTTCCTGAGAAGTCGGTAAAGACGTACCGCTAAAGCCATAACCTGATCTAGAGAGTCTGAAGAGGGATAGCTAACTAACAGGTCTTTCAGGGCGTCGACAGACCCAATCTAAACTGGCACCTCAAGGCAGGGTCATTCCACCGAGAAGCTACACACCACTTCCTAAAGTCAGAACAGTACTCCTCAACGGGTCTCTTACCCTGACGTAAGGTCACCAGCTGACTCTCGGCAAAGGCAGTCTTGTCAGTCTCGTCATATATGAGCCCGAGAGCAGAAAAAAAGATCAACAGAGGAAAGTTCAGGGGCATCAGGAGCCAAGGAGAAGGCCCATTCTTGGGGCCCATCCTGGAACATAATTATACCCACTCGCTGGCTCTCAGAACCTGAGGAGTGGGGACTTAGGCGGAAATAGAGCCTACAACTCTCCCGAAAGGAGAAAAAAGTCTTCCGATCCCCTGAGAACCGGTCAAGCAACTTGAGGTGGGGTTCAATAGGTGAGGTGGGCCTCTGAGCCAGGGCTTTGACCTGTAGGGAGAGGCCCTGCATTTGCTGAGCCAGGGTCTCAAGGGGGTCCATAGTTGTGTCAAGGGACCAGGGTAGAAAAGGTATATGGGCCTGTGATTATGTAATGATGGGGTAGGGAAACAGACAAGTGAGCCCTAATCTACCCGCCACTCAGTATCTGCCTACTTGCACGGCCCGTCCTAGGCGATGGCGTACAACTGGGCGACGGTCCCTACGCTCAATATGTGCACGACAGACAAACCGACAAGGGTACACAGAAGCTAAGGGAAATGGGGCAGTTGCCCACGGCAACACCGTGAGCAGCAGGCGTAGTGAACGAGCTGAGTCAAACCAGGAGTGTACGAGGTACCAAACACAGAGCAGGAGCGTACTCAGTAAAGCCAGGGTCAAAATGAAGCAAGGTCAATAATAATAATAGCAGGAGCAGCAGAGCCAGGAAACAGGAAAGAATCACAGGCAAAGACAAGCAGGAAATGAAGGTATAAATAGATGGAGGGCGAGAGCTAGAACCGACTGGCCAGGCTGTGATAGGTTCTCCCACTCCTGAGCCTACCAGCCCTAGTGGTAGCAGATCGAGTCACTCTATCAGACCTAGAAGCAGGTGCAGACTGATTAACCACGGATGTCGACACAGAAGCTGTGTCTGGCAGATCCTTTACACCACGTTCCCGTGACCCAATGTGCCATGTCACAGCGTATTCAAATCATGGAAGCGTCCGGTCTACATGACTACCGACCGTCATGGTGTGCAAACCTTAGATAAAAATTTCGACATATAACTAACTAACTAACTCTAAACCTCATAAGGTAATTTTCTTTAGCTATTATACCAGGATGTAGGCGGAGGAGTAGGCTAAGAGAACGGAAAGTGGCCGAGGCGGGAGTTGGGCCAGAGTGAATATGACGCTTGACTGGGGTCTGGGAAGGGGAAGGGGAGAGAGACAGGTGGGAAGGTGGGAGCAGAGGGGCAACATAAAAAAAAATTATTAAACTGAATCTACTGCTTTAAAACTGTCACTCACCAAGTTGCAGAGCTGGCCGCTGCTTCTGGCCCCTGCATGGGTCCCATTCCTTTCTACAAACCAATTACCGCTGATCATAACCTTGATGAGCGGCGGCTGCCCACTTTATTTTACTATTTGGCCAGGCCCCTGACAGTAGTACCAGTGGTACTACCCTGATGGCAGGCCTGTTTGCAGGGGTACTAGCCAACTACGTCACAGATAACCCAAGTTTCAAGACCATGCAAAGTTATGGATTTTTGGCATCCCATGGAATATGGAAACAATAGGGAATTCTATCAGTAAGTATTCTGCCTGTTTCTTGGCTAATACTCCTAAAGCAATCCTTCTTCTAGCAGATTTTTTAAAGATTCTTTACATGCGGTGCTTGGTTTCGCCACAAGTTTGCGATATGTCAATTCATTGTCTAAAATGGTATGAACGTGTCTGGGATATAAACAGGAATCTAGAACAACTCCTGCTTCGTAAGATTTGGAGGACACAGTTATACGCTGGATATATGGTGAGCACCTCTGTGTTTTTACCTTTAGCCCTTATGTGTATATAGTGAACCTTTTAGATGGTTAATCTTTACCCGCTAAGGTGGAAGGGTTGGTTCCAATGCCTAGTTATGGTGGTGACTGAGGAAATAAAGGTCCTTTTAGACTTCCCGATACTGACCATGAAAACCAGCGCCAATCGACGATACAGCGTGTCACAAGGAGCAATCATCGGTAATGTATGGGGGCAAACAATCGTTACTACACCAGACCCCGCACCGATCTGCCAGTCCAGCTGCCTCCGGGCACTGGACAAAAATACCGGAAGCAGATGGCTCCGATCACTGCATAGCGGCCGTTCGGCAGAACTGCAGCTCGGCCTCAATTCTTTGACCGGAGCCGTCTGCTTCCGACAGTGTTGTCCGGTGCCCGGAGGCAGCTGGAGTGGCGGATCGGTGCGGGGTCCAGGTGTCGGTCATGCACCGATCATATACTGTTGACCTATCCAGTGGATAGGTGATCAGTTGTCAGAACGTGGAAAACCCGTTTTAAAGGGAAGGTGTCACGGATTTTTTTTTTTTAATATATAATATTGCTTTTAGTATGTCATTAAAATAAATTTTATTTATTTGTGTTTTTGTGTTGTACTTTTTTCTTTCTTTTACTTATCTATGGGGGCTGCCATTTTTTTTTTCATCTCTGTATCTGTACATTCACTATAGCGTATGCCGTCTGTGTGGGAATGGCGCATGCGCCACTCCCACACAGACCAAAAGGAAGGTCTTTGGTAGAAAGACATCCGGCGCCATTTTCATGTGGACCGGAAGCCACGGTCGGATAGTAAGATGACGACTTCCGGTCGCGGCTTCCGGCCATATGTTGAAGGCAGCGCAGACGCAAGGACTAGGAGCGGCAGGGCGGAGGCGGCAGCAGCGGCCGGAGCAGGTAAGTTATGTTTGTGTATGTGATGTGTGTGTATGTTAGTGTTATACTGTCTGCTGTCTCTAATCCTTCTACACTGTGCATTCGCTCATAAAATGGCGGCACACAGTGTAGGAGTTTTGAACATTCAACCCCCTCCTTTCTCCTGGCCCTAGCTAGGATAAAGGAGGGGGGATTCTGTGAGGACACTAGAGCGAGTGTGTCTACTACAAATTTTCAGCATAAGGCAATGATGTTCCTTTACCACATGCCAATGCTGCAATTTTGGGAATTGCTTCCTCTAGTGACCAGCACATGGAAATGTTATAAATTAGAATCTAATTTATAATATTTCCTGACTTGTGAAAAATGAAAATAATTAAAACAATGTGTAATCATTTATATACTAACTGTTTAACTGAAAAAAATATAAAAAATTCTAGCGACACATTCCCTTTAATACTGGCGTTTCTTACACCTGTCCTATTAAACAGTTTGCTGGAGTAAGATGCAACACATTTATTAACAGGCGAACGACTCTTAATAAATGTGTCGCATCTTTTATCTGCAACGCGGCCTGTCATCAGTACTTTCTACGTGCTGCGGCCTGCTGTAAGAGCCTGAGGGAATCCGGGAGGGAGAATCGGAGTGGTGAGGTAAGTACATTTTTTAAATGTATTTTATTGTCTGATTGGGGGGGCAAACAGTCTGATTGGGGGGGGGTATGGGTCTGGCACGGACCTTTGCCTTGTTATGCCCCCCAGAGATAAATCTGGGCCGCACTATACATATAGAGTTCTGCTATAATTTACATCGGTTACTGTTGTAAACATGGCCGGCCTTAGCTATGTTCGACCAGTGCGGTCGCATAGGGCGCCTGCCGCCAAACGGCAAGGGGGGCACCAGCGGGTGTGTGTATCCCCGCGCCGTTGCAACTACCAGCGGGGATACACATGTTAACTGCAGTCGCACCCGGGCACTTCTTCACTTAGTGGCCATCGCTACCGCTGTAGCAGCCATAGCAGTTGCTAGCGGTGACACCGGGCATGAGGGCGGTGGCGCCGCTAGCAGCTGCTGTGGCTGCTATAGCGGTAGCGACGGCACTATAGCAGAGCAGGGAGATATCTCCCTGCTCTGCTGTCTACTAGCGCCACTGTAGCTCCCTTCAGCTACAGTGGCGCTAGTAGACAGCAGAGCAGGGAGATATCTCCCTTGCTCTGCTATAGTGCCCCCCTGTAGATATCAAACCACCCCCCCCCCTTCCAGGATAGCGCCACCGTAGCTCCCTGAAGGAGCGGAATCACCGCGTGAACGGGGATTACGGTCCTAGGGCGCTACTTGATGCCTCTGTCCATATATGGACAGTGACATCAGGGAAAACTCCTGAAGCGGAATCCCCAGTCACAGCATTGCAGACTCTATGATCGGGGATTCCACTCCAGGAGAAGCTAATGACGTCATGGACACAGATGTCAGGAGCATCTCCTGGAGTGGAATCGACGTTCATAGCGTCTGCAACGCTGTGACCGGGGATTCCGCTTCAGGAGTTTTCCCTGATGTCACTGTCCATATATGGACAGAGGCATCAAGCAGCGCTCCAGGACCGGAATCCCCGGCCACACGGGGATTCTGCTCCTTCAGGGAGCTATGGTGGCGCTATCTTTACTGGAAGGAGCGGGGGTTGCTATCTACAGGGGGGCTGTGGGCTGTGTGGCACTACATACAAAGGACAACTGTGCAGGAGCACACAAAATACCCAGCTTTCCTGGGTATCAAAAAAAAAAAAAGTGTGGAAATAAACTAAGATATAACTTTTATTTAATTTAGCTAAAAGGATTAATCCTTTACTCAGACTAAATAAAAGTTATAACTTAGTTTATTTCCAGACATTTATTTGATAGCTGGGAAAGCTGGGTATTCTGTGTGCTCCTGCACAGTTGTCCTTTTTTGAATGTCTATTGCCCACCAGCTATCGGTCATTTCATAGTCCTTGCACTACCTACAAGGGAGCTGTGGGCTGTGTGGCACTACCAACCAGGGGCTGTGGGCTGTGTGGCACTACCAACCAGTGGGCTGTGTGGCACTACCTACTAGGGGGCTGTGTGGCACTACCTACCAGGGGGCTGTGGGCTGTGTGGCACTACCAACCAGGGGGCTGTGGACTGTGTGGCACTACCAACCAGTGGGCTGTGTGGCACTACCTACCAGGGGGCTGTGGGCTGTGTGGCTCTACCAACCAGGGAGCTGTGGGCTGTGTGGCTCTACCAACCAGGGGGCTGTCGGCTGTGTGGCACTACCAACCAGTGAGCTGTGTGGCACTACCAACCAGGGAGCTGTGGGCTGTGTGGCACTACCAACCAGGGGGCTGTGGGGCACTACCAACCAGGGGGCTGTGGGCACTACCAACCAGGGGGCTGTGTGGCACTCCCTACTAGGGGGCTCTGGGTTGTGTGGCACTCCCTACCAGGTGTCTTTGCGACACTTCCTACCAGGGGGCTGTGCGGCACTCCCTACAGGGGGCTGTGCGGCACTCCCTACAGGGGGCTGTGTGGCCCTCCCTACAGGGGGCTGTGTGGCACACTCAACCGGGGGCTGTGTGACGCTATCTACAAGGGGGCTGTGTGGCGCTATCTACAAGGGGGCTTTGTGGCGCTACCTACAAGGGGGCTGTGTGGCGCTACCTACAAGGGGGCTGTGTGGCGCTACCTACAAGGGGGCTGTCTGGCGCTACCCACAAGGGGCTGTGTGGTGCTACCTACAAGGGGCTGTGTGGCGCTACCTACAAGGGGCTGTGTGGCGCTACCTACAGGAGGAATCTGTGAGTGGGGGTCTGATGGTCATTTTACTGAGTGGTGGGCTGATGGTCATTTTACTGTGAGTGGGGGTTGATGGTCATTTTTCTGTGAGTGAGGGGCTGATGGTCTTCAAGTGGTTTCCACCTCTGACCTCCAATTGAAATTAATAGGAGGCAGAAGATACCTGCGGCGCTCGTTTGGAGCTTTTTTTCCTGCGTCTTTTGCATTCGCTTCAACAGCTTAAGAAAAAACACAAAAAAAAGGTCACACAACGCTGTCAGTTGCTGAAGGAATTTTGAGGCAGATTTTTTTTGCCTAACAAAAAACGTGTGTGAACATGCCCTACGAGTGGAGTGCTTGTTCTTAGCCGTTTTCTGTCTTTCTCAAAACAATTTTTGGTAGGGGGGCCCTGAGGAAATTTTGTTTTTCCAGTGCTGCCTCGAGTCCGAAAAGGTTGGGGAAACTCTGTACTAGGGTCCTGTCATGGGAACGGGGCCTAGGTGAGTACAATTTATGTTTTTGTTAGGGGGCACTGCCTACAAGTGGCAGGTGCGGGGACTGTATGGCACGATCTACAAGGGGGAGGTGGGGGACTGTATGGCACTGTCTACAAGGGGGAGGTGTGGGGGCTGTATGGCACAATCTACAAAAAGGAGATGGGGGATTATGGCACTGTCTACAGGGAGGCTATATGGCAAAATCTACAGGGGGGCATTATACTGTGTGGGGGCCACTAAGCGGATATTATACTGTGTAGGGGTACTACAGGGGGCATAATACTGTGGGCACAATTAGAGGACAAAATACAGTGTCCTTGAAGGGGTTGTAATATATTATTAAATATTATTATTATACTGTATGGGGGCACTAAAGGGGCATTATAATTGTTTTATGGGGCATTTTTTTTTAATGATGGGGTGGGGCGCCGAAAGATCATTTCGCACAGGGCACCATCTATCCTAGGGCCGTCCCTGGTTGTAAATGATAGTAAAATTGTTGCCCATTTCTGCTAAGCCCTGCCCATTTTTTGCCCCCAAAAATTTTGACATTTGCGCATTTTGTGAATTTTCTACGCTAGTAAACTGTTGTAGAAAGGTTAATATATTCCCCCCAAAGGCTACAGACCGTAATACAATATCTTAACGTAAGGATGTGTACACTTAATTGTGCAGCAACGCTTGTTGTCTCCATTCTATGTCAGTGTGGGAAGTAGATGTCCGGCCTTATGATTTTGTGATATGTGATAGACCCAAAATCCCAAGCACTAAACCAAAGAAAGCACAGGCCGGACGGACCCTGCCACAGTGGAGGGTAGGCCAGACATGACGGGGATAGGAGGGAGGATCGTGTCACAGCCAAAGGGGAGGGTTAGTGGAGGGGGTGGGTCTAGGAGAGGGAGGGGATCCGGTGAGGGTTAGCAAGAAGTGCGCTGACTTCCCGGTCTTTTGGTGGGGAGCAGCGCACGGAGTAAGACATCCATCCACGCATCTCCCATCCGGCGGCCATCTTACCTCATGTCAGCGCAGCAGTTCATTGAGCAGATGCGGGCGGCGGCTGCTGCATTCGGCCCCACCTGGTTGGAGGAACAAGCTGCAGCGGTGGCCAACGGTACCTTCGGCTGTCTCTCCTCCGCTCCGGGCCCGGCGCTCGCATCCTCCAAAAAAGCCTAAGCCCCGACGTGGCTCCTCGGACTCGGCGCCGCAGAGGGAGCTTTGTGAGGGACCCTCCGGCTCGGGCGTCTGGCAGCACTGATACTGCAGCCAGTGCCAGGGTCGGGAGGAATCCCGCTTCGCGGCGGAGTCCAGCGGAGGTGGGGGGGGTGCGGCCTCTACTTCCGGTCACCCCTCCACTCACCAGTTCTACGCCGGCTTACCATGGTTCGGACGGCTGCCCCTGGTGATGTGCCGACTGGGGGTGGAGCCCCACGGCAATCCGGAAGAAACAAGGGACCTGCATTGGGCTGCAGGCCTAGGTCGTCCGTTTCGAGGGTGACTCCCGGGCGGCGAGCTGCTGGACCTCCGGTGCCGGTCGACTGCCAGAGAGAGAGCTTGGGAGCCTGCCCCTCCCCCACCTCGGTTCCTGCCGTTGATCACACCTGTGCGTGCTGCCATGGATCGGGGACCAGATCTGCCGAAGACCTTGAGGATGGGGAGCTTCGTGGACAGGACGATCCAGCTGATGGGTCCACAGCGCCTGAGCAGCTCGGTGAGTCGTTTTCACTGTCTTTACCTTTTCCTGCTATACTTATGTCTCCTGTTTCAGGGGAGGGTTCCGCGGTTGGGGAGCGGGTATGTGATGTGGGGCCTGGGTTTGTGAATGTTGGGGGTGGGGGGTATAGTCTGCGAGAGTTGGTCGGTTGCGTTAAGGAATTGTTAGGTCTCGCGGTCTCCTGTGGCGGCGTGGGTGGGGGCTGGTGGGGTAGGGTTTAATGCCCCGGCGGCGGTCGCTACGAGTGTAGGAGCAAATACGGAATCCGTGGCTGTGTCTGTTCAGACCGACTCGGCGGCGGCGGTTGATGGTGTTCGGTTGGATGATAAAGCCAGGGGGAGGTTTATGTGTGTTTTGAAGGACCTTTGGGGGCAAACTTGAAGCAGGAAGTTCGGGAAAAAATTTGGAACGACGAGTACGTGGACATTTTTTCATTGTTGCCCCTGGAAAAATGTAATCTGTAGAAGGGGTAGCGAGATGAGAGTAAGAAGGAGGAGGAGGAAAAGCATTGTTACCGCCTTATCCCTAAGACATTTGTTAACTGGTTGCAAGCGTTCACCATTTTGGCCAGTGTTATTGGTGAAAAGGCTCTGGAACATTGCTCCCCCCTGTTTTGCTATATGGATGTCATCGGGGAAGCCCATAGGGTATATGGGGGGGTAGCTTGGCTACGTTATGATGAGCAGTTTAGACAACGGAAGGCGGTTCGGCTCAATATTAGGTGGGACCACAAGGATATTGCCCTGTGGTTACGGGTAACGGCTCCGGTTCGACCGGGCCAGTCCTTTCCCGGGAGCGGGGGGGGCAGCAGTCTGGTCAATCCAGCTCAGGGGGCAACGCAAAGCTCGGGCTGTGCTGGCAATACAATGAGGGACAGTCTAAATTCGGTGCAGGTTGCAAGTTCAAGCACCTTTGTTCTCAATGCAATGGGGCATCCCATGGGGCATCTAAATGCTTGTGCAAGGGAAAACGAGGTGGGGGAGGGGGTTTTAACGCCAGTCATGGGGGTGACGCCAGTGAAGCTGGAAAGGATGGTCAGGTTTCTAAAAATTTATCCGGACAGGGCCAGCGCGCAGTTGTTGTTTGATGGTTTTAATGTGGGTTTTTGTATCCCCCTCCCCTCCTCACAGGGTCCCCTTTTCCATAAAAAATCTGAAGTCAGCTTACCAGCATCCTGACGTGGTTAGGGAGAAGTTGGCAAAAGAGGTGGATTTGGGGCGCATGGCGGGGCCCTTTAGTTCTCTCCCCATCCCGGGTTTGGTCGTCTCCCCGCTGGCGGTTGTTCCGAAGAAGGAGGCGAACAAATACCGTTTGATTCACCATTTGTCTTATCCCAAGGGCTTGTCGGTTAATGACGGGATAGATCGGGATCTTTGCTCGGTCGTGTATACGTCATTCGACGCGGCGGTGCAGTGGGTGCGTTTCCATAGTAGGGGGGCGTTAATGGCCAAGACGGATGTCAAGGCGGCTTTTCGGCTGTTGCCTGTGCATGCGGATAGTCAGCGTTTACTGAGGTGTTTTTGGGGGGGAGGTTTTTATGTGGATCGGTGTCTCCCCATGGGTTGTTCCATTTCTTGTGCGTACTTTGAGGCGTTTAGCTCATTTTTGGAATGGGTGGTCAAATCTGTGGCGTTGGTGGATTTGATCATTCATTATTTAGACGATTTCTTGTGCGCAACGATCTTGGGGCCTGCCAGTTCCGTTAGTTGGTTCGGGACATAAAACACGATCTGTTGCACCTGTGGTCGTTGTACCCGAACTTGATCACGGTGTGGTCGGATATTGTGCCTAGAAAATCCTGGCGTTTGGCACGGTCGGTGGAGCGGATCAACAAAGCCAGGATAATAGTTAACAGGGCGGTGTCTGCAGAGGCGGATTATCATTAGGGCGGTTCGGGCGGCCGCCCGGGGCCCAAGGCTCCCAGGGGGCCCAAAGCCAACAAACCCCCTCATGCCCAGTGGCGTCGCTAGCCCTGGAGGGAGCCCCGATTCCTGGACTGCACCTGTCATCAGACGAACGGAGCTTCGACGCCTACTTAGCAGCCGTGGTCTGTGCTGCAATCTCTCCCTGTGCTGCTTTTAGAAGTTCCCCCTCCAGCCCCCCTTCCCTGCTCTAAACATCTCTCCTCCTGCTGCTAGCTGTTGGGACATGGGGGAGGGGAGACTGTCGGCGGGGTCTGTGTCGGGCTGTGAGCAGGAGAAGAGCTGCAGTGAAGACTCACAAATATCCTACATAAAAGGTAAGTTCATGTGTGTTTACAATGTGTACTTTATATGTGTATAATGTGCATACTCGTGTGTACTTTATATGTGTAGACTGTACATACTCGTGTGTACTTTATATGTGTATAATGTGCATACTCATGTGTACTTTATATGTGTATAATGTGTGTACGTGCGCGTGTGTATGTATATAAAAAGCACCATTTCCTGCATTTTTGCTGCAGAAAATGTTGCGTATTTTGCGTTTTTCTCAATGTTGGGAGATGGTGACGCAGCATTTCAGTCACTATCCGCAGCAGGAATTGACATGCTGCATTACGAGAAATACGCACCGCAGGACAAAATGTCTGGTCGGAAATTTTACGCAGCTTCTGGATGAGATTTGGTAAATCTCACTCACTTTGCTGCTACCGTATTCTGCGTATTTTCCGGGCGGAAAATACGCAGCAATTCCGATAGGTGTGGACAAGCCCTAATACAGTAACAGCAGAGTAGATTAGATGTGAACAATTCTCATCACACGCTGCGTAAATGATAAGTGAGGAAAAAAAAAGCTCAGAAATTGACCTGTGGTGCGTTTTTTTATTCCGCAGCATGTCAATTGTATTTGCGTAAACGCTGCTCATTTGTTTCGGGTTTTCCCCATTTAATTCAATGGGAGGTAAAACCTGCAACAGATAACAGATGTTATGTAAAAAGGCAATTTAGAAAAAATAAAAATCTTATACTTGCCCAGAATTCTGTTTCTTCGTCCGGGCCGGCCTCCTGGGATGACGTTTCACCCCTTGTTACCGCTACAGCCAATCACAGACTGCAGCGGTCATATGGGATAAAATGTCATCCCAGGGCTGCAGTGTAGCGACGCTGTGTAGCACTATATACAAGGGGGGGAGCGCTGTGTGGCACTATATATAAGGGGGAGTGCTGTGTGATGCTATCTATAGGGGGCTGTGTGATGCTATCTATAGGGGGCTGTGTGACGCTCTCTACAGGGGGTTGTGTGTGTGTGGCTCTAGCTACAGGGGGGTGTGTGTGGCTCTATCTACAGGGGGGTGTGTGTGGCTCTATCTACAGGGGTGTGTGTGGCTCTATCTACAGGTGTGTGTGTGTGTGTGTGTGTGTGTGGCTGTAGCTACAGGGGGTGTGTGTGTGGTGCTGTCTACATGGGGGGTTGGGGCTGTGTCCCTGCACAGTGTGATACTGTCAGTATGTAGGGACACAGCCCTGTGAAAGGGGAATCGTAACACCCATTTGTTAATGCTTGTGCAAAAAGGTAGTGTTAGAAATGGTTACGGCGCGGCAGGGTGGCGGTGGAGAAGGGGGGCCCAAGTTTGGATAACAGCCCAGGGCCCATGGTCTTCTTAATCCGCCACTGGGTGTCTGCATTTGTTGCACGGAATGGTGGCATATGTGTTCGGCACTGGGACTTGGAAGCTGGAGTTGGAGCGTATTGGAGTGCAGATGGTGTCACCTGAATGATGTGGGAACGGATTTGTGGTGCTTGGGCTTGCAGGATGGCATTGAGAGGGCTATTTTGTTGGGGCAGAACTCTCAGGCTTGAGGGGGTCAAGGCCTGTTTGCTGTGGCTGGGGAGTCCTTGGAGTTAGACAAATAATTATGGGCGGGGATGCATCGTGGGTATGGATCCCCCCGGGTTTTAAAGATGAAAGGACACGGTCTGGCGGTTGGATAGTGTGGTTTCCTTAGGGTGTTATCCCTTGGGAGAGGTGGCAGTTACCTTACGGCATCTGCCAGGAATATTGGTGCCTCTGAGCCGGGTTTTTACGGCTGGGGGTAAAATGGTGGGGCAGATAGCCTGTAACATAAAAAGTTAATGATAGCTCCAAGGACTTCTCCTAGTCTATGTGTTAATGTTTGTTTGTCAGTGGTGTCTGACGTGTTTGGGTTATAATTTATGGTTCGTGCATTATTGATTTATTATTGTTTTTGTTAATAAATATTATGGATATTATTTATTTATGGTTAATTGAGTTAACTAACTTTTATATTTATTTCTTAATAAAATGGCTGCTGTGGCCACTTTATCCAAACCCTCGGAGTCGAGTCTTCTTGAGAGAAAGGTGTGGGTTATGAATGGGGAACAGATATATAGGTAAGTGTAATTTGCATACACATACATCACTCAACTTACCCCAAGTCATGCAAAATAAAGACACAAAACATTATAATTGGGAGTTAAATGGTCAAAACTTTTATTATATTATATGACCAAACCCAAAATGGCAAACCTCCGACTCACGAAGAGTCACCCTCCAGCACGCAGGAAAGGAAATACCCCCTGTGGGGGAAACCTCTAGGGAAACCATGGCTGGAGGATTTGCCCTTCCTCTGGGCTTAGCAGGTGCCAAAATATCATTTGTAACAGAATTTGTACGTTTTCTCAGATTTTCAAGGAAAGACATTACAACGAACGAACAACATAAAACACATAAATCGGCTGATCTGGTTGGCTAGGCGGATGTCTCTCTTCCTGGGCACCCATTAAAATGAATGGGCGATCCACGGATGAGACGGGTCCTCCAGATGCCTCCTTGTAGCACCTGTCTCCGCTCTGGCTAATAGGGGGGGATCTCCTGCTGGAAACCCCCCTCTACTACAGACAACCCGTATGAAGAGGATGGCATCACTGTGATGAAGAAGTGGTCTGGGGTGAAGGGTTTCCCTGCTAGAACCTCCAAATTACGTCAGGTCGGTATTGGTAGGGAAGTCAAGCTCAAGGTCCTCAGTCCCATCCAATATGGCGCTGAATGTGGCAGTAAAACCTTCTAATATGGAATCTTCTTTATGTCATAAACATTTGTATTTATGACATCAGCACCTTCATCATCATTACTGCAGGAGTTTATTACCACTGCACAACTCATACATTGTGACGTCACCCACAGTGGTCTGAAGTGTTAACCCTTTAATGACTGGCAGTGTACTTACCACAGAGGCCATAAAGCTGAATAGAACATATCAGCGGCCATAAAGGAAAAGGGATAATGCAGGGAGCATCTCCGCACAAGAACTATCCATGACAAAGGGTTGTCCAGGATAAGATAACTTGTCTGCTTTCTCCAAAAACCAGCACCACACCTGTCCATAGGTTGTGTGTGGTATTACAGCTCATTACCATTTACTTCAATGGAGCAAACCTGCAATACCAGATACGACCTGTGGATAGGTGTGGTGCTGTTTTTGGAAGAAAGCAACCATATTTTTCTAATCCTGCACAGCCCCTGTTAGAAATAGTTCAAAAAAAGGGGGGAGAAAATAAATTTAAAAAAGGTAAAAAGAGGAACTCTGAGGTAAAAGAAATCAAACTAGACTGAAAGGAGTCTGCTGGAGGTGCCAGATGGAAAGACAGATTTCTGCCATGGGGACCAGATTAGTTGAAATGTATCTTGAAGGGGGGCTTCAGAGAGTGGGGTTTAATCCCTTCCCGCCCTATGAAGTGCTGTTGCATTGAAAAACTATGCAGTTCATCTTCGAATGGAGCGTCACAAAAACAAATTATTTTGTAAAAAATAAAACTATATAAATTTGGTATCGCCATAATCGTAATGACCCACAGAATCAAGTTATCATGCAATTCATGCCGCCCGATGAACACTGTAAAATCAAAACAGAAATGGCGGAATGACAGTTTTTTTTTTCAATTCACCCAACAAAATGAAGGTTTTTTAAAAAAAATAAATAATTTAATACATTATATGATACATTAGGCCGCAGGGTAAATTCCACATAAACAGCGCCATTCATCGGTTAACTGTTTAAATGATACCAGTCCAAGTGACCTTTATCGAAAAACACCATAAGAAATTTTTTCACAATTAACCTTCTAATTGGGCCTAGCATGTGTGATACTGTCTGCTAAGCCGTTGTATCTCAGCATATTATATGTGATACTGTCTGCTGAGCCGCTGTCTGCTATCAAGTAGCAGAGCTATCAGGTGTCATAGTGTAATGAAACAGGGTAGGGAGACGGACAGGTGAGCCCTAATCTACACGAAACTCAGTCCCTGCCTACTTGCACGGCCCGTCCTAAGTGACGGCATACAACTGGGCGACAGTCCCTACGCTCAATAAGTGCAAGACAGACAACACAAGACAAGGGCACACAGAAGAAAAAGGGGGAGGTAGGGGCAGTTGCCCACGGAAACACCATGAGCAACAGGCAGTGGTGAGCGAGCCGAGACAAACCAGGAGAGTACGAAGTAGCAAATCAGAGCAGGAGAATAGTCAGTCAAGCCGGGGTCAATAAGTAACTACGGTCAATAAGGTAAATAGCAAGAATCGCAGAGCCAGGTAACAAGACATTCACAGGCAATGTACATGCTGCAAGTGAGGGTAAAAATAGACCAAGGGCGGGAGCTAGAACCGTCAGGCCAGGCAGTGGTAACAGATCGCGTCACTCTAGCAGACCTTGGAGCTGATGAAGGCTGATTAACCCCGGGCGTCGACATAGAACCTGTGTCTGGCAAACCCTTTACAGTACCCCCCCCCCTTTTATGAGGGGCAACTGGACCTTTCCTAGGTGGCCCTGGCTTGTTGGGGAAACGAAGATGGAACTTCCTGAGCAATATACCGGCGTGAACATCCCGGGCGGGTACCCAAGTCCTCTCCTCAGGCCCGTATCCTCTCCAAAGGACCAGGTACTGGAGGGAGACTTGGACAAATCTTGGCTACCTCGAATTCTACCCCATCCGGAGTGAGAACAGGGACCGGAGGTTTCCTCGATGTAGCCAAGGATGGGGAACAGCTTTTCAAGAGGGAGGCATGGAACACGTGTATCTGAAAAGACGGGGGTAACTCCAGCCGGAAGGAGACAGGGTTGAGGACCCCAATGATTTTGTACGGCCCTATATACCGGGGAGCAAACTTCTTGGACGGAACTTTAAGGCGCAAATTTTTAGAAGACAGCCACACCAGGTCCCCGACCACAAACAGAGGGTTAGTTGAACGTCTTTTATCTGCCTGTGTCTTTTGGATGCTCTGGGACGCCTCAAGGTTCTTCTGAACATGGGCCCAGACTGTGCACAGTTCCCGATGAACGACATCTACCTTGCGATTGTTGGAACCCCCAGGTGAAACGGAGGACAACCGTGGATTAAACCCAAAATTACAGAAGAAGGGTAAAATCCCCGAAGAGTTACTGACCCGGTTATTAAGGGAAAACTCGGTGAGGGGAAAGAAGGTGACCCAATCATCTTGACAGTCTGAGATGAAAACACCTTAACTATTGTTCTAGAGACTGATTAGTCCTCTCAGTTTGGCCATTAGTTTCAGGATGGAAGGCCGAGGAAAAGGACAGATCAATCTCCAGCTTCTTACAGAAAGCTCTCCAAAACAATGAAACAAATTGTACCCCTCTGTCAGAAACAATATTGACCGGAACCCCATGGAGACGCAGGATGTGTTTGACAAACAAGGTAGCTAACGTTTTGGCATTGGGTAGTTTCTTGAGGGGTACAAAGTGGCACATCTTACTGAAGCGGTCTACTACTAACCCACACCACCTACTTGCCTTGGGACGGAGGCAGATCGATGATAAAATCCATTTAGATATGGGTCCAAGGTCTCTGGGGAATGGGCAAAGAACATAGTAAGCCCGCAGGTCGGGACCTGGGAGTCTTGGACCTAGCACAAATTTCACAAGTGGAGACGTAGGCCTTAACGTCTTTAAGCAACCCAGGCCACCAATAGGTTCTAGAAATGAGGTGCTTGGTACCCAGGATGCCTGGATGGCCAGATAGTGCGGAGTCATGATTCTCCCTGAGCAACCCTAGCCGGAATTGCAGGGGAACAAATAGCTTGTTCTCAGGAAGGTTCTCGGGAGCAGAAGCTTGATCAGCCGCAAATTTCGGAGAATAAGTCTGAATCCACAGAGGATATGATTATACCTGGGGGCAAAATACAAACGGGATCCTCCTCAGGAGGAGGGCTGGCCATGAAGCTACGCGACAGTGCATCAGCTTTAATATTTTTTGACCCAGCCCTATAGGTAACCACAAAGTTTAATCTCGTAAAAAACAATGCCCATCGAGCTTGTCTCGGGTTTAGCCTCCAGGCAGATTCTAGGAAAACCAGATTCTTGTGGTCAGTAAGGACTGTTACCTGGTGCCTAGCCCCCTCCAGGAAGTGACGTCACTCTTCAAATGCCTATTTAATGGCTAAGAGTTCGCGGTTGCCAACGTCATAGTTTCTCTCAGTGGAGGCGAACTCCCTGGAGAAGTAGGCACAGGGACGGAGATGGGTGAGAGACCTAGTACCCTGGGACAAGACAGCACCCACTGCCACCTCGGAGGCGTCAACCTCCATGATAAATGGCTCCATTTGGTTAGGCTGAATCAGCACTGGGACAGAGACAAAGCACCTCTTAAGGACCTCAAAAGGCTGGACCGCCTCCGGAGGCCTTTGGAGGAGATCAGCACCTTTACGAGTGAGGTCCGTAAGAGGCTTAGCGATGACCGAGAAGTTAGCATTAAATCTCCTGTAATAATTAGCAAACCCCAGGAAACACTGTAAGGCCTTCAGGAAGGCAGGGCGAATCCATTCTGCCACGGCCCTAACCTTGGCAGGGTCCATGCGGAATTCGTTAGGAGTGAGGATTTGACCCAAAAATGGTATCTCCTGCACCCCAAACACACATTTTTCGGTTTTTGCAAAGAGTTTGCTTTTCCGAAAGGCCTGGAGCACCTTCCTGACATGCTCAATGTGGGAGGACCAGTCCTTGAAAAAAAACACAAGTATATCATCAGGGTACACTTCAATAAATACCCCCAGATAGTCTCTTAAAATCTCATTTATGAAATTCTGGAGCATTACACAACCCAAAGGGCATTACGAGATATTCAAAATGACCTTCGGGTGTATTAAACACAGTCTTCCACTCATCCCCCTCTCTTATCCGGATAAGGTTATAAGCCCCCTGAAGATCGAACTTAGAGAACCATTGGGCCCCCTGAACCTGATTGAAGAGATCAGGAATCAAAGGAAGGGGATATTATTTAAATTTCGGTAATCGATGCACGGCCTAAGACCACCATCCTTCTTCCCCACGAAGAAGAAGCCAGCACCTACCGGAGAAGTAGAGGGGCGAATGTAACCCTTGGCCAGGCTTTCCTGGATATATTCTCTCATGGTTTCACATTCAGGACAAGAGAGATTAAATATCCTACCTTTAGGGAGCATAGCTCCTGGTACCAAATTGATTGCGTAATCGTACTCTCTGTGAGGAGGTAACTCTTCGGAGGCCCTTTTAGAAAAGACATCAGCGAAGTCCTGAATAAACTGAGGTAGAGTGTTCACCTCCTCAACGAGAGAAACCAAATTAATAGAAAAACATGACGTCATGCATTCATTACCCCATTTAGTAAGATTACCAGTATTCCAGTTAAAAGTGGGATTATGCGTCTGCAACCAAGGAAGGCCTAAAATCAAATCGGACGATAACCCCTGCATCACTAACACAGAACACTGCTCCAAATGCATGGAGCCAACAATGAGTTCAAAAACAGGGGTATGCTGCATAAAATAACCATTAGCAAGCAGAGTGGAATCAATACCCACTACCTGGACAGGTTTAGGCAAATCAATTAATGGCATAGCTAGATACATAGCAAATTCTACAGACATAGTATTAGTAGCAGACCCTGAATCCACAAAGGCACTGCCGGTGGCAGACCTTCCATCAAAAGAGACCTGAAAGGGAAGCAAGATTTTATTAGGCTTCATGTTTGCGGCTAATACCTGTGCGCCCAAGCGACCTCCCCGATGGTCACTTAGGCGCGGAAGTTTTCCTGCTGCTTATTCTTGCGCCTGGGACAGGAGTTCAATAGATGCTTGTCATCCCCACAGTAGAAGCAGAGACCATTCTTTCTGCGGAAATCTCTACGTTGTTGGGGAGACACGGAGGCCCCGAGTTGCATCTGTTCATCCGAGTTCTCCGTGGAAGAACGAAGCAACGGAACCCCTGGAGCCATCATAGGAGAGCCAGAGGTGAAGGCACCAGAATGTTCAAGTCGTCGTTCCCTGAGACGTCAGTCAAGACGTACCGCTAAAGCCATAGCCTGATCTAGAGAGTCTGAAGTGGGATAGCTAACTAACAGGTCTTTCAGGGCGTTCGACAGACGCAATCTAAACTAGCACCTCAAGGCAGGGTCATTCCACCTAGAAGCTACACACCACTTACTAAAGTTAGAACAGTATTCCTCAATGGGTCTCTTACCCTGACGTAAGGTCACCAGCCAGTCTTGTCAGTCTCGTCATAGATGAGCCCGAGAGCAGAAAAAAAAAGGTCAACAGAAGAAAGTTCAGGGGCGTCAGGAGCCAAGGAGAAGGCTCATTCCTGGGGGCCGTCCTGGAGCTGGGACCTAATTATACCCACTCGCTGGCTCTCAGAACCTGAGGAGTGGGGTCTTAATTGGAAATAGAGTCTACAACTCTCCCGAAAAGAGAAAAAAGTCTTCCGGTCCCCTGAGAACTGGTCAGGCAACTTGAGGTGGGGTTCAGAAGGTGAGGTGAAGGGCACTACCTGGGTAGCATCACGCTAGTTGAACCTCTGAGCCAGGTCTTGGACCTGTAGGGAGAGACCTTGCATTTGCTGAGCTAGGGTCTCAAGGGGATCCATAGTAGAGTCAGGGACCAGGGTAAGAAAAGGTATAGGGCCTGTGATTATGTAATGAAACGGGGTAGGGAGACGGACAGGTGAGCCCTAATCTACCCGCAACTCAGTCCCTGCCTACTTGCACGGCCCTTTCTAAGTGACGGCGTACAACTGGGCGACGGTCCCTACGCTCAATAAGTGCAAGACAGACAACACAAGACAAGGGCACACAAAAGAAAAAGGGGGAGGTAGGGGCTGTTGCCCATGGAAACACCGTGAGCAACAGGCAGTGGTGAACCAGCCGAGACAAACCAGGAGAGTACAAAGTAGCAAATCAGAGCAGGAGAATAGTCAGTCAAGCCAGGATTAATATTCAACAGTGGTCAATAAGGTAAATAGCAAGAATCGCAGAGCCAGGAAACCAGACAATCACAGGCAAGGAACATGCAGCAAGTGAGGGTAAACATAGACAAAGGGCGGGAGCTAGAACCGTCAGGCCAGGCTGTGATAGGATCTCCCTCTCCTCAGCCTGCCAGCCTGAGTGGTAACAGATCGCGTCACTCTAGCAGACCTTAGAGCTGATGAAGGCTGATTAACCCCAGGCGTCGACACAGAACCTGTGTCTGGCAAATCCTTTACACATAGTCTGTGTAATGGCAGGAAGGAGGTGAAGGGAAAGTGAGCCCTAATCTACCCACCGCCCTGTCCCTGCCTACTTGCAACGACCCGCCCTAGGCGACGGGGTACAACTGGGCTGCGGTCCCTACGCTGTCTAAGTGCACGGGAGAACAAACAGGGAACACGCAAGGGAAGGGGCCGTAGCCACGGAACACCACGAGGAAACGGAGCGGTGAATGAGTAGTCAGGACCAGGATGAAGTGGAGTATACCAAAGTGAGCACGGAGAAGGAAGCAAGCCAGGGGCAAAGCAAAGCAGGTTAAGCGGAACTGCAGCAAGGCAGAAGCACGGCAGAAGCAGGCTGGAGCAAGCAGCAGTGAGGCCAGGAATCCAGAAGAATTACAAGCACTGAGGAAGAGAACACGGCAGGTAATAAAGGACAGGGGGCGGAGCTAACGCCGACTGACCAGGCCGCGATAGGCTCTCCCACTCCTGAGCCTGCCACCCTGGTTGGTGGGAGATGGTGTCAGTCGAACAGGTCTGGCCTCAGGTGTGGATTGATTAATCCCAGGAGTATACCTAGACGTAGTACCTGGCAGATCCCTAACAGTACTCCCCCTTTTATGAGGGGCCACCGGACCCTTACTAAGAGGACCCGGTTTAGTAGGGAAGAGAAGGTGGAACCTCCTGATCAATACCCCAGCGTGAACATCACGGGCTGGTACCCAAGTCCTCTCCTCCGGCCCGTATCCTCTCCAATGGACCAGGTACTGGAGGGAGCCCTGGACCATCCTACTGTCCATAATCTTGGCCACCTCGAATTCCACCCCCTCAGGGGTGAGAACGGGAACAAGAGGTTTCCTCGAGGGGGACCAGGATGGGGAGCAGCGTTTAAGGAGGGAGGCATGGAAGACGTCATGTATGCGAAAGGATGGGGGCAGCTCCAGACGGAAGGATACAGGGTTGAGGACTTCAATGATCTTATAAGGTCCAATAAATCGGGGAGCAAACTTCCTGTACGGGACCTTAAGGCGCAAGTTCCTGGACGACAACCAGACCAAATCCCCGACGACAAACCGGGGGTTAGCAGAACGTCTACTCTCCACCTGATTATTTTGTGCGCTCTGGGACGCCTCTAGGTTCTTCTGAACCTGGGCCCAGACCGTGCACAGTTCCCGATGAACATCCTCTACCTCAGGATTATTGGAACAACCAGGGGAAACGGAGGAGAACCTTGGTTTAAACCCGAAATAACCCGATTATTCAGGGAAAATTCAGCAAGGGGAAGGAATGAGACCCAATCGAATTGACAGTCAGAGATGAAACACCTTAAATATTGTTCCAGGGATTGGTTAGTCCTTTCCGTTTGGCCATTAGTTTCGGGATGGAAGGCGGAGGAGAAGGACAGATCAATCTCCAACTTTTTACAAAAAGCTCTCCAAAATAAGGAAACAAATTGTACCCCTCTGTCAGAAACGATATTGACTGGGGCCCCATGGAGACGCAGGATGTGTTTCACAAACAAAGAAGCTAAGGTCTTGGCGTTAGGTAGCTTCTTAAGGGGCACAAAGTGGCACATCTTGCTGAAGCGGTCTACTACCACCCACACCACCGACTTGCCCTGAGATGGAGGCAAATCGGTGATAAAATCCATGGAGATATGGGTCCAAGGTCTCTGGGGAATGGGCAAGGAACGTAGTAGGCCCGCAGGTCGGGACCTAGGGGTTTTGGACCTAGCGCAAACCTCACAAGCGGCGACGTAAGCCCTAACGTCTTTAGGCAACCCAGGCCACCAATAGTTTCTGGTAATGAGGTGTTTGGTGCCCAAGATGCCAGGATGACCAGATAGAGCGGAGTCATGGTTTTCCCTGAGTACCCTTAGCCGGAATTGCAGGGGAACAAACAGTTTGTCCCCAGGGACGTTCCCGGGAGCTGCACCCTGATCAGCCGCAATATCAGAAGCTAAATCAGAGTCCGTGGCAGAAACGATTATACCAGGGGGTAAAATACAAGCAGGATCCTTCTCGGAAGGAGGATTGGCCATGAAACTACGTGACAGAGCATCATCCTTAATCTTCTTGGACCCAGCCCTATAGGTAACCAAGAAATTAAATCTGGTAAAGAATAGTGCCCACCGAGCTTGTCTAGGATTAAGCCTCCGGGCCGATTCTAGGAAAACCAGATTCTTGTGATCCGTAAGGACCGTTACCTGGTGTCTGGCCCCCTCCAGGAAATGCCGCCACTCTTCAAAAGCCCATTTAATGGCTAGAAGTTTGTGATTGCCAATATCATAGTTACTCTCCGTGGGTGAAAACTTCCTAGAGAAGTAAGCACAGGGGCGGAGATGGGTGAGGGAGCTGGTACCCTGGGACAAGACGGCCCCCACTCCCACCTCGGATGCGTCAACCTCCACAATAAATGGCTCCTCTTGGTTGGGCTGAATCAGCACGGGGGCCGAGATAAAGCACTTCTTGAGGGTCTCAAAGGCCTGGACGGCCTCAAGGGGCCAATGGAGGACATCAGCACCCTTGCGAGTAAGGTCCGTAAGAGGCTTAGCGACGACCGAGAAGTTGGCAATAAATCTCCTGTAATAGTTGGCGAACCCTAAAAAACACTGTAACGCCTTAAGGGAGGCAGGTTGGACCCATTCCGCCACAGCCTGAACCTTGGCAGGGTCCATGCGGAATTCACGAGGAGTGTTTATTTGCCCTAAAAATGGTATCTCCTGTACCCCAAAGACACATTTTTCAGTCTTAGCAAACAGATTATTCTCCTGAAGGACCTGGAGCACCTTCCTGACATGCTCCACGTGGGAGGACCAGTCCTTGGAAAACACCAGTATGTCATCAAGGTACACAACAAGAAAATTACCCAGGTAATCTCTCAGGATTTCATTAATAAAATTCTGGAAGACAGCAGGGGCATTACACAACCCAAAGGGCATGACCAGGTATTCAAAATGACCCTCGGGTGTGTTGAACGCAGTTTTCCACTCATCCCCCTCTTTGATGCGGATAAGGTTATATGCCCCCCGTAGATCGAACTTAGAAAACCATTGGGCTCCCTGAACCTGATTAAAAAGATCCGGAATCAAAAGAAGTGGGTACTGGTTCCTTACGGTGACCTTATTCAGGTTACGATAATCAATGCACGGCCTAAGACCCCCATCCTTCTTCCCCACGAAAAAGAAGCCAGCACCTACAGGAGAAGTCGAGGGGCGAATGAAACCCTTGGCCAGGCATTCTTGGATATACACCCTCATAGCTTCACGTTCAGGACATGAAAGATTAAATATCCTACCCTTAGGAAGCTTGGCACCAGGCACCAAATCGATGGCGCAATCGTAATCTCTATGGGGGGGCAACACCTGGGAGGCCTCCTTAGAAAACACATCGGCGAAGTCCTGAACAAACTCAGGAAGCGTGTTTACCTCCTCCCGGGGAGAAATAGAGTTAACAGAAAGACATGACATAAGACATTCACTACCACATTTGGTGAGATCCCCAGTATTCCAATCAAACGTGGGATTATGCAGCTGCAACCAAGGAAGACCTAATACCAGATCGGACGATAATCCCTGCATCACCAGTACAGAGCACTGCTCCAAATGCATGGAGCCAACAAGGAGTTCAAAAACAGGAGTATGCTGTGTAAAATAACCATTAGCAAGGGGAGTTGAGTCGATACCTACTACAGGGATAGGATAAGGTAAATCAATAAAAGGCATCTTTAGAGACATAGCAAATTCCACAGACATGATATTAGCAGATGAGCCAGAATCCACGAAAGCACTGCCCGTGGCAGACCGGCCAGCAAACGAGACCTGAAAGGGAAGCAAAATTTTATTGCGTTTCACATTAACGGGAAATACCTGTGCGCCCAAGTGACCTCCCCGATGATCACTTAGGCGCGGAAGTTTTCCGGCTTCTTATTCTTGGGACAGGTGTTCAGTAAATGCTTGTCGTCCCCACAGTAGAAGCAGAGACCATTCATTCTGCGAAACTCCCTACGTTGTCGAGGGGACATGGAGGCCCCGAGTTGCATAGGTACCTCCGAGTCCTCCGTGGAGGGGCGAGGAGACGGGACCTCGGGGGGGATCGCAGAAAAGTCAGAGGGGAGCACATTGAAGCGTTCAAGCTGACATTCCCTGAGACGTCGGTCAAGTCGTACTGCTAGGGCCATAACCTGGTCAAGGGAGTCAGAAGAGGGGTAGCTAACCAGCAGATCCTTCAGGGCGTCAGATAATCCTAACCTAAACTGGCACCTTAGGGCCTGATCGTTCCACCGAGAAGCTACGCACCACTTTCTAAAATCAGAACAGTATTCCTCAACCGGTCTCCTACCCTGACGTAAGGTCACCAGCTGACTCTCGGCTAAAGCAGTCCTGTCAGTCTCGTCGTAAATGAGTCCGAGGGCAGAGAAAAAACGATCAACAGAGGAAAGTTCAGGGGCGTCAGGAGCCAAGGAGAAGGCCCATTCTTGGGGCCCTTCCTGGAGTCGGGATATGATGATACCCACCCGCTGGTTCTCGGAACCTGAGGAGTGGGGTTTTAGGCGGAAATACAGTCTGCAACTCTCCCGGAAGGAGAGAAACGTCTTACGGTCCCCTGAGAACCGGTCAGGTAACTTGAGGTCGGGTTCTAGAGGTGAGGTGAGGGGTACTACTAAGGCAGGGTCACCCTGGTTGACCCTCTGGGCCAGGGCCTGGACCTGTAGGGAGAGGCCCTGCATCTGCTGGGTCAGGGTCTCAAGGGGGTCCATGATAGCGTCAGCGTAGGAGAAATGGTAGACTAGGTAGGGGCTTGTAATTATGTAATGGCAGGAAGGAGGTGAAGGGAAAGTGAGCCCTAATCTACCCACCGCCCTGTCCCTGCCTACTTGCAACGACCCGCCCTAGGCGACGGGGTACAACTGGGCGGCGGTCCCTACGATGTCTAAGTGCACGGGAGAACAAACAGGGAACATGCAAGGGAAGGGGCAGTAGCCACGGAACGCCGCGAGGAAACGGAGCGGTGAATGAGTAGTCAGGACCAGGATGAAGTGGAGTATACCAAAGTGAGCACGGAGAAGGAAGCAAGCCAGGGGCAAAGCAAAGCAGGTTAAGCGGAACTGCAGCAAGGCAGAAGCACGGCAGAAGCAGGCTGGAGCAAGCAGCAGTGAGGCCAGGAATCCAGAAGAATTACAAGCACTGAGGAAGAGAACACGGCAGGTAATAAAGGACAGGGGGCGGAGCTAACTCCGACTGACCAGGCCGCGATAGGCTCTCCCACTCCTGAGCCTGCCACCCTGGTTGGTGGGAGATGGTGTCAGTCGAACAGGTCTGGCCTCAGGTGTGGATTGATTAATCCCAGGAGTATACCTAGACGTAGTACCTGGCAGATCCCTAACAGTCTGGATTCACATAAGCACATTACGTCCGTAATGGACGGAACGTATTTCGGCCGCAAGTCCCGGATCGAACACACTGCAGGGAGCCAGGCTCCTAGCATCATAGTTATCTGCGACGCTAGGAGTCCCTGCCTCTCCGCGGAACTACTGTCCCGTACTGAAAACTTGATTACAGTACGGGACAGTTGTTCTGCAGCGAGGCATGGACTCCTAGCATCGTACATAACTATGATGCTAGGAGCCCGGCTCCCTGCACTGTGTTCGGTCCAGGACTTGCGGTCGAAATACGTTCCGTCCATTACGGATGTAACATGGTCGTGTGAACCCTGCCTTAGGATTCACACGCAAAGTAAAAAATGGCTGAAAATTACAGAGCTGTTTTCAGAGAACACAGCCTTTGATTTACAGACGTTTTTGAAGTTGAAGACGTTTTTGGAGGTGTTTAGTTCTAGATGTTTTTGGAGCTGTTTTTCCATTGACACAATGAAAAACATCTCCAAAAACGTCTCAAGAAGTGACATGCTCCTTGTTTTTACGTGCCGTTTTAAAATACAATAGGCAGATATTTGTAGGCATTGGGCTACCGATTTTTCAGTCGTATTTGAAGGTGTTTACGCCCCGAAATACGCCTGAAAACACAGCGTGTGAATATACCCTTAAAGATACACTGTCTCAGATATATATATCTTTTTAGTTTGTTTTTTAGGGGGGTGGGCAAAACATGTCTTGTGGAACAAGACAGTCTGATTGGACAGTCTGATTAGTGGGGGAGATACAGGGTCTGGCTTAGGCCTTTTGTTACACACTCAATGTAAAATTGTACACTAGCTCGGAGCTGGCATTGATTTCTGCTTTACATTACGCCCGTTACTGGCGTAAATGATAGTAAAATTGTCGCCCCTTTCCGCAAAGCACCACACACTTTTCAAAAAAGCGCCAAAGGCAGCGTAAACTGACCAAAAACGTTCCCGCAAATTGCGACTTTTGGGACTTTTCTATGCCAGATAAGCGGCTTAGCAAGGTTAATAAATTCTCCTCTAAGGCTACAGACAGTAATACAATATTTTAATGCAAGGATGTGTACACTCAGTGTCTGACTGAGGTACCTTGGACCCACCAAAGGAAATAATTATTGGGGGTCTACACTTCAACTATATAGAAATAATGTGAACACTCTTAACCCTTTCAAGACCGAGCTCATTTTGGCCTTCATGACCAGCCCCATTTTCTCAAATCTGACATGTGTCAATTTATGTGTCAATAACTCTGGAATGCTTTTGCCTATTCAAGCGATTCTGAGATTTTTTTCTCGTGACATATTGTACTTTATGTTAGTGGAAAAATTTGGTCAATAAATGTATTGCTTATTTGTGAAAAACACCAAAATGTAGAGAAAATTTGCAAAAATTATGATTTTTCTCATTTTGAATGTATCTGCTTGTAAAACAGATAGTAATACCACACAAAATAGTTACTATTTTACATATTCCATATGTCAACTTTATATTGGCATCGTTTTTTGAACATCCTTTTATTTTTCTAGGACATTACAAGGCTTAGAACTTTAGCAGCAATTTCTCACATTTTCAAGAAAATTTCAAAAGGCTATTTTTACAGGGACCAGTTCAGTTCTGAAGTGGCTTTGAGGGCCTTATGTACTAAATAGACCCCCATAAATCACCCCATATTAAAAATTGCACCCCTCAAAGTATTCAAAACAGCAGTCAGAAAGTTTCTTAACCCTTTAGGGGCTTCACCGGAATTAAAGCAATGTAGAGGTGAAATTTACAAATTTTATTTTTTTTGCTGAAATTCATTTGTAATACATTTTTTTCTGTAACACAGAAGGTTTTACACGAGAAATGCAACTGAATATTTATTGCCCAGATTCTGCAGTTTTTAGAAATATCCCACATGTGGCTCTAGTGTGATAATGGACTGAAGCACCGGCCTCAGAAGCAAAGGAGCACCCAGTGGATTTTGGGGCCTCCTTTTTTTAGAATATATTTTAGCCACCATGTCAGGTTTGAAGAGGTCTTGTGGTGCCAAAACAGTGGAAATCCTCCAAAAGTGAGACGGTTTTGGAAACTACACACCTCAAGGAATTTATCTAGGGGTATAGTTAGCATCTTGACCCCACAGGTCTTTTGCTACATTTATTGGAGTTTGTCTGTGAAAGTGAAAATCGACTTTTTTTCTAAAAAATATAAAAAAAAATTATATTTGCAAGGAATAAAGATTAAAAAACACCCCAAAACTTGTAAAGCTACTTCTCCCGATTACGCCAATACCCCATATGTGGTACTAAACGGCTGTTTGGACCCACGGTAGAGCTCAGAAGAGAAGGAGCGCCATTTGGATTTTGAAGCGCAGATTTTGCTGGATTGGTTTTCAGTGCCATGTCGCGTTTGCAACGCCCTGGAGTAAGCAAAACAGTGGAATCCCCCCAAAACTGACCCCGTTTTGAAGACTACACCCCTCAAGGAATTTTTCTAGGAGTATAGTTAGCATTTTGACCCCACAGTTTTTTTGCTGAATTTAGTAGAATTAGGCCGTTTGGACCCACGGTAGAGCTCAGAAGAGAAGGAGCGCCATTTGGATTTTGAAGCGCAGATTTTGCTGGATTGGTTTTCAGTGCCATGTCGCGTTTGCAACGCCCTGGAGTAAGCAAAACAGTGGAATCCCCCCAAAACTGACCCCGTTTTGAAGACTACACCCCTCAAGGAATTTTTCTAGGAGTATAGTTAGCATTTTGACCCCACAGTTTTTTTGCTGAATTTAGTAGAATTAGGCCGTGAAAATGAAAATCTACTTTTTCCTGAAAAAACATAGAAATATTTTATTTTTACAATGAATAAAGGAGAAAAATCACCCCAAAATTTGTAAAGCAATTTGTCCTGATTACAGCAATACGCCATATGTGGTAATAAACTGCTGTTTGGACCCACGGCAGGACTCAGAAGGGAAGGAACAATATTTGGCTTTTGGAGCTCAAATTTAGCTCGAATGGTTTTCAGGTGTCATGTCGCATTTGCAAAGCCCCTGAGGGGACAAAACAGTGGAAACCTCCCAAAAGTCCCTTTAGGGGACTGGAACGAGTGATCATTAGGTCGCTGGTACAATACACTGCAATACTAATGTATTGCAGTATAATGTCATTTTACAGGCTCCTGTAACAGCGTGATCGCTGTTCCTGTCCATTAGTCCCGGGTGTCAGCTGTAATACACAGCTGACACCTGCATAATATGGAGCGGGCGCAGTGCGTGAGCCCGCTTTATATATAACCCGTCGCACCACGACATGCTATTAAGTTGTGGTGCGCGAAGGCATTAATGTGCAGCGGATGGTGCAAATTGAAAATTTAAATTTTCCACTGATATGCCATTTTAATGCACAATATATTGTGCCCAGTTTGTGCCACTGAAGACAAATACCTCATACAATGTTGAGCGGGTTCTCCTGGATATAAAATATCATATATGTGGACGTAAGGTGGTGCTTGGGCACGCTGTGGGGTTCAGAAGGGAGGGAACGCCATTTGGCTTTTGGAGCACAGATTTTGCTTGGTAACTGTTCAGTTTGGGGTTTTGCTGGTATTTCAGTTTATAATGTGGGGGTATGTGCAAACTGGACAGAGTACATCAGGACATAATAAGAGGGTATAATAATGGGGTAAATAAATAATAATTTGCAGATATGTGGCCGGTGTCGCACTGATAAATGGCGCCCGATCTTATCCGCTTTTAGAAAACACTGCACATTTTGCATCGCCATATTCTGAGAGCCAGAACTTTTTGATTTTTTCTCCACCGGAGCTGTGTGAGGACTTATTTGTTGCGGGAGAATTTGTACTTTTCATTGGTACCATTTTAGGGTACATGTGATTTTTTTTTATCACTCTTTATTAGATTTTTTTGGCAAGCCAGGTGACCAAAAACCATAAATTCTGACAATGTTTTTTGTATTTTTTTTTACAGTGTTCACCGTGCGCTATAAATGACATTATACCTTATTCTGCGGGTCGGTACGATTACGGCGATACCAGATGTATATAGGTTTTTATGTTTTGTGGCGATTGCGCAATAAAATCACTTTTCGATAAAATTATTTATTTTTTGTGTCACCATATTCTGAGAGACATAATTTTTTATTTTTCAGTCAAAAAAGCGGTGTAAGGGCTTGTTTATTGCGGGACGGGTTGTAGTTTTTATTGGTACTATTTTAGGGTACATGCAACTTTTTGATCACTTTTTATTCTATATTTTGGGAAGGTTGATGACCAAAAAATAGTGATTCTGACATTGTTTTTTAATTATTTTTTTTGCGCTGTTCACCGTGCGGGAAAAATAATATTATAGGTTTATAGTTTGGGTCCGTACGATCGCGGTGATACCAAATATGTGTACTTTTTTAACATTTTCATTTTTTTCCTATAATAGGAAAAAAAGCATTTTTTGTATTTGTAACTTTTATAACTTGTTTTTACACTTTTATAAAAAATTGTAATTACTTTCTTTTTTACTTTTTACTTGTTTTACTTGAAGACCTGCAGCACTGATCGCTGCTATAATACATTACACTACCTAGATAGTGTAACGTATTATAAACTGTCAGTGTGACGCTGAGAGTCACACTGACAGGAAGCTTATGAGGACCGGCCTCCGGCTGGTTCTCATAGGCTGTCGTGCATGGCAAACCCGGTGGCTGTTATATGGCCCCCGGTTCTGCCTTATAACCGACTGCAGCACCCGCAATCGGTCCCCGGGAAAGTTTGTTGTAGCAACAAACTTTCCAGCTTGTTATAGCAACAAACTTTCCAGTTCGTTGCTACAACACACTTTCCCTGCGATCACATGACCGGGACCTGAACTAATTAGGTCCCGATCATATCTCCGGGACCAGAGGCAGGTGATAACAGCGCGATCCGGGTGTCAGCACTACTCAGAGACACCCGGATCGCGCTTTTAACACCCACCGTGAATTCACGTTGGCGCTGCACAGAGCCCAGCAAGCGCCGACGTGAATATACAGTGGGCGGTCCGGAAGCGGTTAATTGTGTACTAAAAACGTGTGTAGTAAAACAAAGACCAATATTCCCACCATATAGTGACAGATATCAGTCCTACACAGGCTTTCTGCAGACCATATACACTACCGTTCAAAAGTTTAGGGTCACTTAGAAATTTCCTTATTTTTGAAAGAAAAGCACAGTTTTTTTCAATGAAGATAACATTAAATTAATCAGAAATCCACTCTATACATTGTTAATGTGGTAAATGACTATTCTAGCTGAAAACGACTGGTTATTAATGCAATATCTACATAGGTGTATAGAGGCCCATTTCCAGCAACCATCACTCCAGTGTTCTAATGGTACATTGTGTTTGCTAACTGTGTTAGGGCGGATTTACACGAGCGTGTGCGTTTTGCGCACGCAAAAAACGCTGCGTTTTGCGTGCGCAAAAGGCACTTAACAGCTCCGTGTGTCATGTACATATGGTGCGCGGCTGCGTGCTTTTCACGCATCCGCCATCATTATGACACTCCGTTTGTGGTGCTTTTCTGTTTACATTCATTCTTTTACTGCGGTTGCGAGAATAACGCGCATCCCACGGAAGTGCTTCCGTGCGGCGCGCGTGATTTTCACGCACCCATTGACTTCAATGGGTGCATGATGCACGAAAAACGCCGAAATATAGGACATGTCGTGAGTTTTACGCAGCGGAATCACGCTGCGCAAAAATCACTGACAGTCTGCACTGCCCCATAGGCTTGCATAGGTCCGTGCCACACGCATGAAAAACACGCGGGTGGCACGGACATATTACACGTTCGTGTAAAGCCGCCCTTAGAAGGCTAATGGATGATTAGAAAACACTTGATAACCCTTGTGCAATTATGTTAGCACCGCTGTAAACAGTTTTGCTGTTTAGAGGAGCTATAGAACTGACCTTCCTTTGAGCTAGTTGAGAATCTGGAGCATTACATTTGTGGAATGAACTCTCCAAATGGCTAGAAAAAGAGAGCTTTCATGTGAAACTCAACAGTCTATTCTTGTTCTTAGAAATGAAGGCTATTCCATGCAAGAAATTGTCAAGAAACTGAAGATTTCCTACAACGGTGTGTACTACTCCCTTCAGAGGACAGCACAAACAGGCTCTAACCAGAGTTGAAAGAGAAGTGGGAGGCCCCGCTGCACAACTGAGCAACAAGACAAGTACATTAGAGTCTCTAGTTTGAGAAATAGACGCCTCACAGGTCTTCAACTGGCAGCTTCATTAAATAGTACCCGCAAAACGCCAGTGTCAACGTCTAGAGTGAAGAGGCAACTCCGGGATGCTGGCCTTCAGGGCAGAGTGGCAAAGAAAAAAACATATCTGAGACTGGCTAATAAAAGGAAAAGATTAACATGGGCAAAAGCACACAGACATTGGACAGAGGAAGATTGGAAAAAAGTGTTATGGACAGACAAATCGAAGTTTGAGGTGTTTGGATCACACAGAAGAACATTTGAGAGACGCAGAACAACTGAAAAGATGCTGGAAGAGTGCCTGACGCCATCTGTCAAGCATGGTGGAGGTAATGTGATGGTCTGGGGTTGCTTTGGTGCTGGTAAAGTGGGAGATTTGTACAAGGTAAAAGGGATTTTGAATAAGGAAGGCTATCACTCCATTTTGCAACGCCATGCCATACCCTGTGACAGCGCTTGATTGGAGCCAATTTCATCCTACAACAGGACAATGACTCAAAGCACACCTCCAAATTATGCAAGAACTATTTAGGGAAGAAACAGGCAGCTGGTATTCTATCTGTAATGGAGTGGCCAGCGCAGTCACCAGATCTCAACCCCATAGAGCTGTTGTGGGAGCAGCTTGACCGTATGGTACGCAAGAAGTGCCCATCAAGCCAATCCAACTTGTGGGAGGGGCTTCTGGAAGCATGGGGTGCAACTTCTCCCGATTACCTCAGCAAATTAATAGCTAGAATGCCAAAGGTCTGCAATGCTGTAATTGCTGCAAATGGAGCATTCTTTGACAAAAGCAAAGTTTGGAGGAGAAAATTATTTTTTCAAATAAAAATCATTATTTCTAACCTTGTCAATGTCTTGACTACATTTTCTAGTCATTTTGCAACTCATTTGATAAATATAAGTGTGAGTTTTCATGGAAAACACAAAATTGTCTGGGTGACACCAAACTTTTAAACGGTAGTGTAAGTTAATACAGTGCAGTGAAATTCAGTGACTCACAGGTGACATCTTCTCAGATTGGAGTCGTTCATGTTCTCTTTTCTTCTTCATCCGGCCCAGAATGCCATGTTGACTTCCAGTCTTCTTCATCTCCAATGCCCAAGCACAAACCACAGGATATGTCATGAAAGTGTTGATGTAACCTGTATACCACGTTCACGTGACCCAATGTGCCACGTCACAGCTTATTCAAATCATGGAAGCGTTCAGTCTACATGACTACCGCCCGTCACGGTGCGCATACCTTAGATCAAAATTTCGACATATAGCTAACTCTAAACCTCATAAGCTAATTTTCTTTAGCTATTATACTAGGATGTACAATTCTATGTTAAAATATTATCATATTAGTCATGTGTCCTAGAATACCCACATCCAGCGATAGATGGGATGGGTGAAACAGAAAAGTTTTGGACTTGCGATGTGCTGCTGATCTCTCCTTTTGGGGGTAATATACAGGGAATATGGGGGTTATATAAGGGACTCCCATGATCCCTGTATATACCAGCCATCATCCCCATATATAACCACCATTATCCGTGTATGTACCAGCCCACCATTATCTCGGTATAAAATCTCCATCACCCCTGTATATACCATTAGGGTGGGCACTGTCAGCTTGCTGTGGCGTGCGGGCATTGTGGCTAAACAAGAAGTAAATGGGGTGAGCATTGAGGATACTGTGGACCAATAGGATGCCTGAATCGCCGGTATATGGGAGAAGTACAGCAGAATCTGAAAATATGCCTCCTGATTGCTTAAAGGCTATGTACACCTTTGCTGTAATGATGGGGGTAGGGAAACAGACAAGTGAGCCCTAATCTACCCTCCACTCAGTCCCTGCCTACTTGCAACGACCCGCCCTAGGCGACAGGGTACAACTGGGCGACAGTCCCTACGCTCAGTAAGTGCACGACAGACAAATAGACAAGGGTACACAAAGCTAAGGGAAATGGGGCAGTTGCCTACGGCAACACCGTGAGCAACAAGAGTGGTGAACGAGCCAAGTCAAACCAGGAGTGTACGAGGTACCAAATGCTGAGCAGGAGAGTAGTGAACAAGCCGAGTCAAACCAGGAGTGTACGAGGTACCAAACGCAGAGCAGGAGAGTAGTGAGTAAGCCAGGGTCAGTATGAAGCAGGGTCAAATAGTTCAGAAGCTGCAGCAGGGCCAGGAAACCACACGAGAAGAATCACAAGCAAGGAGGAACAGGAAAGGCAGGTATTAATAGACAGAGGGCGGGAGCTAGCTCCGTCTGGCCAGGCTGTGATAGGCTCTCCCACTCCTAAGCCTGCCATCCTGAGTGGTGGAAGATGGAGTCAGTCTCACAGACATAGAAGCAGGTGCAGACTGATTACCTATGGGCGTAGATACAGAAGCTGTGCCTGGCAGATCCTTAACAGTACCCCCCTTTTATAAGGGGCCACCGGACCCTTTCTAGGTGGACCTGGTTTATTGGGGAAACGAAGGTGGAACTTCCTGACCAATACCCCAGCGTGAACATCCCGGGCGGGTACCCAAGTCCTCTCCTCAGGCCCGTATCCTCTCCAATGGACCAGGTACTGGAGGGAGCCTTGGACCATCTTGCTGTCCACAATCTTGGCCACCTCGAATTCCACCCCCTCAGGGGTGAGAACGGGGACAGGAGGTTTCCTCGAGGAAGCCAAGGACGGGGAGCAGCGTTTAAGGAGGGAGGCATGAAACACGTTGTGTATTCGAAAAGATGGGGGCAACTCCAGTCGGAAGGAGACAAGATTGAGGACTTCAATTACCTTATACGGCCCTATAAATCTGGGAGCAAACTTCTTGGATGGGACCTTAAGGCGCAAGTTCTTAGACGATAGCCACACCAGATCCCCGACCATAAACAAGGGGTTAGCAGAACGTCTTCTATCTGCCTGAGTTTTTTGTATGCTCTGGGACGCCTCTAGGTTCTTCTGAACCTGGGCCCAGACTGTGCACAGTTCCCGATGAACGACCTCTACCTCGGGATTGTTGGAACTACCAGGTGAAACGGAGGAGAACCGTGGATTAAACCCAAAATTACAGAAAAAGGGGGAGACCCCTGACGAGTTACTGACCCGCTTATTAAGGGAAAATTCGGCGAGGGGAATGAATGAGACCCAATCATATTGACAGTCAGAGATAAAACACCTTAAATATTGTTCTAGAGGCTGATTAGTCCTCTCGGTTTGGCCATTAGTTTCAGGATGGAAGGCAGAGGAGAAGGACAGATCAATCTCCAACTTTTTACAGAAGGCTCTCCAAAACAATGAAACAAATTGTACCCCTCTATCCAAAACAATATTGACAGGGACCCCATGGAGACGCAGGATGTGTTTGACAAACAAGGTAGCTAACGTCTTAGCATTGGGTAGTTTCTTGAGGGGCACAAAGTGGCACATCTTACTGAAGCGGTCTACTACAACCCACACCACCGACTTGCCTTGAGATGGAGGCAAATCGGTGATAAAATCCATGGAGATATGGGTCCAAGTCTCTGGGGAATGGGCAAAGAACGTAGTAAGTCCCCTGGTCGGGACCTGGGAGTCTTGGACCTAGCACAAACCTCACAAGCGGCGACGTAGGCCTTAACGTTTTTAGGCAACCCAGGCCACCAATAGTTTCTGGCAATGAGGTGCTTGGTACCCAGGATGCCTGGATGACCAGATAGTGCGGAGTCATGATTTTCTCTAAGTACCCTTAGCCGGAATTGCAGGGGAACAAACAGCTTGTTCTCAGGAAGGTTCCCGGGAGCTGAACCTTGATCAGCCGCAATTTCAGAGACTAAATCAGAATCAATAGAAGAAATGATTATAACCGGAGGGAAGGTACAAGCAAGATCTTCCTCCGAAGGAGGGCTGGCTATGAAGCTACGCGAAATTGCATCAGCCTTAATATTTTTAGACCCAGCCCTATAGGTAACCAAAAAGTTGAATCTGGTAAAAAATAGCGCCCATCGAGCTTGTCTCGGGTTTAGCCTCCGGGCAGATTCTAGGAAGACCAGATTCTTGTGGTCGGTAAGGAACGTTACCTGGTGCCTAGCCCCCTCCAGGAAGTGGCGCCACTCTTCAAATGCCCATTTAATGGCTAAGAGTTCGCGGTTGCCAATATCATAGTTACTCTCAGTGGGCGAAAACTTCCTGGAGAAGTAAGCACAGGGACGGAGATGGGTGAGGGACCTGGTACCCTGGGACAAGACAGCCCCCACTCCCACCTCGGACGCGTCAACCTCCACGATAAATGGCTCCATTTGGTTGGGCTGAACCAGCATCGGGGCCGAGATAAAGCACTTCTTAAGGACCTCAAAAGCCTGGACAGCCTCAGGAGGCCAGTGGAGGAGATCAGCACCTTTGCGAGTGAGGTCCGTAAGAGGCTTAGCGATGACCGAGAAGTTAGCAATAAATCTCCTGTAATAATTAGCGAACCCCAAGAAACACTGTAACGCCTTCAGGGAGGCAGGTTGGACCCATTCCGCCACAGCCTGGACCTTGGCGGGGTCCATGCGGAATTCATGAGGAGTGAGGATTTGACCCAAAAATTGTATCTCCTGCACCCGAAACACACATTTTTCCGTCTTTGCAAACAGTTTGTTTTCTCGAAGGACCTGGGGCACCTTTCTGACATGCTCAATGTGGGAGGACCAGTCCTTGGAAAACACAAGTATTTCATCAAGGTACACTACAAGAAATACCCCCAGGTAATCTCTTAAAATCTCATTTATGAAATTCTGGAAGACCGCGGGAGCATTACACAACCCAAAGGGCATGACGAGGTATTCGAAATGACCTTCGGGCGTGGTAAACGCAGTCTTCCACTCATCCCCCTCTTTGATGCGGATAAGGTTATATGCCCCCCGTAGATCAAACTTAGAGAACCATTGGGCCCCCTGAACCTGATTAAAGAGATCAGGAATCAAAGGAAGGGGATACTGGTTCCTTAAAGTGACCTTATTCAAGATACGGTAGTCAATGCATGGCCTAAGACCACCATCCTTCTTCCCCACGAAGAAGAAGCTAGCACCTACCGGAGAAGTAGAGGGGCGAATGTAACCCTTGGCCAGGCATTCCTGGATATACTCTCTCATGGCTCACGTTCGGGACAAGAGAGATTAAATATTCTACCCTTAGGGAGCTTAGCTCCTGGTACCAAATCGATAGCGCAATCGTATTCTCAATGAGGAGGAAACACTTCGGAGACCTCCTTAGAGAAAACATCAGCGAAGTCCTGTTCACCTCCTCAGGGGGGGAAATAGAATTAACAGAAAAACATTACGTCAAGCATTCATTACCCCATTTGGTAAGATCCCCAATATTCAAGATAAAACGTGGGATTATGCATCTGCAACCAGGGAAGGTCAATAACCAAATCGGACGATAATCCCTGCATCACCAGTATAGAGCACTGCTCCAAATGCATGGAGCCCACAAGGAGTTCAAAAACAGGGGTATGCTGTGTAAAATAACCATTAGCAAGAGGAGTGGAGTCGATACCCACTACCGGGACAGGTTTAGGCAAATAAATCAAAGGCATAGCTAGAGACATAGAAAATTCCACAGACATGATATTAGCAGAAGACCCTGAATCCACGAAGGCACTGCCGGTAGCAGACCTACCACCAAAACAGACCTGAAAGGGAAGCAAGATTTTATTACGTTTCATATTTACGGGAAATACCTGTGCGCCCAAGTGACCTCCCCGATGATCACTTAGGCGCGGAAGTTTTCCGGCTGCTTATTCTTACGCCTAGGACAGGTGTTCACTTGATGCTTGTCATCCCCACAATAGAAGCAGAGACCATTCTTCCTGCGGAACTCTCTACGTTGTTGGGGGGACACAGAGGCCCCGAGTTGCATAGGTATCTCCGAGTCTTCCGTGGAAGAGCGAAGCAACGGGACCTCGGGAGGCATCATGGGGGAGTCAGAGGGGAAAACACAAAAACGTTCAAGTTGTCGTTCCCTGAGACGTCGGTCAAGTCGTACCGCTAAAGCCATAACCTGGTCTAGGGAGTCAGAAGAGGGATAGCTAACTAGCAGGTCTTTCAGGGCGTTCGACAGACCCAACCTAAACTGGCACCTTATGGCAGGGTCATTCCACCGAGAAGCTACGCACCACTTCCTAAAGTCAGAACAATACTCCTCAACAGGTCTCTTACCCTGACGTAAGGTCACCAGCTGACTCTCGGCAAAGGCAGTCCTGTCAGTCTCGTCATAAATGAGTCCGAGAGCAGAAAAGAAAAGATCAACGGAGGAAAGTTCAGGGGCGTCAGGAGCCAAGGAGAAGGCCCATTCTTGGGGCCCTTCCTGGAGCCGGGACATAATTATACCTGAGGAGTGAGGCTTTAAGCGAAAGTAGAGCCTACAATTCTCCTGAAAGGAGAGAAAAGTCCTCCGGTCCCCTGAGAACCGGTCAGGCAACTTGAGGTGGGGTTCAAGAGGTGAGGTGAGGGGCACTACCATAGTAGCGTCAGGCTGGTTGACCCTCTGAGCCAGGGACTGGACCTGTAGAGAGAGACCCTGCATTTGCTGAGCCAGGGTCTCAAGGGGGTCCATAGTAGTGTGAGGGACCAGGGTAGCCTAGGTATATGGGCTTGTGATTATGTAATGATGGGGGTAGGGAAACAGACAAGTGAGCCCTAATCTACCCACCACTCAGTCCCTGCCTACTTGCAACGACCCGCCCTAGGCGACGGGGTACAACTGGGTGACGGTCCCTACGCTCAGTAAGTGCACGACAGACAAACAGACAAGGGCACACAAAAGAAAAAGGGGGAGGTAGGGGCAGTTGCCCATGGAAACACCGTGAGCAACAAGAGTGGTGAACGAGCCGAGTCAAAGCAGGAGTGTACGAGGTACCAAACGCTGAGCAGGAGAGTAGTGAACAAGCCGAGTCAAACCAGGAGTGTACGAGGTACCAAACGCAGAGCAGGAGAGTAGTCAGTAAGTCAAGGTCAGTATGAAGCAGGCTCAAATAGTTCAGAAGCTGCAGCAGGGCCAGGAAACCACACGAGAAGAATCACAAGCAAGGAGGAACAGGAAAGGCAGGTATTAATAGACAGAGGGCGGGAGCTAGCTCCGTCTGGCCAGGCTGTGATAGGCTCTCCCACTCCTAAGCCTGCCATCCTGAGTGGTGGAAGATGGAGTCAGTCTCACAGACATAGAAGCAGGTGCAGACTGATTACCTATGGGCGTAGATACAGAAGCTGAGCCTGGCAGAGCCTTAACATTTGCACTGGTTTTTTTTTTAATTGCCTTGTATGTATTTTGCTAAATAAATCACATTTCTAATTGGTCTACCATTTGTCTTCTGTACCTGCAGTATATTTCAATTTATGGCCAGCTGCTGTATTCAGTTATCTCTCTAAGGCCCTGTTTTACACCTGCGTTGGTGTGTTTGTTTCGTTGTTCTGCTCCGTCAGTGGTGCAGAACAAAGGAATAACGGAAGCAACGGTTCTGTCGCACAACGGACACCTCCACCTGTCGACGGAACCCATTGACTTTAGTAAGTTCCATTGGCTTTCCGTCAGGCGGGGGGCCGTGATTTTACCAGAGACAATAGTGCAGATGTGAACGAGGCCTTATCCGTCAGTCATCACCCTAATGGCAAACTGAGCAGCTCCTCCTTTGCAGGCTCATGAACAAGCATTTACTGTGGAATCTGCGCATGTGCATGGTCCTATTTACTGCATACCTCCTAACCGTCCCGGATACAGCGGGACAGCCCAGGATTCTGGGCGGTGTTATGCTATCCCAAGCGGCCGGTGGTATGTCTTGGTGTCAACTGTATCTGCGTCCTCAGGATGCAGATACAGTTGAATCCAATGCCAATGTAAGGGATCGTCAGCTCCCTGCTTCAGTATTAGTACCACTCGCCGAGGAATTCCCGGGCACAACGCTACTTTAAGTGCGGAGCCCCTTGTCTCACTATCCATATATGAACATTGACGTCGGGGACTACTCCTGCAGCGGAATCCACTGCCTTTGCATTGCCGATGGTCTGGCCGGGGATTCCGCTCCTAGGCGGAACCCCTGACGTCAATGTCCATATATGTACAATTACATCAAGGACTCCTGTCAGCATGGCCGACGCTCTGGACAGGGATTCTGCTCCCATAGGGAATGCCTTACATCACTGTCCATATATGGACCGTGACAGAAGGAGCTCCTCCTGGAGTGGAATCCCTGGGGGCGGGGGGTGGCACCATCTACATGGGCACTGTGTGTGCCACTATCTATATGGGCACTGGCGCTTTATATGTGTGCACTGGTACTAGGGGTAGCTAAGGGGGCATTAAACTGTATGGGGACAGCTATTTGTCATTATACTGTGTGGGGGGGTCCTATGTGAACATAATACTGAGTGGGCTGAACCGGGTATGTGTGGGCGGAGATTACTTAGATTAGATACTTGAAAGTTGGTAGGTATGTTTACTGGTGTGTACTGGGGCAGAGCGAGTGTGTCTACTTCAAATTTGCAGCATAAGGCAATGAGGTTGCTTTACCACATGCCAATGCTGCAATTTTGGGAATTGCTCCCTCTAGTGACCAGCACATGGAAATGTTATAAATTAGAATATAATTTATAATATTTCCTGACTTTTGAAAAAAATTGAAAAAATTAAAACAATGTGTAATCATTTAAATACTAACTGTTTAACTGGAAAAAAAATATATATAATTTCTAGCGGCACATTCCCTTTAATACTGGCGTTTCTTACACCAGTCCTATTAAACAGTTTGCTGGAGTAAGATGCAGCACATTTATTAACAGGCGAAAGAATGACTCTTAATAAATGTGTCGCATCTTTTAGCTGCAACGCGGCCTGTCATCAGTACTTTCTACGTGCTGCGGCCTGCTGTACATTTAAAGTACATTTTTAAAATGTATTTTATTGTCTGATTGGGGGAGGCAAACAGTCTGATTGGGGGGGGAGGTATGGGTCTGGCACGGAGCTTTGCCTTGTTACGCCCCCCAGAGATAAATCTGGGCCGCACTATACATATAGATTTCTGCTATAATTTACATCAGTTACTGGCGTAAATTATAGTAAAATTGTTGGCCATTTCTGCTAAGCCTCGCTCATATTTTGCCCCCAAAAATGTTTACATTTGCGCATTTTGTGAATTTTCTACGCTAGTAAACTGTTGTAGAAAGGTTAATATATTCCCCGCAAAGGCTACAGACCGTAATACAATAGCTTAATGTAAGGATGTGTACACTTAATTGTGCAGCAACGCTTGTTGTCTCCATTCTATGTCAGTGTGGGAAGTAGATGTCCGGCCTTATGATTTTGTGATATGTGATAGACCCAGAATCCCAATCACCAAACCAAAGAATGCAAAATAAAGACACAAAACATTATAATTGGGTGTTAAATGGTCAAAACTTTTATTATATTATATGACCAAACCCAAAATGGCAAACCTCCGAGTCACGAAGAGTCACCCTCCAGCACGCAGGAAAGGAAAAACCCCCTGTGGGGGAAACCTCTAGGGAAACCATGGCTGGAGGATTGCCCTTCCTCTGGGCTTAGAAGGTGCCAAAATATCATTTGTAACAGAATTTGTACGTTTTCTCAGATTTTCAAGGAAAGACATTACAATGAACGAACGACATAAAACACATAAATCGGCTGATCTGGTTGGCTAGGCGGATGTCTCTCTTCCTGGGCACCTATTAAAATGAATGGGCGATGCTCGGTTGAGACGGGTCCTCCAGAGGGGTCCTCCAGATGCCTCCTTGTTGCACCTGTCTCCGCTCTGGCTAATAGGGGGGGATCTCCTGCTGGAAACCCCCCTCTACTACAGACAACCCGTATGAAGAGGATGACATCACTGTGATGAAGAAGTGGTCTTGGGTGAAGGGTTTCCCTGCTAGAACCTACAAATTACATCAGGTCGGCATTGGTGGGGAAGTCAAGCTCAAGGTCCTCAGTCCCATCCAATATGGCGCTGAATGTGGCAGTAAAACCTTCTAATATGGAATCTTCTTTATGTCATAAACATTTGTATTTATGACATCAGCGCATTCATCATCATTACTGCAGGAGTTTATTACCACTGCACAACTCATACATTGTGACGTCACCCACAGTGGTCTGAAGTGTTAACCCTTTAATGACTGGCAGTGTACTTACCACAGAGGCCATAAAGCTGAATAGAACATATCAGCGGCCATAAAGGAAAAGGGATAATGCAGGGAGCATCTCCGCACAAGAACAATCCATGACAAAGGGTTGTCCAGGATGAGAGAACTTGTCTGCTTTCTCCAAAAACCAGCTCCACACCTGTCCATAGGTTGTGTGTGGTATTACAGCTCATTACCATTCACTTCAATGGAGCAAACCTGCAATACCAGATACAACCTGTGGATAGGTGTGGTGCTGTTTTTGGAAGAAAGCAGCCATATTTTTCTAAGCCTGCACAGCTCCTGTTAGAAATAGTTCAAAAAAAGGGGGAGAAGGAGAAGAAGGGGAGAGGGAAAGAAGAAATTATAAAAAGGGAAAAAGAGGAACTCTGAGGTAAAATAAATCAAACTAGACTGAAAGGAGTCTGCTGGAGTTGCCAGATGGAAAGACAGATTTCTGCCATGGGGACCAGATTAGTTGAAATGTATCTTGAAGGGGGGCTTCAGAGAGTGGGTTTTAACCCCTTCCCGCCCTATGAAGTGCTGTTGCATTGAAAAACTATGTAGTTCATCTTCGAATGCAGCGTCACAAAAACAAATTATTTTGTTAAAAAATAAAACTATATAAATTTGGTATCGCCATAATCGTAACGACACGCAGAATCAAGTTATCATGCAATTCATGCCGCCCGATGAACACTGTAAAATCAAAACAGAAATGGCTGAATTACAGGGTTTTTTTCAATTCACCCCACAAAATGTAGGTTTTTTAAAAAAAAAAAAATAATACATTATATGGTACATTAGGCCGCAGGGTAAATTCCACATAAACAGCGCCATTCATTGGTTAACTGTTTAAATGATACCAGTTCAAGTGACCTTTATCGAGAAACACCATAAGACATTTTTACCCAATTCACCTTCTAATTGGGCCTAGCATGTGTGATACTGTCTGCTAAGCCGTTGTATCTAAGCATATTATATGTGATACTGTCTGCTAAGCCGTTGTATCTAAGCATATTATATGTGATACTGTCTGCTGAGCCGCTGTCTCCTATCAAGTAGCAGAGCTATCAGGTGACATAGTCTTAGGGTTCACACGCAAAGTAAAAAATGGCTGAAAATTACAGAGCTGTTTTCAGAGATCACAGCCTTTGATTTACAGACGTTTTTGAAGCTGGAAACGTTTTTTTGAAGTGTTTTTTTCTAGATGTTTTTGGAGCTGTTTTTCCATTGACACAATGAAAAACATCTCCAAAAACGGCTCAAGAAGTGACATGCTCCTTCTTTTTACGTGCCGTTTTAAAATACAATAGGCAGATGTTTGTAGGCATTGGGCTACCGATTTTTCAGGCGTATTTGAAGGCGTTTACGCCCCGAAATATGCCTGAAAACACAGCGTGTGAATATACCCTTATAGATACGCTGTCTCTGATATATATATATTTTTAATTTTTTTTGGGGGGTGGGCAAACCATGTCTTGTGGCACAAGACTGTCTGATTAGTGGGGTAGATACGGGGTCTGGATTAGGCCTTTTGTTGCACACTCAATGTAAAATTGTACACTAGCTCGGAGCTGGCGTTGATTTCTGCTTTACATTACGCTCGTTACTGGCGTAAATGATAGTAAAATTGTCGGCCCTTTCCGCAAAGCGCCACACAATTTTCAAAAAGTGCCAAAGGCAGCATAAACTGCCCGAAACTATCCCGCACGTTTGGGACTTTTCTATGCCAGATAAGCGGCTTAGCAAGGTTAATAAATTATCCTCTAAGGCTACAGACAGTAATACAATATCTTACTGCAAGGATCTGTACACTCAGTGTCTGACTGAGATACCTTGGACCCACCAAAGGAAATAATTATTGGGAGTCTACCCTTCAACTATATAGAAATAATGTGAACACTCTTAATTGTGTACTAAAAACTTGTGTAGTAAGACAAAGACCAATATTCCCACCATATTGTGACAGATATCAGTCCTACACAGGCATTCTGCAGACCATATAAGTGAATACAGTGCAGTGAAATTCAGTGACTGGCAGGTGACATCTTCTCAGATTGGAGTCGTTCATGTTCTCTTTTCTTCTTCATCCGGCCCAGAACGCCATGTTGACTTCCAGTCTTCTTCATCTCCAATGCCCAAGCGCGAACCACAAGATACATCATGAAAGTGTTGATGTAACCTAGATACCACGTTCACGTGACCCAATGTGCCACGTCACAGCTTATTCAAATCATGGAAGCGTTCAGTCTACATGACTACCGCCCGTCACGGTGCGCATACCTTAGATGAAAATTTCGACATATAACTAACTCTAAACCTCATAAGCTAATTTTCTTTAGCTCTTATACTAGGATGTACAATTCTATATTAAAATATTATCATATTAGTCATGTGTCCTAGTATTCCCACATCCAGCGATGGGTGGGATGGGTGAAACATAAAATAGTTTCCATGAGTTTTGGACTGCGATGTGCTGCTCATCTCTCCTTTTGGGGGTAATATACAGGGAATATGGGGGTTATATAAGGGACTCCCATCATCCCTGTATACACCAGCCATCATCCCCATATATAACCACCATTATCAGTGTATGTACCAGCACACCATTATCTCGGTATAAAATCTCCATCACCCCTGTATATACCATTAGGGCGGGCACTGTCAGCTTGCTGTGGCGTGCGGGCATTGTGGCTAAACAAGAAGTAAATGGGGTGGGCATTGAGGATACTGTGGACCAATAGGATGCCTGAAACGCCGGTATATGGGAGAAGTCCAGCAGAATCTGAAAATATGCCTCCTGATTGCTTAAAGGCTATGTACACCTTTGCACAGTTTTTTTTTAAATTGCCTTGTATGTATTTTACTAAATAAATCACATTTCTAATTGGTCTACCATTTGTCTTCTGTACCTGCAGTGTATTTCAGTTTATGGCCAGCTGCTGTATTCAGTTATCTCTCTAAGGCCCTGTTCACACCTGCGTTGGTGTGTTTCGTTGTTTTGCTCCGTCAGTGGTGCAGAACAAAGGAATAACGGAAGCAATTGTTCCGTCGCACAATGGACACCGCCACCTGCCGAAAGAACCCATTGACTTTAGCGGGTTCCATTGGATTGCCGTCAGGCGGTGGGCCGTGATTTTACCAGAGACAATAGTGCAGATGTGAACGAGGCCTTATCCGTCAGTCATCACCCTAATGGCAAACTGAGCAGCTCCTCCTTTGCAGGCTCATGAACAAGCATTTACTGTGGAATCTGTGCATGTGCATGGTCCTATTTACGGCATACCTCCTAACCATCCCGGATACAGCGGGACAGTCCAGGATTCCGGGCGGTGTTACGCTATCCCAAGCGGCCGGTGGTATGTCTTGGTGTCAACTGTATCTGCGTCCTCAGGATGCAGATACAGTTGAATCCAATCCTAATGTAAGGGATAGTCAGCTCCCTGCATCAGTATTAGTACTACTCGTCGAGGAATTCCCGGGCACAGAGCTACTTTAAGTGCAGAGCCCCTTGTTTCACTATCCATATATGGACATTGACGTCAGGGACTACTCCTGGAGCGGAATCCACTGCCAGAGCATTGCCGATGGTCTGGGCGGGGATTCCGCTCCTAGGCGGAACCCCTGTCATCACTGTCCATCTATGTACAATTACATCAAGGTCTCCTCTTGGAGTGCGATCCCTGGCCACAGCGTGGCCGACGCTCTGGACAGGGATTCTGCTCCTATAGGGAATGCCTTACATCACTGTCCATATATGGACAGTGACAGCAGGGGCTCCTCCTGGAATGGAATCCCTGGGGTGTGTGGCACCATCTACATGGGCACTGTGTGTGACACTATCTATATGGGCACTGGCGCTTTATATCAGCGCACTGGTACTAGAGGCAGCTAAGGTGGCATTAAACTGTATGGGGGCAGCTATTTGTCATTACACTGTGTGGGGGTCCTATGGGAAAATAATACTGAGTGGGCTGAACCGGTTATGTGAGGGCAGAGACTACTTAGATTAGATACTTGAAAGTTGGTAGGTATGTTTACTGGTGTGTGCTGGGGCAGAGCGAGTGTGTCTACTCCAAATTTGCAGCATAAGGTAATGAGGTTGCTTTACCACATGCCAATGCTGCAATTTTGGGATTTGCTCCCTCTAGTGACCAGCACATAGAAATGTTATAAATTAGAATCTAATTTATAATTTTTCCTGAATTGTGAAAAAAATTAGAAAATTAAAACACTGTGTAATCATTTATATACTAACTGTTTAACTGAAAAAAAATATATAATAATTTCTAGCGACACATTCCCTTTAATACTGGCGTTTCATACACCAGTCCTATTAAACAGTTTGCTGGAGTAAGATGCAACACATTTATTAACAGGCGAACGACTCTTAATAAATGTGTCGCATCTTTTAGCTGCAACGCGGCCTGTCATCAGTACTTTCTATGTGCTGCGGCCTGCTGTAAGAGCCTGAGGGAATCCAGGAGGGAGAATCGGAGTGGTGAGGTAAGTACATTTTTTAAATGTATTTTATTGTCTGATTGGGGGGGCAAACAGTCTGATTGGGGGGAGGTATGGGTCTGGCACCGACCTTTGCCTTGTTACGCCCCCCAGAGATAAATCTGGACCACATTATACATATAGATTTCTGCTATAATTTACATCAGTTACTGGCGTAAATTATAGTAAAATTGTTGGCCATTTCTGCTAAGCCCCGCTCATTTTTTGCCCACAAAAATTTCAACATTTGTGCATTTTGTGAATTTTCTACGCTAGTAAACTGTTGTAGAAAGGTTAATATATTCCCCCCAAAGGCTACAGACCGTAATACAATATCTTAATGTAAGGATGTGTACACTTAATTGTGCAGCAACGCTTGTTGTCTCCATTCTATGTCAGTGTGGGAAGTAGATGTCCGGCCTTATGATTTTGTGATATGTGATAGACCCAGAATCCCAATCACCAAACCAAAGAATGCAAAATAAAGATACAAAACATTATAATTGGGTGTTAAATGGTCAAAACTTTTATTATATTATATGACCAAACCCAAAATGGCAAACCTCCGACTCACGAAGAGTCACCCTCCAGCACGCAGGAAAGGAAAAAACCCCTGTGGGGGAAACCTCTAGGGAAACCATGGCTGGAGGATTGCCCTTCCTCTGGGCTTAGAAGGTGCCAAAAAATCATTTGTAACAGAATTTGTACGTTTTCTCAGATTTTCAAGGAAAGACATTACAATGAACGAACGACATAAAACACATAAATCGGCTGATCTGGTTGGCTAGGCGGATGTCTCTCTTCCTGGGCACCCATTAAAATGAATGGGTGATCCACGGATGAGACGGGTCCTCCAGATGCCTCCTTGTAGCACCTGTCTCCGCTCCGGCTAATAGAGGGGGATCTCCTGCTGGAAACCCCCCTCTATTACAGACAACCCGTATGAAGAGGATGGCATCACTGTGATGAAGAAGTGGTCTGGGGTGAAGGGTTTCCCTGCTAGAATCTCCAAATTACATCAGGTCGGCATTGGTGGGGAAGTCAAGCTCAAGGTCCTCAGTCCCATCCAATATGGCGCTGAATGTGGCAGTAAAACCTTCTAATATGGAATCTTCTTTATGTCATAAACATTTGTATTTATGACATCAGCACCTTCATCATCATTACTACAGGAGTTTATTACCACTGCACAACTCATACATTGTGACGTCACCCACAGTGGTCTGAAGTGTTAACCCTTTACTGACTGGCAGTGTACTTACCACAGAGGCCATAAAGCTGAATAGAACATATCAGCGGCCATAAAGGAAAAGGGATAATGCAGGGAGCATCTCCGCACAAGAACAATCCATGACAAAGGGTTGTCCAGGATGAGATAACTTTTTGGAAGAAAGCAGCCATATTTTTCTAATCCTGCACAGCCCCTGTTAGAAATAGTTCAAAAAAAGAGGGGAGAAAATAAATTTAAAAAAGGTAAAAAGAGGAACTCTGAGGTAAAAGAAATCAAACTAGACTGAAAGGCGTCTGCTGGAGGTGCCAGATGGAAAGACAGATTTCTGCCATGGGGACCAGATTAGTTGTAATTTATCTTGAAGGGGGGCTTCAGAGAGTGGGTTTTAACCCCTTCCCGCCCTATGAAGTGCTGTTGCATTGAAAAACTATGCAGTTCATCTTCGAATGCAGCGTCACAAAAAAAAAATATTTTGTAAAACTATATAAATTTGGTATCGCCATAATCGGAACGACCCGCAGAATCAAGATATCATGCAATTCATGCCGCCCGATGAACACTGTAAAATCAAAACAGAAATGGCGGAATTACAGGGTTTTTTTCAATTCACCCCAAAAAATGTAGTTTTTTTTACATTTTTAATACATTATATGATACATTAGTCCGCAGGGTAAATTCCACGTAAACAGCGCCATTCATCGGTTAACTGTTTAAATGATACCAGTTCAAGTGACCTTTATCGAGAAACACCATAAGAAATGTTTTCACAATTAACCTTCTAATTGGGCCTAGCATGTGTGATACTGTCTGCTAAGCCGTTGTATCTAAGCATATTATATGTGATACTGTCTGCTGAGCCGCTGTCTCCTATCAAGTAGCAGAGCTATCAGGTGTCATAGTGTAATGAAACGGGGTACAGAGACGGACAGGTGAGCCCTAATCTACCCGAAACTCAGTCCCTGCCTACTTGCACGGCCCGTCCTAAGTGGCGGCGTACAACTGGGCGACGGTCCCTACGCTCAATAAGTGCAAGACAGACAACACAAGACAAGGGCACACAGAAGAAATAGGGGGAGGTAGGGGCAGTTGCCCATGGAAACACCGTGAGCAACAGGCAGTGGTGAACGAGCCGAGACAAACCAGGAGAGTACAAAGTAGCAAATCAGAGCAGGAGAATAGTTAGTCAAGTCGGGGTCAATAAGTAACAGCGGTCAATAAGGTAAATAGCAAGTATCGCACAGCCAGGAAACCAGACAATCACAGGCAAGGAACATGCTGCAAGTGAGGGTAAAAATAGACCAAGGGCGGGAGATAGAACCGTCAGGCCAGGCTGTGATAGGTTCTCCCTCTCCTCAGCCTGCCAGCCTGAGTGGTAACAGATCGCGTCACTCTAGCAGACCTTGGAGCTGATGAAGGCTGATTAACCCCGGGCGTCGACACAGAACCTGTGTCTGGCAAACCCTTTACATATAGTCTTAGGGTTCACACGCAATGTCAAAAATGGCTGAAAATTACAAAGCTGTTTTCAGAGATTTACAGCCGTTTTTGAAGGTGAAGACGTTTTTTGAGGTCTTTAGTTCTAGATGTTTTTGGAGCTGTTTTTCCATTGACACAATGAAAAACATCTCCAAAAACGTCTCAAGAAGTGACATGCTCCTTGTTTTTCCTTTTTAAAATACAATAGGCAGTGTTTGTAGGCGCTGGGCCACCGATTTTTCAGGCGTATTTGGAGGCGTTTACGCCCCAAAATACGCCTGAAAACACAGCATGTGAATATACACTTAAAGATACACTGTCTCAGATATATTTATCTTTTTTCGTTTTTTTTTTAGGGGGGTGGGCAAAACATGTCTTGTGGAACAAGACAGTCTGATTGGACAGTCTGATTAGTGGGGGAGATACGGGGTCTGGATTAGGCCTTTCGTTACACACTCAATGTAAAATTGTACACTAGCTCGGAGCTGCCATTGATTTCTGCTTTACATTACGCCCGTTACTGGCGTAAATGATAGTAAAATTGTCGCCCCTTTCCGCAAAGCACCACACACATCTCAAAAAAGTGCCAAAGGCAGAGTAAACTGACCAAAAACTTTCCCGCAAATTTCGACTTTTGGGACTTTTCTATGCCAGATAAGCGGCTTAGCAAGGTTAATAAATTCTCATCTAAGGCTACAGACAGTAATACAATATTTTAATGCAAAGATCTGTACACTCAGTGTCTCACTGAGGTACCTTGGACCCACCAAAGGAAATAATTCTTGGGGGTCTACCCTTCAACTATATAGAAAAAATGTGAACACTCTTAATTGTGTACTAAAAACGTGTGTAGTAAAACAAAGACCAATATTCCCCCCATATAGTGACAGATATCAGTCCTACACAGGCATTCTGCACACCATATACACTACCGTTCAAAAGTTTAGGGTCACTTAAAAATTTCCTTATTTTTGAAAGAAAAGCACAGTTTTTTTCAATGAAGATAACATTAAATTAATCAGAAATACACTCTATACATTGTTAATGTGATAAATGACTATTCTAGCTGCAAACGACTGGTTATTAATGCAATATCTACAAAGGTGTATAGAGGCCCATTTCCGGCAACCATCACTCCAGTGTTCTAATGGTACATTGTGTTTGCTAACTGTGTTAGGGCGGATTTACACGAGCGTGTGCGTTTTGCGCACGCAAAAAACGCTGCGTTTTGCGTGCGCAAAAGGCACTTAACATCTCCGTGTGTCATGTTCATATGGTGCGCGGCTGCGTGCTTTTCACGCATCCGCCATCATTATGACAATCCGTTTGGATGTTTGTATACAGAAAAGCATGTGGCGCTTTTCTGTTTACATTCATCCTTTTACTGCTGTTGCGCGAATAACGTGCGTCCCACGGAAGTGCTTCCATGTGGCGCGCGTGGTTTTCACTCACCCATTGACTTCAATGGGTGCGTGATGCGCAAGAAATGCAGAAATATAGGACATGTCGTGAGTTTTACGCAGCGGATTCACGCTGCGCAAAAATCACGGACAGTCTGCACTGCCCCATAGACTTGCATAGGTCCGTGCCACACGCGTGAAAAACACGCGAGTGGCACGGACGTATTACACGTTGGTGTAAATCCGCCCTTAGAAGGCAAATGGATGATTAGAAAATACTTGAAAACCCTTGTGCAATTATGTTAGCACCGCTGTAAACAGTTTTGCTGTTTAGAGGAGCTATAAAACTGACCTACCTTTGAGCTAGTTGAGAATCTGGAGCATTACATTTGTGGGTTCGAATAAACTCTCCAAATGGCTAGAAAAAGAGAGCTTTCATGTGAAACTCGACAGTCTATTCTTGTTCTTAGAAATGAAGGCTATTCCATGCGAGAAATTGCCAAGAAACTGAAGATTTCCTACAACGGTGTGTACTACTCCCTTCAGAGGACAGCACAAACAGGCTCTAACCAGAGTTGAAAGAGAAGTGGGAGGCCCCGCTGCACAACTGAGCAACAAGACAAGTACATTAGAGCCTCTATTTTGAGAAATAGACGCCTCACAGGTCTTCAACTGGCAACTTCATTAAATAGAACCCGCAAAACGCCAGTGTCAACGTCTACAGTGAAGAGGCGACTCCGGGATGCTGGCCTTCAGGGCAGAGTGGCAAAGAAAAAGCCATATCTGAGACTGGCTAATAAAAGGAAAACATTAATATGGGCAAAAGCACACAGATATTGGACAGTGGAAGATTGGAAAAAAGTTTTATAGACAGACGAATCGAAGTTTGAGGTATTTGGATCACACAGAAGAACATTTGTGAGATGCAGAACAACTGAAAAGATGCCTGACGCCATCTGTCAAGAATGATGGAGGTAATGTGATGGTCTGGGATTGCTTTGGTGCTGGTAAAGTGGGAGATTTGTACAAGGTAAAATGGATTTTGAATAAGGAAGGCTATCACTCCATTTTGCAACGCCATGCCATACGCTGTGGACAGCACTTGATTGGAGCCAATTTCATCCTACAACAGGACAATGACCCAAAGCACACCTCCAAATTATGCAAGAACTATTTAGGGAAGAAGCAGGCAGCTTGTATTCTATCTGTAGTGGAGTGGCCAGCGCAGTTACCAGATCTCAACCCCATTGAGCTGTTGTGGGAGCAGCTTGACCGTATGGTACGCAAGAAGTGCCCATCAAGCCAATCCAACTTGTGGAAGGGGCTTCTGGAAGCCTGGGGTCAAATTTCTCCTGACCTCAGCAAATTAACAGCTAGAATGACAAAGGTCTGCAATGCTGTAATTGCTGCAAATGGAGCATTCTTTGACGAAAGCAAAGTTTGAAGGAGAAAATTATTATTTCAAATAAAAATCATTATTTCTAACCTTGTGAATGTCTTGACTATATTTTCAAGTCATTTTTCAACTCATTTGATAAATATAAGTGTAGTGAAATTCAGTGACTCACAGGTGACATCTTCTCAGATTGGAGTCTTTCATGTTCTCTTTTCTTCTTCATCCGGCCCAGAACGCCATGTTGACTTCCAGTCTTCTTCATCTCCAATGCCCAAGCGTGAACCACAATATATGTCATGAAAGTGTTGATGTAAACTGTATATCACGTTCACGTGACCCAAAGTGCCACGTCACAGCGTATTCAAATCATGGAAGCGTTCAGTCTACATGACTACCGCCCGTCACGGTGCGCATACCTTAGATAAAAATTTCGACATATAACCAACTCTAAACCTCATAAGCTAATTTTCTTTAGCTATTATACTAGGATGTACAATTCTATATTAAAATATTATCATATTAGTCATGTGTGCTAGTATACCCACATCCAGCGATGGGTGGGATGGGTGAAACATAAAATAGTTTTCCATGAGTTTTGGACTGCAATGTGCTGCTCATCTCTCCTTTTGGGGGTAATATACAGGGAATATGGGGGTTATATAAGGGACTCCCATCATCCCTGTATACACCAGCCATCATCCCCATACATAACCACCATTATCTGTGTATGTACCAGCCCACCATTATCTCGGGGTAAAGTAAATGGGGTGGGCATTGAGGACACCGTGGACCAATAGGATGCCTGAAATGCCGGTATATGGGAGAAGTCCAACAGAATCTGAAAATATGCCTCCTGATTTCTTAAAGGCTATGTACACCTTTGCACAGTTTTTTTTTAATTGCCTCGCATGTATTTTGCTAAATAAATCACATTTCTAATTGGTCTACAATTTGTCTTCTGTACCTGCAGTATATTTCAGTTTATGGCCAGCTGCTGTTTTCAGTTATCTCTCTAAGGTCCTGTTCACACCTGCGTTGGTGTGTTTGTTTCGTTGTTCTGCTCCGTCAGTGGTGCAGAACAAAGGAATAACGGAAGCAACGGTTCCATCGCACAACGGAAACCGCCACCTGCCGACGGAACCCATTGACTTTAGTGGGTTCCATTGGATTGCCGTCAGGCGGTGGGCCGTGATTTTACCAGAGACAATAGTGCAGATGTGAACGAGGCCTTATCCGTCAGTCATCACCCTAATGGCAAACTGAGCAGCTCCTCCTTTGCAGGCTCATGAACAAGCATTTACTGTGGAATCTGCGCATGTGCATGGTCCTATTTACAGCATACCTCCTAACCGTCCTGGATTCAGCAGGACAGTCCAGGATTCCGGGCGGTGTTACGCTGTCCCAAGCAGCCGGTGGTATGTCTTGGTGTCAACTGTATCTGCGTCCTCAGGATGCAGATACAGTTGAATCCAATGCTAATGTAAGGGATCGTCAGCTCCCTGCTTCTGTATTAGTACCACTCGCCGAGGAATTCCCAGGCACAGCGCTACTTTAAGTGCAGAGCCCCCTGTCTCACTATCCATATATGAACATTGACGTCGGGGACTACTCCTGGAGCGGAATCCACTGCCTTTGCATTGCCGATGGTCTGGCCGGGGATTCCGCTCCTAGGCGGAACCCCTGATGTCACTGTCCATATATGTACAATTACATCAAGGGCTCCTCCTGGAGTGCAATCCCCGGCCACAGTGTGGCCGACGCTCTGGACAGGGATTCTGCTCCTATAGGGAATGCCTTACGTCACTGTCCATATATGGATCGTGACGGCAGTGGCTCCTCCTGGAGTGGAATCCCTGGGGGGGGGGTGTGGCACCATCTACTTGGGCACTGTGTGTGAAACTATCTATATGGGCACTGGCGCTTTATATGTGCGCACTGGTACTAGGGGTAGCTAAGGGGGCATTAAACTGTATGGGGGCAGCTATTTGTCATTATACTGTGTGGGGGGTCCTATGTGAACATAATACTGAGTGGGCTGAACCGGGTATGTGTGGGCGGAGATTACTTAGATTAGATACTTGAAAGTTGGTAGGTATGTTTACTGGTGTGTGCTGGGGCAGAGCGAGTGTGTCTACTCCAAATTTGCAGCATAAGGCAATGAGGTTGCCTTACCACATGCCAATGCTGCAATTTTGGGAATTGCTCCCTCTAGTGACCAGCACATGGAAATGTTATAAATTAGAATCTAATTTATAATATTTCCTGACTTGTGAAAAAAAAAAAAAAAAATGTGTAATCATTTATATACTAACTGTTTAACTGAAAAAAAATAAAAAATTATTCCTAGCGACACATTCCCTTTAATACTGGCGTTTCATACACCAGTCCTATTAAACAGTTTGCTGGAGTGAGATGCAGCACATTTATTAACAGGCGAACGACTCTTATTAAATGTGTCGCATCTTTTAGCTGCAACGCGGCCTGTCATCAGTACTTTCTACGCGCTGCGGCCTGCTGTACATTTAACCCCTTCAGGACTGAGCCTGTTTTGGCCTTCAGGACGAAGCCGATTTTTCAAATCGGACATGTATCCCTTTATGTGGTAATAACTCCGGAATGCTTTTACCTATCCAAGTGATTCTGAGATTGTTTTCTCGTGACATGTTGTACTTTATGTTAGGGAAAAAAATTTGGTCGATAAATTCAATATTTATTTTTAAAAAACACCAAGATTTAGAGAAAATTAGCAAAAATTAGCATTTTTCTAAATTTAAATGTATTTGCTTGTAAGACAGATAGTAATACCACACAAAATACTTACTAGTCTATATTTCCCATATGTCTACTTTATGTTTGCATCGTTTTTTGAACATCCTTTTATTTTTCTAGGACGTTACAAGGCTTTGAACTTTAGCAGCAATTTCTCACATTTTCAAGAAAATTTCAAAAGCCTATTTTTACAGGGACCAGTTAAGTTCTGAAGTGGCTTTGAGGGCCTTATATATTAGAAAGTCCCCATAAATCACCCCATTTTGAAAACGGCCCCCTCAAAGTATTCAAAACAGCATTCAGAAAGTGTTTTAACCCTTTAGGCATTTCACAGGAATTAAAGCAAAGTAGATGTGAAATTTACAAATTTCATTTTTTTTTTCAAAAATTCATTTTGAATCAATTTTTTCTGTACCACAGAAGGTTTTACCCAAGAAATGCAACTCAATATTTATTGCCCAGATTCTGCAGTTTTTAAAAATATCCCACATGTGGTCCTAGTGCGGTAATGGACTGAAACACCCGCCTCAGAAGCAAAGGAGCACCTAGTGGATTTTGGGGCCTCCTTTTTCTAGAATAAATTCTAGGCACCATGTCAGGTTTGAATAGGTCTTGTGGTACCAAAACAGTCAAGACCCCCCAAAAGTGACCCCATTTTGGAAACTATACCCCTCAAGGAATTTATCTATGGGTATAGTTAGCATTTTGAAACCACAGTTTTTTTTTTAAATTTATTTGAATTAGTATGTGAAGATGAAAATCTACTTTTTTTGTGAAAAAAACATAGAAATTTAAATTTTTTACAAGGAATAAAAGTAGAAAAACACCCCAACATATGTAAAGCAATTTCTTCCGATTTTGCTGGAATAGTTTTTAGTGCCGTGTCGCGTTTGCAATGCACTGGAGGAATGAAAACAGCGGAAACCCCCCATAAGTGACCCCATTTTGGAAACTACACCCCTCAAGGAGTTTTTCTAGGGGTAAAGTTAGCATTTTGACCCCACAGTTGTTTTGCTGAATTCATTGGACTTAGTCTGTAAAGGTAAAAATCTACTTTTTTTCTGTAAGAACTTAGACATTTTTAATTTTTACAAGGAATAAAGGAGCAAAAGCACCCCAACATTTGTAAAACAATTTCTCCTGATTCCGTAAATACCCCATATGTGGTAATAAACTGCTGTTTGGACCCACACCGGGGCTTAGAAGGGAAGGAGCAGTATTTGGCTTTTGGAGCTCAAATTTAGCTGGAATATTTTTTGGGTGTTATGTCGAATTTGCAAAGCCACTGAGAGAGCGAAACAGTGGAAGCCCCCCAAAAGTGACCCCATTTGGGAAACTACACCACTTAAGGAATCTATCTAGGGATATAGTGAGCATTTAGGCCCCACACATCTTTTGCAGAATTTATTAGAATTAGGCCATGAAAATTAATATCAACATTATTTCCACTAAAATGTTGAATTTTTTAAATTTCACAAAGGATAAAGGAGAAAATGCCGCCCAACATTTGTAAAGCAATTTCTCCCGAGTACGGCTACACCTCACATGTGGTCATAAATGTTTTTTCATTAGAAAGTAATTAACCCTTTCCGAACTGATCCATGTTTTGCTTTTTTCTTTTTCGTTTTTCCTCCCCGTTTTCCGAGAGCCACAACTTTTTTATTTTTCCGTCAATAGAGTGGTGTGAGGGCATATTTTTTGCGGGACGAGCTGTAGTTTTTATTGTTATTTTTTGGTACATATGACTTTTTTAGCACTTTTTATTACATTTTTTGGTAGAGCCAAGGTGACCAAAAGACTGCAATTTTGCAGTTTAAAATTCTTTATTTTTCACAGCGTTCACCGTGCCAGTTCAATAATGGTATATTGTAATAGCTTGGACTTTTACGGACGCAGCGATACCAGTTTTGTGTATTTTTTTTATTTTTTTACATTACTTTAGAGAAAAAATGTGAAAAGGGTTTCTTTTTGGACTTTAAATATTTATTTTTTTCCACTAATAATAACTATTTACTTTTTATTTTTACATATTTTATTAGTCCCCGTAGAAGACCTGAACCACCGATCGTTAGATCACTGGTAGAATACACCGCAATACTAATGTATTGCAGTATATTGTCATTTTTACAGGCTCCTGTAACAGCGCGATCGCTGTTTCTGTCCGTCAGTCCCGGGTATCAGCTGTAACACACAGCTGACACCCGAAGTGTATGGTGCGGGCTCAGCGCGTGAGACGCTCCATATATCACCCCCCACACCACGACATGCTATTAAGTCATGGTGCACCAAGGGTTTAATGTGCAGCGAATGGTGAAGAGTGAAAATTACAATTTTCCACTGATGTGCCATTTTAGTGCACTATATGTTATGCCCAGTTTGTGCCACAAATACCTCATAAAATATTAACCGGGTTCTCCAGGGTATGGCGATGCCATATCGGTGGACGTAAATGGCTGTTTGGGCACGTTGTAGGGCTCAGAAGGGAGGGAGCGGCATTTGGCTTTTGGAGCGCAGATTTTGCTTGGCAGTTGTTCTGTTTGGCGTTTTGCTGCCATTTCAGTTTATAATGTGGGGGCATATGTAGGCTGGGCAGAGTACATCAGGGCATAATAAGAGGGTATAATAATGGGGTAAATAAATAATAATCCGCAGATATGTGGCCAGTGTCGCACTTATAAATGGCGCCCAATCTTATCCACTTTTGGAACGCTCTGCACATTTTGCATCGCCATAATCTGTTAGCCGGAACTTTTTTTTATTTTTTCACCACCGGAGCCGTGTGAGGGCTTATTTGTTGCGGGACAATCTGTAATTTTCATTGGTACCATTTTGGGGTACATGCGGTTTTGTTGATCACTTTTAATTCCATTTTTCAGCAAGCCGGGTGACCAAAAACCATCAATTCTGACAATGATTTTTATTTATATTTTACGGTGTTCACCCTGGGCTATAAATGACCGTTATAGTTTATTCTGCGGGTCGGTACGATTACGGCGATACCAGATGTATATAATATTTTTATGTTTTGCAGCGTTTGCGCAATAAAATAACTTATTTAGAAAATAAATTATTTTCTGTGTCACCAATTCTGAGAGCCGTAACGTTTTTATTTTTCAGTCAAAAGAGCGGTGTAAGGGCTTGTTTTTTGCGGGACGGGATGTAGTTTGTATCGGTACCATTTTGGCGTACATGTGACTTTTTGATCACTTTTTATTGTATATTTTGGGAGGGGTGGTGACCAAAAAATAGTGATTCTCGCATTGTTTTTCGTTTATATTTTTTGCAGTGTTCACCGTGTGGGAAAAATAATATTATAGTTTTATAGTTGGGGTCGTTACGAACGCGGTGATACAATATGTGTACTTTTTTTTACGTGTTCATTTTTTTCCTATAATAAAACACTGGTCCTCATAGGCTTCTGTACATGGCAGCCCGGAAGCCATTTTCTGGCGTCCGGTTGCCATGGGTACCATCGCCAGCCCCCGTGATTTCACGTGGGGGCTGCCGATCGGCACCAAAATCCTTCGATGTGGCGATCGGAATCGACAGCCGCATCGAAGGGGTTAACTGCCGAAATAAGCGGCGATGTGCCGCTGATCGGCAACGGGGAATGCAGGGCAGACACCCTGCACAGTTAACCGCCGCTGCGGTGAAGCGCCGCGCGGCGGTTAACTGTCAAAGCACAGACGTAACTGCGTCAATGTGCGGGAAGGGGTTAAAGTACATTTTTAAAATGTATTTTATTGTCTGATTGGGGGGGCATACAGTCTGATTGGGGGGGAGGTATGGGTCTGGCACAGACCTTTGCCTTGTTACGCCCCCCAGAGATAAATCTGGGCCGCATTATACATATAGATTTCTGCTATAATTTACATCAGTTACTGGCGCAAATTATAGTAAAATTGTTGGCCATTTCTGCTAAGCCCCGCTCATTTTTTACCCCCAACAATTCTGACATTTGCGTATTTTGTGAATTTTCTACGCTAGTAAACTATTGTAGAAAGGTTAATATATTCCCCCCAAAGGCTACAGACCGTAATACAATATCTTAATGTAAGGATGTGTACACTTAATTGTGCAGCAACGCTTGTTGTCTCCATTCTATGTCAGTGTGGGAAGTAGATGTCCGGCCTTATGATTTTGTGATATGTGATAGACCCAGAATCCCAATCACCAAACCAAAGAATGCAAAATAAAGACACAAAACATTATAATTGGGTGTTAAATGGTCAAAACTTTTATTATATTATATGACCAAACCCAAAATGGCAAACCTCCGACTCACGAAGAGTCACCCTCCAGCACGCAGGAAAGGAAAAACCCCCTGTGGGGGAAACCTCTAGGGAAACCATGGCTGGAGGATTGCCCTTCCTCTGGGCTTAGAAGGTGCCAAAATATCATTTGTAACAGAATTTGTACGTTTTCTCAGATTTTCAAGGAAAGACATTACAATGAACGAACGACATAAAACACATAAATCGGCTGATCTGGTTGGCTAGGCGGATGTCTCTCTTCCTGGGCACCCATTAAAATGAATGGGTGATCCACGGATGAGACGGGTCCTCCAGATGCCTCCTTGTAGCACCTGTCTCCGCTCCGGCTAATAGAGGGGGATCTCCTGCTGGAAACCCCCCTCTATTACAGACAACCCGTATGAAGAGGATGGCATCACTGTGATGAAGAAGTGGTCTGGGGTGAAGGGTTTCCCTGCTAGAACCTACAAATGACATCAGGTCGGCATTGGTGGGGAAGTCAAGCTCAAGGTCCTCAGTCCCATCCAATATGGCGCTGAATGTGGCAGTAAAACCTTCTAATATGGAATCTTCTTTATGTCATAAACATTTGTATTTATGACATCAGCACCTTCATCATCATTACTACAGGAGTTTATTACCACTGCACAACTCATACATTGTGACGTCACCCACAGTGGTCTGAAGTGTTAACCCTTTACTGACTGGCAGTGTACTTACCACAGAGGCCATAAAGCTGAATAGAACATATCAGCGGCCATAAAGGAAAAGGGATAATGCAGGGAGCATCTCCGCACAAGAACTATCCATGACAAAGGGTTGTCCAGGATGAGATAACTTGTCTGCTTTCTCCAAAAAGCAGCACCACACCTGTCCATAGGTTGTGTGTGGTATTACAGCTCATTACCATTCACTTCAATGGAGCAAACCTGCAATACCAGATACAACCTGTGGATAGGTGTGGTGCTGTTTTTGGAAGAAAGCAGCCATGTTTTTCTAATCCTGCACAGCCCCTGTTAGAAATAGTTCAAAAAAAGGGGGAGAGAAGAAATTAAAAAAAGGGAAAAAGAGGAACTCTGAGGTAAAAGAAATCAAACTAGACTGAAAGGAGTCTGCTGGAGGTGCCAGATGGAAAGACATAATTCTGCCATGGGGACCAGATGAAATGTATCTTGAAGGGGGCTTCAGAGAGTGGGTTTTAGCACCGTAATTGTAATGACCCGCAGAATCAAGTTATCATGCAATTCATGCCGCCCGATGAACACTGTTTTTTTAATTCACCCCACAAAATGTAGGGTTTTTTTTTTATTTTTTTTTAATACATTATATGGTACATTAGGCCACAGGGTAAATTCCACGTAAACAGCGCATTTCATTGGTTAACTGTTTAACCCCTTAGTGACCACCAATACGCCTTTTCACGTGAGTCACTAAGGGGCCTTAGGCTAGGCTGACGCCTTTTCACGTGAGCCTAGTCTAAGTCCTGCACGGGTCTCCCGTGAAGGCTGGAGCCGGGGCTCAGCTGTCTGATGACAGCTGAGCTCCTGCTCCAATGCCCGCGATCGAAGTTTACTTCGATCGCGGCCGTTTAACCTGTTAAATGCCGCCGTCAATAGCGACCGCTGCATTTAACTTTGTTTACAGAGGGAGTAAGCTCCCTCTGTCACCCATCGTCAGCCCGCAAATGCAATTGCGGGTCTCCGATGGGTTGTCATGGCAGCCGGGGGCTTGATAAATGCCCCCAGGTCTGCCCTGGACATATGCCTGTTAGGACGCGCCGGAGGCACGTCCTAACAGATTGCCTGTCAGATTTACACTGACAGGCAATAATGCTCTGGTATACGAAGTATACCAGAGCATTATAGCAGCGATCTGAAGATCGCACAGTAAAGTCCCCTAGTGGGACTAATAAAATCAGTCATCAAAGTGAAATAAAGATTATTAATAAAAAGTACAGTACAAAAATAAATAAAACCATTTTTTTCCATAAAAAGTGGTTTTATTTAGTAAAAGTGTAAAAAATAAATAAAAGTACACATATGTGGTATCGCCGCGACCGTAATGACTCCATTAATAAAGCTAATATGTAATTTAAACCGCAAGGTGAACACCGTAAAAAAAAAAACGCAAAAAACAATGGCGAAATTGCAATTTTTTTCCATTGCCCCCCAAACAAGTCATAATAAAAATGAATCAATAAGTTCCATGCACCCCAAAACAGTACCAATCAAAACTACGTCTCGTCCCGCAGAAAACAAGCCCAAAAAATCATAACATTGATGGAAAAATAAAAAAGTTACGGCTCTTGGAAAGCGACGATGCAAAAACAAATAATTTTAGTTCAAAAGTGTTTTTATTGTGCAAAAGTCGCAAAACATAAAAAACCTCTACATATGTGGTATCGCCGTAATCGTACCGACCCATAGAATAAAGGTAACATGTTATTTACGTCGCACAGTGAACGGCGTCAATTTAAAAACGCTTAGAACAATGGCAGAATTTCAGGTTTTTTTTATAATCCCCCCCAAAAAAAGTTAATAAAAGTTAATAAAAAAATTATATGTACCCACAAATGGTGCTATTAAAAAGTACAACTAATCCCGCAAAAAACAAGTCCTCATACAGCTATGTAGACGAAAAAATAAAAAAGTTATAGCTCTTTGAATGCGACTATAGAAAAACGAATAAAATAGCTTGGTCATTAAGGCCTAAAATGGGCTGGTCACTAAGGGGTTAAACGATACCAGTTCAAGTGACCTTTATCGAAAAACACTATAAGACATTTTTTCACAATTCACCTTCTAATTGGGCCTAGCATGTGTGATACTGTCTGCTAAGCCGTTGTATCTCAGCATATTATATGTGATACTGTCTGCTGAGCCGCTGTCTCCTATCAAGTAGCAGAGCTATCAGGTGACATAGACTTAGGCCTCATTTACACGAGCGTAATATACGCGCGCGCGACGCGCATGCTTTTCACGCGTGTCTTACGCACCTATATTAGTCTATGGGGCAGTGTAGACGATGCGTGAATTTTGCGCAGCGCGAGTGCGTTGCGTAAAACTCACGACATGTTCTATAATCGTGCGTTTTTCGCGCATCACGCACCCATTGAAGTCAATGGGTGCGTGAAAACCACGAATGCCGCACGGAAGCACTTCCGTGCGAACTGCGTGATTCGCGCAAGAGCTGTCAAAAGGATGAATGTAAACAGAAAAGCACCACGTGCTTTTCTGTTTACAAACATCCAAACGGAGTGTCAAATTAGAGAACTCCTTTTGACCGAACCCGGCAAAAAATGTTCGGGTACGCGACGGCAGGAGACAGTCACTGTCCACGGTGCTGAAAGAGTTAAACTGGTTCAGCACCATGGACAGTGACTTCCGATCACAATATACATATACGTGTAAAAAAAACAAGAGGTTCTGACTTACCGAGAACTCCCGGCTTCTTCCTCCAGTCCGACCTCCCGGGATGACAATTCAGTCCAAGTGACAGCTGCAGCCAATCACAGGCCAAGCACAGCCTGCAGCCAATCACAGGCTGCAGCGGTCTCATGGACTGCCGCGTCATCCTGGGAGGTGGGGCCGGATGACAAGAGAGGGACGCGTCACCAATGCAACGGCCGGGAGACCGGACTGGAGGAAGCAGGAAGTTCATGGTAAGTATGAACGTCTTTTTTTGATTCACAGGTTGGTGTATATTGTGATCGGAACTCACTGTCGAGGGTGCTGAAAGAGTTACTGCCGATCAGTTAGCTCTTTCAGCACCTTGGACAGTGACGGGCGTCGACTAGCCTCATCTCTATCACGCAGCCGCGAATCATATACGGATGACACACGGAGCTGTCAAATGCCTTTTGCGCGCGCAAAACGCAGCGTTTTTTGCGCGCGCAAAACGCACACGCTCTTGTAAATCAGGCCTTAGGGTTCACACGCAAAGTCAAAAATGGCTGAAAATTACAGAGCTGTTTTTAGAGAACACAGACTTTGATTTACAGCCGTTTTTGAAGCTGGAAACGTTTTTTTGAGGTGTTTTTTTCTAGATGTTTTTGGAGCTGTTTTTCCATTGACACAATGAAAAACATCTCCAAAAACGGCTCAAGAAGTGACATGCTCCTTCTTTTTACGTGACGTTTTAAAATACAATAGGCAGATGTTTGTATTCATTGGGCTAACGATTTTTCAGGCGTATTCGAAGGCGTTTACACCCCGAAATACGCCTGAAAACACAGCGTGTGAATATACCCTTATAGATACGCTGTCTCAGATATATATATCTTTTTTTTTTTTTTTAGCGGTGTGGGCAAAACACATGTCTTGTGTCACAAGACAGTCTGATTAGTGGGGGAGATACAGGGTCTGGCTTAGGCCTTTTGTTACACACTCAATGTAAAATTGTACACTAGCTCGGAGCTGGCGTTGATTTCTGCTTTACATTACGCCCGTTACTGGCGTAGATGAAAGTAAAATTGTCGTCCCTTTCCGCAAAGCACCACACACTTTTCAAAAAGTGCCAAGCGCAGCATAAACTGCCCAAAAACTTTCCCGCACTTTTGGGACTTTTCTATGCCAGATAAGCGGCTTAGCAAGGGTAATAAATTCTCCTCTAGGGCTACAGACAGTAATACAATATCTTACTGCAAGGATCTGTACACTCAGTGTCTGACTGAGGTACCTTGGACCCACCAAAGGAAATAATTATTTTGAGTTTAAACTTCAAACTATATAGAAATAATTTGAACACTCTTAATTGTGTACTAAAAATGTGTGTAGTAAAACAAAGACCAATATTCCCACCATATTGTGACAGATATCAGTCCTACACAGGCATTCTGCAGACCATATAAGTGAATACAGTGCAGTGAAATTCAGTGACTCACACGTGACATCTTCTCAGATTGGAGTCGTTCACGTTCTCTTTTCTTCTTCATCCGGCCCAGAACGCCACGATGACTTCTTCCAGTCTTCTTCATCTCCAATGCCCAAGCGCGTACCGCAAGATACGTCATGAAAGTGTTCATGTAACCGAGATACCACGTGTAATGACGGGGTAGGGAGACAGACAGGTGAGCCCTAATCTACCCGCCACTCAGTCCCTGCCTACTTGCACGGCCCGTCCTAGGCGACGGCGTACAACTGGGCGACGGTCCCTATGCTCAATATGTGCACGACAGACAAACACACAAGGGTACACAGAAGCTAAGGGAAATGGGGCAGTTGCCCACGGCAACACCGTGAGCAACAGGTGTAGTGAACGAGCCGAGTCAAACCAGGAGTGTACGAGGTAACAAACTCAGAGCAGGAGAATAGTCAGTAAAGCCAAGGTCAAAATGAAGCAAGGAGAATAATAATAGAAGGAGCAACAGAGCCAGGAAACAGGAAAGAATAACAGGCAAAGACAAGCAGGAAATGAAGGTATAAATAGACCGAGGGCGGGAGCTATAACCGTCTGGCCAGGCTGTGATAGGTTCTTCCTCTCCTGAGCCTACCAGCCTGAGTGGTAGCAGATTGAGTCACTCTATCAGACCTAGGAGCAGGTGCAGACTGATTAACCACGGGCATCGATACAGAAGCTGTGTCTGGCAGATCCTTTACAATATCCCCCCTCGATTGAGGGGCCACTGGACCCTTTCTAGATGGACCTGGCTTATTGGGGAACCGAAGATAAAACCGCCAGAGCAATACACCAATGTGAACATCCCTGGCGGGTACCCAAGTCCTCTCCTCATGCCTGTATGCTCTCCAATGGACCAGGTACTGGAGGGAGCCTTGGACCATCCACAATCTTGGCCACCTCGAATTCTACCCCTTCAGGGGTGAGAACAGGGACCGGAGGTTTCCTCGAGGTAGCCAAGGACGGCGAGCAGCGTTTCAGGAGGGAGGCATGAAACACGTCGTGTATTCGAAAAGACGGGGGTAACTCCAGTCGGAAGGAGACAGGGTTAAGGGCCTCAATGACCTTGTGCGGCCCTATATAGCGGGGAGCACATTTTTTGGACGGAACTTTAAGGCGCAAATTTTTTGAAGACAGCCACACCAGATCTCCGACCACAAACAAGGGGTTAGCAGAACGTCTTCTATCTGCCTGAGTCTTTTGTATGATCTGGGACGCATCAAGGTTCTTCTGAACCTAGGCCCAGACTGTGCACAGTTCCCGATGAACGACCTCTACCTCGGGATTGTTGGAACCACCAGGTGAAACAGATGAGAACCGTGAATTAAACCCAAAATTACAGAAAAAGGGGGAGACCCCTGACGAGTTACTGACCCGGTTATTAAGATCAAATACGGCAAGGGAAATGAAGGAGACCCAATCATATTGACAGTCAGAGATAAAACACCTTAAATATTGTTCTAGAGACTGATTAGTCCTTTCGGTTTGGCCATTAGTTTCAGGATGGAAGGCCGAGGAGAAGGTCAGATCAATCTCCAACTTTTTACAGAAAGCTCTCCAAAACAATGAAACATATTGTACCCCTCTGTCAGAAACAATATTGACAGGAACCCCATGGAGACACAGTATGTGTTTGACAAACAAGGTAGCTAACGTCTTAGCATTGGGTAGTTTCTTGAGGAGCACAAAGTGGCACATCTTACTGAAGCGGTCTACTACAACCCACACCACCGACTTGCCTTGAGATGGAGGCAGATCGGTGATAAAATCCATGGAGATATGGGTCCAAGGTCTCTGGGGAATGGGCAAAGAACATAGTAAGCCCGCTGGTCGGGACCTGGGAGTCTTGGACCTAGCACAAAATTACAAATTTCACAAGCGGCGACGTAGGCCTTAACGTCTTTAGGCAACCCAACCCACCAATAGTTTCTGGCAATGAGGTGCTTGATACCCAGGATGCCTGGATGACCAGAGTCATGATTTTCCCTGAGTACCCTTAGCCGGAATTGCAGGGGAACAAACAGCTTGTTCTCAGGAAGGTTCCCGGGAGCTGAACATTGATCAGCCGCAATTTCGGAGACTAAGTCAGAATCAACAGAGGGAATTATTATACCTGGGAGCAAAACACAAGCAGGATCTTCCTCCGAAGGAGGGCTGGCCATGAAGCTATGCGCAGTGCATCAGCTTTAATATTTTTAGACCCAGCCCTATAGGTGACTAAAAAGTTAAATCTAGTGAAAAACAACGCCCATCGAGCTTGTCTCGGATTTAGCCTCCGGGCAGATTCTAGGAAAACCAGATTCTTGTGGTTGGTAAGGACTGTTACCTGGTGCCTAGCCCCCTCCAAGAAGTGGCGCCACTCTTCAAATGCCCATTTAATGGCTAAGAGTTTGCGGTTGCCAACGTCATAGTTACTCTCAGTGGATGAGTACTTCCTGGAGAAGTAGGCACAGGGACGGAGATGGGTGAGAGACCTAGTACCCTGGGACAACACAGCACCCACTCCCACCTCGGAGGCGTCAACCTCCACGATGAATGGCTCCATTTGGTTAGGCTGAATTAGCACTGGGGCCGAGATAAAGCACTTCTTAAGGACCTCAAAAGCCTGGACTGCCTCCGGAGGCCAGTGGAGGAGATCAGCACCTTTGCGAGTGAGATCGGTAAGAGGCTTAGCGATGACCGAGAAGTAAGCAATAAATCTCATGTAATAATTAGCAAACCCCAGGAAGCACTGTAACACCTTCAGGGAGGCAGGTTGGACCCATTCAGCCACAGCCTGTACCTTGGCAGGGTCCATGCGGAATTCATGAGGAGTGAGGATTTGACCCAAAAATGGTATCTCCTGCACCCCAAACACACATTTTTCGGTTTTAGCAAAGAGTTTGTTTTCCCGAAGGGCCTGGAGCACCTTCCTGACATGCTCAATGTGGGAGGACCAGTCCTTGGAAAACACAAGTATGTCATCAAGGTACACTACAAGAAATACCCCCAGGTAGTCTCTTAAAATCTAATTTATGAAATTCTGGAAGACCGCAGGAGCATTACACAACCCAAAGGGCATGACGAGGTATTCTAAATGACCTTCGGGCGTGTTAAACGCAGTCTTCCACTCATCCCCCTCTCTGATGCGGATAAGGTTATAAGCCTCCCGAAGATAAAACTTAAAGAACCATTGGGCCCCCTGAACCTGATTGAAGAGATCAGGAATAATAGGAAGGGAATACTGGTTCCTTACAGTGACCTTATTCAAGTTTCGGTAATCGATGCACGGCCTAAGACCACCATCATTCTCCCCTACGAAGAAGAAGCCAGCACCTACCGGAGAAGTAGAGGGGCGAATGTAACCCTTGGCCAGGCATTCCTAGATATAGTCTCTCATGGCTTCACGTTCGGGACAAGAGAGATTAAATATCCTACCCTTAGGGAGCTTAGCTCCTGGTACCAAATCGATTGCGCAATCATATTCTATATGAGGAGGTAACACTTCGGAGGCCTTTTTAGAAAAAACATAAGTGAAGTCCTGAATAAACTCAGGTAGAGTGTTCACCTCCTCAGGGAGAGAAATAAAATTAACAGAAAAAACATGACGTCATGCATTCATTACCCCATTTGGTAAGATCCCCAGTATTCCAGTTAAACGTGGGATTATGCATCTGCAACCAGGGAAGGCCTAAAAGCAAATCGGACGACAATCCCTGCATCACCAGTACAGAGCACTGCTCCAAATGCATGGAGCCAACAATGAGTTCAAAAACAGGGGTATGCTGCGTAAAATAACCAATAGCAAGTGGAGGGGAGTCGATACCCACTACCGGGACAGGTTTAGGCAAATCAATCAATGGCATAGCTAGAGACATAGCAAATTCCACAGACATAATATTAGTAGAAGACCCTGAATCCACGAAGGCACTGCCGGTAGCAGACCTACTCTCAAAAGAGAGCTGAAAGGGAAGCAATATCTTATTAGGTTTCATATTTACGGGAAATACCTGTGCGCCCAAGTGACTTCCCCGATGGTCACTTAGGTGCGGAAGTTCTTCCGGCTGCTTATTCTTACGCCTAGGACAGTTGTTCACTTGATGCTTGTCATCCCCACAGGAGAAGCAGAGACCATTCTTCCTGCAGAGCTCTCTACGTTGTTGGGGAGACACGGAGGCCCCGAGTTGCATTGGTTCATCCGAGTTTTCCCGTGGAAGTACGAAGCAACGGAACCTCGGGAGCCATAATGGAGGAGCCAAAGGAGAAAGCACAAAAACGTTCAAGTCGTTGTTCCCTGAGACGTTCGTCAAGAGTCGTACCGCTAAAGCCATAACCTGATCTAGGGAGTCAGAAGAGGGATAGCTAACTAACAGGTCTTTCAGGGCGTTCGACGGACCCAATCTAAACTGGCACCTCAAGGCAATATGCCACGTCACAGCGTATTCAAGTCATGGAAGCGTCCGGTCTACATGACTACCGACCATCATGGTGTGCAAACCTTAGATCAAAATTTCGACATATAACTAACTAACTCTAAACCTCATAAGGTAATTTTCTTTAGCTATTATACCAGGATGTAGGCGGAGGAGTAGGCTAAGAGAACGGAAAGTGGCCGAGGCGGGAGTTGGGCCAGAGTGAATATGACGCTTGACTGGGGTCTGGGGAGGGGAAGGGGAGAGAGACAGCTGGGAAGGTGGGAGCAGAGGGGCAACATAAAAAAAAATATTAAACTGAATCTACTGCTTTAAAACTGTCACTCACCAAGTTGCAGAGCTGGCCGCTGCTTCTGGCCCCTGCATGGGTCCCATTCCTTTCTACAAACCAATTACCGCTGATCATAACCTTGATGAGTGGCGGCTGCCCACTTTATTTTACTTTTATGGCCAGACCCCTGACAGCAGTACCAGCGGTACTACCCTGATGGCAGGCCTGTTTGCAGTGGTACTAGCCAACTACGTCACAGATAACCCAAGTTTCAAGACCATGCAAATTTATGGATTTTTGGCATCCCATGGAATATGGGAACAATAGGGAATTCTATCAGTAAGTATTCTGCCTGTTTCTTGGCTAATACTCCTAATCCAATTCCTTCTTCTAGCAGATTTTTTAAAGATTCTTTACATGCGGTGCTTGGTTTCGCCACAAGTTTGTGATATGTCGATTCCTTGTCTAAAATGGTATGAACGTGTCTGGGACATAAACAGGAATCTAGAACAACTCCTGCTCCGTAAGATTTGGAGGACACAGTTATACACTGGATATATGGTGAGCACCTCTGTGTTTTCACCTTTAGCCCTTATGTGTATATAGTGAACCTTTTAGAAGGTTAATCTTTACCCGCTAAGGTGGAAGGGTTGGTTCCAATGCCTAGTTATGGTGGTGTCTGAGGAAATAAAGGTCCTTTTAGACGTCCCGATACTGACCATGAAAACCAGCTCCAATCGACGATACAGCGTATCACAAGGAGCAATCATCGGTAATGTATGGGGGCAAACAATCGTTACTACACCAGACCCCGCACCGATCTGCCAGTCCAGCTGCCTCCGGGCACTGGACAACACTGCCAGAGTGGTGAGGTAAGTACATTTTTAAAATGTATTTTATTGTCTGATTGGGGGGGCAAACAGTCTGATTGGGTGGGAGGTATGGGTCTGGCATGGACCTTTGCCTTGTTACGCCCCCCAGAGATAAATCTGGGCCGCACTATATATATAGATTTCTTCTATAATTTATATCAGTTACTGGCGTAAATTGTAGTAAAATTGTTGGGCATTTCTGCTAAGCCCTGCCCATTTTTTGCCCCCAAACATGTTGACATTTGCGCATTTTGTGAATTTTCTACGCTAGTAAACTGTTGTAGAAAGGTTAATATATTCCCCCCAAAGGCTACAGACCGTAATAGAATATATTAATGTAAGGATGTGTGCAGCAACACTTGTTGTCTCCATTCTATGTCAGTGTGGGAAGTAGATGTCCGGCCTTATGATTTTGTAATATATGATAGTCCCAAAATTCCAATCACCAAACCAAACAAAACACAGGCCGGACGGACCCTGCCACAGTGGAGGGTAGGCCAGACATGACGGGGATAGGAGGGAGGATCGTGTCACAGCCAAAGGTGAGGGTTAGTGGAGGGGTTGGGTCTAGGAGAGGGAGGGGATCCGGTGAGGGTTAGCCGAAAGTGCGCTGAATTCCCGGTCTTTTGGTCGGGAGCAGCGCACGGAGTAAGACATCCATCCACGCATCTCCCATCCGGCGGCCATCTTACCTCATGTCAGCGCAGCAGTTCATTGAGCAGATGCGGGCGGCGGCTGCTGCATTCAGCCCCGCCTGGTTGGAGGAACAAGCTGCAGCGGTGGCCAACGCCCCGGTACCTTCGGCTGTCTCTCCCCCGCGCCGGGCCCCGACGCTCGTGTCCTCCAGAAAGGCTGAGCCCCAACGTTGCTCCTCGGACTCGGCGCCGCAGAGGGAGCCCTGTGAGGGACCCTCCGCCTCGGGCGTCTGGCAGCACTGATACTGCAGCCGGTTCCACTTCGCGGCGGAGTCTATCGGAGGTGTGGGGGGGTGCGGCCTCTACTTCCGGTCACCCCTCCACTCGCCAGTTCTACGCCGGGTTCCATGGTTCGGACGGCTGCCCCTGGGGATGTGCCAGCTGGGGGTGGAGCCCCACGGCGAAACGGAGGAAGCAAGGGACCTGCATTGGGCCGCAGGCCTAGGTCGTCCGTTTCAAGGGTGACTTCCGGGCGGCGAGATGCCAGAGAGAGAGCATGGGAGCCCGCCCCTCCCCCACCTCGGTTCCGGCCGTTGAGCACACCTGTGCATGCTGCCATGGATGGGGGACCAGATCTGCCGAAGACCTTGAGGATGGGGAGCTTCGTGGACAGGACGGTCCAGCTGATGGGTCCACAGCGCCTGTGCAGCTCGGTGAGTCGTTTTCACCGTCTTTACCTTTTCCTGCTATACTTATGTCTCCTGTTTCAGGGGAGGGTTCCGCGGTTGGGGAGCGGGTATGTGATGTGGGGCCTGGGTTTGTGAATGTTGGGGGTGGGGGGTATAGTCTGCGAGAGTTGGTCGGTTGCGTTAAGGAATTGTTAGGTCTCGCGGTCTCCTGTGGCGGCATGGGTGGGGGCTGGTGGGGTAGGGTTTAATGCCCCGGCGGCGGTCGCTGCGAGTGTAGGAGCAAATACAGAATCGGTGGCTGTGTCTGTTCAGACCGACTCGGCGGCGGCGGTTGATGGTGTTCGGTTGGACGATATAGCCAGGGGGGAGGTTTATGTGTGTTTTGAAGGACCTTTGGGGGCAAACTTGAAGCAGGAAGTTCGGGAAAAAATTTGGAACGACGAGTACGTGGAAATTTTTTCATTGTTGCCCCTGGAAAAATGTAATCTGTAGAAGGGGTAGCGAGATGAGAGTAAGAAGGAGGAGGAGGAAAAGCATCGTTACCGCCTTATCCCTAATACATTTGTTAACTGGTTGCAAGCGTTCGCCATTTTGGCCAGTGTTATTGGTGAAAAGGCTCTGGAACATTGCTCCCCCCTGTTTTGCTATATGGATGTCATCGGGGAAGCCCATAGGGTATATGGGGGGGTAGCTTGGCTACGTTATGATGAGCAGTTTAGACAACGGAAGGCGGTTCGGCTCAATATTAGGTGGGACCACAAGGATATTGCCCTGTGGTTACGGGTAACGGCTCCGGTTCGACCGGGCCAGTCCTTTCCCGGGAGCGGGGGGGGGGCAGCAGTCTGGTCAATCCAGCTCAGGGGGCAACGCAAAGCTCGGGCTGTGCTGGCAATACAATGAGGGACAGTCTAAATTCGGTGCAGGTTGCAAGTTCAAGCACCTTTGTTCTCAATGCAATGGGGCATCCCATTGGGCATCTAAATGCTTGTGCAAGGGAAAACGAGGTCGGGGAGGGGGTTTTAACGCCAGTCATGGGGGTGACACCAGTGAAGCTGGAAAGGATGGTCAGGTTTCTAAATAGTTATCCGGACAGGGCCAGCGCGCAGTTGTTGTTTGATGGTTTTAATGTGGGTTTTTGTATCCCCTCCCCTCCTCACAGGGTCCCCTTTTCCATAAAAAATCTGAAGTCAGCTTACCAGCATCCTGACGTGGTTAGGGAGAAGTTGGCAAAAGAGGTGGATTTGGGGCGCATGGCGGGGCCCTTTAGTTCTCTCCCCATCCCGGGTTTGGTCGTCTCCCCGCTGGGGGTTGTCCCGAAAAAGGAGGCGAACAAATACCATTTGATTCACCATTTGTCTTATCCTAAGGGCTTGTCGGTTAATGACGGGATAGATCGGGATCTTTGCTCAGTCGTGTATACGTCATTCGACGCGGCGGTGCAGTGGGTGCGTTTCCATGGTAGGGGGGCGTTAATGGCCAAGACGGATGTCGATGCGGCTTTTCGGCTGTTGCCGGTGCATGCGGATAGTCAGCGTTTACTGGGGTGTTTTTGGGGGAGTGGTTTTTATGTGGATCGGTGTCTCCCCATGGGTTGTTCCATTTCTTGTGCGTGCTTTGAGGCGTTTAGCTCATTTTTGGAATGGGTGGTCAAATCTGTGGCGGGGGTGGATTCGATCATTCATTATTTAGACGATTTCTTGTGCGCAACGATCTTGGGGCCCGCCCGTTCCGTGAATTGGTTCGGGAAATAAAACACGATCTGTTGCACCTGTGGTCGTTGTACCCGAACTTGATCACGGTGTGGTCGGATATTGTGCCTAGAAAATCCTGGCGTTTGGCACGGTCGGTGGAGCGGATCAACAAAGCCAGCATAAAAGTTAACAGGGCGGTGTCTGCATTTGTTGCGCGGAATGGTGGCATATGTGTTCGGCCCTGGGACTTGGAAGCTGGAGTTGGAGCGTATTGGAGTGCAGATGGTGTTCACCTGAATGATGTGGGAACAGATTTGTGGTGCTTGGGCTTGCAGGATGGCATTGAGAGGGCTATTTTGTTGTGGCGGGACTCTCAGGCTTGAGGGGGTCAAGGCCTGTTCGCTGTAGCTGGAGAGTCCTTGGAGTTAGACAAATAATTATTGGGGGGGGGTGCATTGTGGGTATGGATCCCCTTGGGTTTTAAAGATGAAAGGACACTGTCTGGCGGTTGGATATTGTGGTTTCCTTAGGGTGTTATCCCTTGGGAGAGGTGGCAGTTACCTTACGGCATCTGCCAGGAATATTGGTGCCTCTGAGCCGGGTTTTTACGGCTGGGGGTAAAATGGTGGGGCAGATAGCCGGTAACATAAAAAGTTAATGATAGCTCCAAGGACTTCTCCTAGTCTATGTGTTAATGTTTCTTTGTCAATGGTGTCTGACGTGTTTGGGTTATAATTTATGGTTTGTGCATTATTGATTTATTATTGTTTTTGTTAATAAATAATATGGATATTATTTATTTATGGTTAATTGAGTTAACTAACTTTTATATTTATTTCTTAATAAAATGGCTGCTGTGGCCACTTTATCCAAACCCTCGGAGTCGAGTCTTCATGAGAGAAAGGTGTGGGTTATGAATGGCGAACAGATATATAGGTAAGTGTAATTTGCATACACGTACATCACTCGACTTACCCCAAGTCATGCAAAATAAAGACACAAAACATTATAATTGGGTGTTAAATGGTCAACACTTTTATTATATTATATGACCAAACCCAAAATGGCAAACCTCCGACTCACGAAGAGTCACCCTCCAGCACGCAGGAAAGGAAAAACCCCTGTGGGGGAAACCTCTAGGGAAACCATGGCTGGAGGATTGCCCTTCCTCTGGGCTTAGAAGGTGCCAAAATATCATTTGTAACAGAATTTGTACGTTTTCTCAGATTTTCAAGGAAAGACATTACAATGAACGAACGACATAAAACACATAAATCGGCTGATCTGGTTGGCTAGGCGGATGTCTCTCTTCCTGGGTACCCATTAAAATGAATGGGCGATGCTCCTTTAAGACGGGTCCTCCAGAGGGGTCCTCCAGATGCCTCCTTGTAGCACCTGTCTCCGCTCTGGCTAATAGGGGGGGGGGGGGGGGGATCTCCTGCTGGAAACCCTCCTCTATTACAGACAACCCGTATGAAGAGGATGGCATCACTGTGAAGAAGAAGTGGTCTGGGGTGAAGGGTTTCCCTGCTAGAACCTACAAATTACATCAGGTCGGCATTGGTGGGGAAGTCAAGCTCAAGGTCCTCAGTCCCATCCAATATGGCGCTGAATGTGGCAGTAAAACCTTCTAATATGGAATCTTCTTTATGTCATAAACATTTGTATTTATGACATCAGCACCTTCATCATCATTACTACAGGAGTTTATTAACACTGCACAACTCATACATTGTGACGTCACCCACAGTGGTCTGAAGTGTTAACCCTTTAATGACTGGCAGTGTACTTACCACAGAGGCCATAAAGCTGAATAGAACATATCAGCGGCCATAAAGGAAAAGGGATAATGCAGGGAGCATCTCCGCACAAGAACAATCCATGACAAAGGGTTGTCCAGGATGAGAGAACTTGTCTGCTTTCTCCAAAAACCAGCACCACACCTGTCCATAGGTTGTGTGTGGTATTACAGCTCATTACCATTCACTTCAATGGAGAAAACCTGCAATACCAGATACAACCTGTGGATAGGTGTGGTGCTGTTTTTGGAAGAAAGCAGCCATATTTGTCTAATCCTGCACAGCCCCTGTTAGAAATAGTTCAAAAAAAGGGGGAGAAAAGAAATTAAAAAAAGGGAAAAAGAGGAACTCTGAGGTAAAAGAAATCAAACTAGACTGAAAGGAGTCTCCTGGAGGTGCCAGATGGAAAGACATGTTTCTGCCATGGGGACCAGATTAGTTGAAAAACTATGCAGTTCATCTTCGAATGCAGCGTCACAAAAACAAATTATTTTGTAAAAAAATTAAAAAGTGTTTTTATTGTGCAAAACGAGAAAAACTTTGACATACATGTTGGTTCAGGAGTCCTGGTGGTCCTCCGTGGGCTTTACCCATGGAGTGTTTGGAGACATGTTGGAGCTGTGGGGGAATGGTAGGTACGCTTCCTGACATCTGATGGGATTGTAGGCACATCACACCATTTTGGGTGGCAATAAATGCTCTCTTTGAACATGCCCTCTCCGCTCCATTCTCTCCAGATCTATTTCTTTCCAGAAGAAGGTTCTCCTCCATTTATTCAGACTAGGTTGTGCCTAGACATTGGAAGTCTACAATTCCCCGCTACAAATCTAAATGTTTGGCCACATTCACTGATATTCAGAATCCAGCAACTCTGCCGATTGTTGAAGTAATCTCAGGCATTTTCTGAGTAGTTGACCGCTAACCCCCTCCACTCTGCTACCTCGCTGTAGTGTCCGACCATTACATTTGTTTTCTTCTCTCTCTGTAATTGTCGTCTGTCTATTGCTTGTTGTTTTAACCTTTCTCATTGATAAAAGTACAGATTTGGTAAAGACGACGCTTACATTGTTTCCTAATTGTCTTTTGGTGAGCTGCATTTTTTTTTTACATTTTGTACTGCTTTATGGTGTTAATAAAGATTGAGCAGAGTTACTGCAGTTAAGCGGTGAGAAATATTCTTCTACGTTGTCACGGTGCGGGGTGTGGACCCACAGGGCTGTAACGCGTAGCGGGGTAGCAGCTGGCCAACAAGGTACAAAACCATGTCTATAGTTCTGAACGGGTACCTGAGGCAATGTAGACAGTGGCAGGGACACGACTTGACTTTCACAGCAGGTGACGCCGCGGATGCAGCAGGAAGACACAACTTGACTTTCACAGCAGGTGACGATAGCACGGGATACAGGGTACAGGCAGCAGGAACGGGTAACACTGGGAACTGGAAAACCATTTTGCTGCAGGTGGAGAGAGACTTTTTCTGTTATTTGCCCCTTGTCCTGAGCTCAGGAGGTTCTTAATTCAAATGAGACAAGCAGCCGATCAAACTGGGAAACCAGTGAACCAGTCCAAACCAGTGTAGAAGTGTCTGAAAATAATCCTCTCCACTGTCACCTTCAGACTGTCCGACCATAAAGAAGAGGCTGGACGCAGCACGAAGGGCTTCAGAGGGAAGCCTCCATGACAAGACATAGTAGGGAAAGGGTTAAATAAGTTGTGAGAAGGAGGGAGTAGAAGGGGGAGGTGGAAGAGGGGTAGGGAGGAGTCAGGGGACGTTACCAGTCTTCCCGCTGTTTTCGGCATTGAGCCGGAAGCAGCGGGAGGAAGAACAAGCAAAGTTACAAGCTCCCACCCTCCCGCTCTTTATTGGGGTGGTGTCCCTTGTTTTGTTCTATGTGTGTGTTTGTCTATGGTTGTTTCTGTTTTATCGTATGCTTATGTAACGTGTTGTTTTCTTTTCCATTTTGAGCAGGTCCAGGTGTCATAGCGGCTGGCGGGGGGAGTCCTTGAGGTTGGTCAGTACGAAATGGTGGGGGGGTCGCATCGGGGGTGTGCGTCCCCCAAAAAAGGTACATGGTTTGAAGACTTTATAGGGTGTTATCCCTTTGAAGTGGTCTTCTGGTGGTTGGAGCCATCTGCAGAGGTGAGCGGTGCCTCCGAGCTGGTTCACGGCTGGAGGTAAATTGTTGGTGGTGGTTGCAGATGGCAAACTCGAGGTGAAACATATCTAAAAATGGCTTCAAGGACTTCCCCTGCTCGGATTAATGTTAATGTTAATTGTTATTTATGACTCTGACCCATGTTGGGTCATGTGAATTATAGGAGGAATTCTCTGGTTGGATTCCTAATTAGTTATCCGAATGTTTCGGATCAAAATTGCATTTTATAAACAATGTAAATTAATAAACGGCTGCTGTGGCAATTTCACATCCAACCTCGGTTGTCACGTGTCTTTTTCTTAGAGGTGGGGGTGGGAAAGAAGGGATAAGTAGAATGTTCAATAACACACGACTCTACAGTCATGCTGAGGATATGCGTAGCAGCAGCCGCAGGTGGGTATGGATTACAAATTGATAGTTGATGTGTTTATGTTTCTTTTGATGTGTTTTTATTTACAAGTTTAGCACCAAGTGTGCCTCCTATGTAAACATGTATGCCGCCTATGTAAACATGTATGCTGCCTATGTAAACATGTATGCCGCCTATGTAAACGTGTATGCCGCCTATGTAAACGTGTATGGTGCCTATGTGAACATGTATGCCGCCTATGTAAACATGTATGTTGCCTATGTAAACATGTATGCCGTCTATGTAAACATGTATGCCGCCTATGTAAACATGTATGCCGTCTATGTAAACATGTATGCCGCCTATGTAAACGTGTATGCCGCCTATGTAAACATGTATGCCGCCTATGTAAACGTTTATGCCGCCTATGTAAACATGTATGCCGCCTGTGTAAACATGTATGCCGCCTATGTAAACGTGTATGCCGCCTATGTAAACGTGTATGCCGCCTATGTAAACATGTATGCCGCCTATGTAAATATGTATGCCGCCTATGTAAACATATATGCCGCCTATGTAAACATGTATGCCACCTATGTAAACATGTATGGCGCCTATGTAAACATGTATGCTGCCTATGTAAACATGTATGCCGCCTATGTAAACATGTATGCCGCCTATGTAAACATGTATGCCGTCTATGTAAACATGTATGCCGCCTATGTAAACATGTATGCCGCCTATGTAAACATGTATGCCGCCTATGTAAACATGTATGCCGCCTATGTAAACGTGTATGCCGCCTATGTAAACGTGTATGCCGCCTATGTAAACATGTATGCCGCCTATGTAAATATGTATGCCGCCTATGTAAACATGTATGCCGCCTATGTAAACATGTATGCCACCTATGTAAACATGTATGCCGCCTATGTAAATATGTATGCCGCCTATGTAAACATGTATGCCGCCTATGTAAACATGTATGCCGCATATGTAAACATGTATGCCGCCTATGTAAACATGTATGCCGCCTATGTAAACATGTATGCCGTCTATGTAAACATGTATGCCGTCTATGTAAACATGTATGTGTATATCATTTTAGTGCTTTGCTGCCATCTAGTGACCAAACTGCATAGATAGTTTGTGTAGTGCTGTTGTGTTATGTGTGCAGGACCTGTGATCACATGACCAGAGAGGCACATTCTCAAGTTCGTGCAGGTGCTGCGCAGCTACTCAAGTAGGGGAGAAGCTGAATCTTTATTTAACAGGAGTTTAGCACCATATTTAAATATGCAATATTTAAAAATCAAAAAATCTCCATAAAAGTCATCAAACTGCATATTATGAGAGGAAAATGACTGTTATGCTATGTCGTTGATATATACATTGTGTATTACGTGTTATTCCACTTAAGTAAACATATAACAGATCATTCCTCCAATTAAGACCCTTCGGGAATCTTGTATGAAGCTGCAGATCGCAGAACGCCTCCCTATTCAGGAAGTGTCTTCTCCGATATCCACCCGTCTTTGGTTTCTTCACTTCTTCAAGGCCATAAAAACATTGGGGGGAATTTATTAAGATGGCATTTCATATGCCAGTCTTAATATAAAGAAAGTTGGAGTAAGATGAAATACAGTTATTAAATGTGTCACATCTTTCGGCCGTTCATGCGCCACAATCGTTATGCAGCGACCGCGGCCATGCTCCATCCATTCCCCCTACCCATCCGACATAATGTAAAATAAAAAATAAGTATAATCTTTTCTCCGCTTCTCTTCTTCCCCCTTGATCCCCTAAGGCTCCCTGCTGCCCATACAATGCACTGACACCGAGCAGCGTCAGGTCCTTTATATGTGACACAGCACTCAACGTCATCAGTGCATTGTATGAGCCGCAGGCTGCGGAGAGAACATGAGGGGACCAGAAGAGGAGTGCTGAGGTGAGCATTCATTTTTTATTTAATTGCCCGATAGAGGGGACGGAGAGGAGCCTGGCATGGGCCTCTACCTTGCTACGCTCCACATAGTGACATTTTTGACAATTATTAGCAGGCGGGGATTTCCACTATAGTTTACGCCAGGTGTCAATTATTATAAATTTGTTGGGGTGCTGTCACCCCGCCCTCTTTTGGGAAGCCCCCTTTTAGAAAACTGGCGTAGAAAGGTTAATACATTTCCCCATAAGCTTTAAAAATTACCATTATGTGTTTCTAAGAAGTGTTTTTCTGCACAGTGAATCGTATCTATCCGCTCGGCTTTCATTTATATGTTCAATCGGTGTAATAGTAAAACATGTAAAATCATTGTTATGAAACAGAGTACAGTGTTTGGAGATACTGTGCAATAGGAATTTTTTCTTGCAGTTGGAACGATGTTTATTTAGTCGACAGTGTAGAAATTGAATGGTTCTTCCCACATATTGGAGACCACAGATACAGTCAATAAGGTATATAACATAGTTGGACTGGCAATTTAACTGCATTTCAATTTGAAACTCCTTTTTTGTTTGGTTTGATGTAAATTGTCTGTGGTACGTATACTAGAACAGCATAAACAGTTCTTTTTTTTACATTTGGAGCTACCCTTTGTGTGTGAACTTGGGAAATCTATTGGATATATAAATTAAAGACCCTAAAACCTGAAGGGTTGAATGAAATCGCAGAGATCATAATTGAATGAAACGAATCTACTCTGGATGAGTCCCTTTATATGCAAACAAATAAGAAATTCGTTATAAGTAAATATATATAGGAAATTCTTCAAGAACTGGCAAAGATCGTACTGGAAGAAAAAACCTGTTTCCTTTTAATAATAAAATTCGATCTTCTGAAAGTAACACCAAGATCAGTATAATGATAAAATTGGCATTATTATCATTTCCACGAAAACAGTATAATTATGTAAAGAACATATATAAAAAGGTATATACACACATGTACACACATAGAACTTGTATAAAAACGATTTTAGCTGAACATTTACGAATATAGCAAAATGGAAAAACAGAATGAAACGGTAGTGCATTTTTTTAAGTTTTTCCCCCCTTTTTAAATAAATACATTTTCCTTTTAATATTTTGTTTTTAATATTCTATTAAATTATATTTTTAAACAATGTCATTATATATGTGTATAAATTTGTATATATGTATGCGTTCAATTACGTTCTATATAGTATGTTTGCAACAACTAGACACTTTCCAACTATAATGTATAGAAACGAATTGTCTTTCATTGGACATATCTATACATATATATGTTTTATATTTGTTATCTTTGTTTTATCAGTTGTGATTATATGTACGTTCCGATATGTAATTTGGGTTGGTCTTTTATCTCTGTAACCGACCCGGTAGTTCTTGCCTTTAACTGACCTGTCACTCGGTTATTTAACTGGCACCCCACCCATCTATTTATATACTACCTGAGGAAGAAACCGGCTCGGTTTCGAAACTGTTCGCTGTTAAACAGTTGTGTTTTATATTTTCTATATTGTACCAATAAAATCCTTATATTACCGACCACATTGGTACCCTTGAGGAATTTGGATTTACGTGTTATGGATAACCATACTGATCAGTAGCGCATGGAAAACGCCCGTTTTTTGCTTTTTTGCCTTTATTCCTCCTTTCTGCACCGGGAGGCATTAGTGTTTTTTTTGTTTTTGTATCTGAAATGTGTTCTACAATGCGCGTTTTGAACTTTCTAATCGTGCGCCCTACAGATGTAGCCGGCTTTATCTTGACTTTCAACGCATTAAATACACAGTGGCAGTGTTTTTTCAATGACTTTTTAATGACTTTTGTTGTGTGATATCACGCTGCTGCAGCAAGTTATCCGAGTCACGATAAAGATGGCTACATCCGTACATACACGCGATCACATTGTTTGCATTTAATGGCATAAATGACATGATGCTTAGTACAATTTGTATAAACGCATCGATATCGTAAGTACTTTTTAAAAAATAAAAAACTTTTTGGGAAAGTCAAGTTTTGTTGTTAGCGACACTGTAGAAAAGACTTGTGACAACATGTAACTAAGAGATCTCATCCTCTAGGTGACCCAAGGGCAGCCTTTACCCACAATTTCTCCAAACTTTTGGCTCTATGCCGTTGAAGAAACCGGTAATTGGTCTCTCGTGCTTCAGTATTTATTATTAAACAAGATGGATTCTTGTGTCCTTTGTTTTGATGCCCTTCTTAACCTCTTAACGCCGAAGGACAGATATATCCGTCCTCTGCAGCTGGTAGTTCGCGCAGGAGGATGGATATATCCGTCCTGTGATCGCACAGGTACTGACACTGTACCCACGTGATCAGCGGCAGGAGCACGGCCGTTATACAGAGCCTGGCTTCTGCTGCAACTGCCGGAATCGAAGCCGCTCCGATTCTGGCAGTTTAACCCATTAAATGTCGCTGTCACCCCATCGGCGCCCCCACAAAGAAATCGCGGGTCACCGTCGGGTTTCCATGGCAGCCGGGGGCCTAACTAAGACCCCCAGGTCTGCCTTCAGCAAAAGCCTGTTAGGCCATGCGAGAGGCATGACCTAATAGATTGCCTGTCAGTTTTACACTGACAGGCAATATTTGCTTTGGTATACTAAGTATACCAAAGCATTATATATGCGATCAGCAGATCGCATAGTGAAGTCCCCTGGTGGGACTAAAAAAAAATGTGAATCGGTTAAATAAAGTTTGTGGAAAAAAAAAAAATACAGTCAAAATCAAATAAAACTGCCCAAAAAGTGGTTTTATTTAGTAAGTGTCAAAACAAATAACACATACACATATATGGTATCCCCGCGATCGTAACGACTTGAACAATAAAATGAACACTTTAATTAAACCACCGTTAAAAAAACACAAAAAACAACGGCAAATTTCTCTCTTTTCTCCCATTCCCCCCATAAAAAATTAAAAGTTAATCTATAAGTCCTATGTACTCCAAAATGGTACTAATGAAAACTACACATTGGCCTGCAAAAATCAAGCCCCCATACGGCCACATTGAAGGAAAAATAAAAAAAATGACGTCTCTTGGAATGCGGCGATGCAAAAACAAGTAATTTTTTTCTAAAAGGCTTTTTATTGTGCAAACGTAGGAAAACATATAAAACCTTTACATATTTGGTATCCCCGTAATCGTGCCAACCCATAGAATAAAGTTAACTTGTTATTTACGCTGCATAGTAAACGGCGTAAATTTATAACGTGAAAATCAATGCTGGAATAGCTGCTTATTTTCAATTCTCTCCTAAAATAAAGTTGATAAAAGTTAATCAATATATTATAAGCATCTAAAAATGGTACAATTACAAAATACAACTCGTCCCACAAAAAACAAGCCCTTATGCGGCTATATAGACGGAATAAAAAAAGAGTTACGACTCTTGGAATGCGACCGTGAAAAAACAAGACATAATCCTTGGTCATTAACGCGCAAAATGGCCTGGTCATTAAGGGGTTAACATCCATTGTTAATATCCTGTAAGATGTAATCCACGGTCAATATTTATACATTGGTTGTGAAATGTCTTGTCATTTGAGCAGGCTATCCTACTTCTTATAAATTCCCCTGTAGGTATTGCCTAGATGGTGTGAGCTGGGTGACTGTAGTGCCCGAAGAGGGTTCACAAAATGTTTCCTTTTCTGTATTACAATTCCCCTGTAACGTAATCTCGAAGAAGGTAACAGAATCCATGGATGCCGAGCCTGTAACATTGTAAATTAAATGTATTGGTTTTATTGTATTCCATAAATGGTGGTACAGACGCCACATCACGACCCCTAAACAAAAAAAAAGATCGTCGATGTAGCGTCCAACCCACACAATCCACTTGTAAAAGGGATTATTGGCTGAAAAAATGTTGTTCTCCCACCATGTCATAAACAAATTGTCCATGGAGAGGGAGAATTTTGACCCCATCAGGGCGTCTTCTGTCTGCAATAAAATAAAACTATCAAGGCAGAAAGAATTATGTGAGCGCAGATACTCCACTGACATTAAAATAAATTCTTGTAGACATTTGGAATACCTGGTATATTTCTTCAAATGGAATTCCATTGCCTTGATTGCCGGAATATGTGGTATGCAGGTAGGGCCACCATCAGAAATTTCTGGGCCTCATAGAGTCAGTGGAATTCCATTTGAGGACATACATCTGGGTCCCCCATTATTAGGGGATTTGGAGAGGTGGCAACGGAAAGTCGTGGGAGGGGAGCAGGACACAAAGTGTCAGGGACTCTGTGAGCGGGCGGAGGAGTAGGCTAAGAGAACGGAAGGTGGCCGAGGCGGGAGTTGGGCCAGAGTGGATATGACCCTTGATCTGCATCTGGGGAGGGGAAGGGGAGGGACACCAGTGGGAAGGTGGGAGAGAAGGGGCAACATAAAAAAAATAATTAAACTGAATCTACTGCTTTAAAACAGAGTCACTCACCAAGTTGCAGAACTGGCCGCCGCTTCTGGCCTCTGCATGGGTCCCATTCCTTTCTACAAACCAATTACCGCTGATCATAACCTTGATGAGCGGCGGCTGCCCACTTTATTTTACTTTTGTGGCCAGGCCCCTGACAGTAGTACCAGCAGGCCGGTTTGCAGGGGTATTAGCCAACTATGACACAGATAACCCAAGACCATGCAAAGTTATGGATTTTTGGCATCCCATGGAATATGGGAACAATAGGGAATTCTATCAGTAAGTATTCTGCCTGTTTCTTGGCTAATACTCCTAATCCAATTCCTTCTTCTAGCAGATTTTTTAAAGATTCCTTACATGTGGTGCTTGGTTTCGCCACAAGTTTGTGATATGTCGATTCATTGTCTAAAATGGTATGAACGTGTCTGGGATATAAACAGAAATCTAGAACAACTCCTTCTCCGTAAGATTTGGAGGACACAGTTATACGCTGGATATATGGTGAGCACCTCTGTGTTTTCACCTTTAGCCCTTACGTGTATATAGTGAACCTTTTAGAAGGTTAATCTTTACCCGCTAAGGTGGGAGGGTTGGTTCCAATGCCTAGTTATGGTGGTGTCTGAGGAAATAAAGGTCCTTTTAGACGTCCCGATACTGACCATGAAAACCAGCTCCAATCGACGATACAGCGTGTCACAAGGAGCAATCGTCGGTAATGTATGGGGGCAAACAATCGTTACTACACCAGACCCCGCACCGATCTGCCAGTCCAGCTGCCTCCGGGGAATGGACAACACTGCCGGAAGCAGATGGCTCCGATCACTGCATAGCGGCCGTTCGGCAGAACTGCAGCTCGGCCTCTATTCTTTGACCTGAGCCATCTGTTGTTCGGTGCCCGGAGGCAGCTGGAGTGGCGGATCGGTGCGAGGTCCGGGTGTCGGGCACGCACTGATCATTTACTGATGACCTATCCAGTGGATAGGTCATTAGCTGTCAAAACGTGGAAAACCCCTTTAATACTGGCGTTTCATACAGCAGTCCTATTAAACAGTTTGCTGGAGTAAGATGCAACACATTTATTAACAGGCGAAAGACTCTTAATAAATGTGTCGCATCTTTTAGCTGCAACGTGGCCTGTCATCAGTACTTTCTACGTGCTGCGGCCTGCTGTAAGAGCCTGAGGGAATCCGGGAGGGAGAATCGGAGTGGTGAGGTAAGTACATTTTTAAAATGTATTTTATTGTCTGATTGGGGGGGCATACAGTCTTATTGGGGGGAGGTATGTGTCTGGCACGGAACTTTGCCTTGTTACGCCCCCCAGAGATAAATCTGGGCCGCACTATACATATAGATTTCTGCTATAATTTACATCAGTTACTGGTGTAAATTATAGTAAAATTGTTGGCCATTTCTGCTAAGCCCCGCCCATTTTTTGGCCCCAAAAATGTAGACTTTTGTGAATTTTCTACGCTAGTAAACTATTGTAGAAAGGTTAATATATTCCCCCCAAAGGCTACAGACCGTAATACAATATATATTTTTTTCGTTATCAATTTTTTTTATTAGAAATTAAACAGAGCAGATAAAACATTTTCACAAAACTGCAAAAGTTTGCACGCAGTGCCATACAATAAAGTCAAACTGTAGAAATTGTTACAGAGATATATGAACAATGGTAGGAGGAAGCCTCCCAAACAGAGAAGTAATAGGAAGTAAATAATAAAATCTAATGGTAAGTGACAGTCCCATAACCATAGCAGAAGTAGTGCCATATTTAGGGAAACCAGTCCCAAAACAAATAGCAATGACCGTTAAGTGCAGATTTTAACCCGTTAGTGACCGGCCCATCGTGTTTCTACGTCGGTCACTAACGGGCCTTATTCCGATGCCATCATGGCCGGCCTTAGCTATGTGCGACACGTGCAGGCGCACAGGGCGCCGGCCGCCATGCTGTAAGGGCGGCGCCAGTGGGTACAAGCCGAAGAGAGGAGACATTTTCCTTCCTCTTCACGGCTGTGTGAAGTGAGCGCTGATTGGAGGAGCAGCAGCAGGTGCTTCTGTCTGCTCCACCAATCGGCACAGCCTGTACTGCAGTGTCACTCAGAGCCTCCCGCAGCTCCTTCCTGCTGTGCTGCTGCCCCAGAGAAGACTCCTCCACGGAGCTCCAGAGTCAGAGAAGAAGAGCAGAGGCTTTAGCTTAATCTATGTTTATTTATGTGCTGTGTGAGGGAGGAGGGAAGGGGTTAAGTGATGTGTAACAGGATGGTTTTTGTTTGTTTTTTTAAAAGATGGATTTTGTGGGGGAGGGGACATTGCCCTAAATGCTATAGGAGTGTGGGGGGATTCTTTATACATGTATTTTGTGAGGAGGGGGACTTCTGTATAGTTTATTTAGTGGTGTAGGAGCTTATTATGAATCATGGGGGAGGGGAACTTAGCGTTATGTATGGGGAGAAAGGATTCTTTAGGGTACGGCCACACGGAGCGGCCCTCACACTGTCGCAACGCGGCCAACAACCGCGCTGGCACTATGTAGGAGCGGCTGTCAAATACCTCGTTAAGGGGTATTCTGGTTACATTGGCATGCGCACTGCCGCTCCATTCATTCTCTATGGGAGCGCCGGGGATAGCCGAGTGCAGTGTTCTGCTTTTTCCGGCGCTCCCATAGAGAATGAATAGGGGGTAAGTTGTTGTAATTTGCTAAATCGTGCGTCCATAAAGGGTGTATTAATTCATGGCCGCACGTTAACGCGGGTAAACCGTCCCTTTATCTGCAAAATCGTGCGGCCATGAATTAATACACCCTTTATGGGCGCACGATTTAGCAAATTGCAACAGCTTACCCCCTATCCATTCTCTATGGGAGCGCTGGAAAAAGCCGAACACTGCACTCGGCTATCCCCGGCGCTCCCATAGAGAATGAATGGAGCGGCAGAGCGCATGCGAATGTAACCGGAATACGTGCGGCCACTAACAGGCTGTTTGACATCCGCACTGAACATGGTGCCGGCGTGGTTGTTAGCTGCGTTGCGACCGTGTCAGGGCCGCTCCGTGTGGCCTTACCCTTAGGTTGGATTCACACGAGCGTGGCGTTTTTGTGGACGCAAAAATGCGGCGTTTTGCGCGCGCAGAAACCACTTGACAGCTCCGTGTGTCATCAGTGTATTATGCGCAGCTGCATGATTTTCGCGCAGCCGCCATCATAGAGATGAGGCTAGTCGACTTCAGTAAATAGTCACTGTCCAGGGTGCTGAAAGAGGTAACTGATCGGCAGTAACTCTTTCAGCACCCTCGACAGTGAATTCCGATCACAATATTGAGCAACCTGTTAAAAAAAAAAGACGTTCGTACTTAACGAGAACTTCCCTCCCGGCCGTTGCCTTGGTGACGCGCCTCTCTTGACATCTGGCCCCACCTCCCTGGATGACGCGGCAGTCCATGTGACCGCTGCAGCCTGTGCTTGGCCTGTGATTGGCTGGAGCTGTCACTTGGACTGAATTGTCATCCCGGGAGGTCAGACTGGAGGAAGAAGCCGGGAGTTCTCGGTAAGTCAGAACTTCTTGTTTTTTTTACACGTTCATGTATATTGTGAGCGGAAGTCACTGTCCAGGGTGCTGAAACAGTTTAACTCTTGCAGCACAGACAGTGACTATCTCCTGACGTCGCGGACCGGAAATTTTTTTGCCAGGTTCGGTCAAAACGAGTTCGGCTGAACCCGGTGAAGTTCGGTTCGGTTGTCCGGGTTCGCTCATCTCAAAGACACTCCGTTTGGATGTTTGTAAACAGAAAAGCACGTGGTGCTTTTCTGTTTACATTCAGAGTTTGACAGCTCTTGCGCGAATCACGCAGTTCGCACGGAAGTGCATCCGTGCGGCATGCGTGGTTTTCACGCACCCATTGACTTCAATGGGTGCGTGATGTGCGAAAAACGCCCAAAGAACGGACACGTCGTGACTTTTTTTCAGTGGACTCACTAAAAATCACGCACATGTCCGCACGGCCCCATAGACTAATATAGGTCCGTGCAACTCGCGTGCAAATCACGCGCGTTGCACGGACGTTTTTCCCATTCGTCTGAATAAAGCCTTAGGCTGGATTCACACGATCGTGTGCTTTTTGCGCTTGCAAAAAACGCAACGTTTTGCGTGCGCAAAAGACACTTGACTACTCCGTGCGGCAGCAGCATATGATGCGCGGCTGCGTGCTTTTCGCGCAGCCGCCATCATTATGACACTCCATTTGGATGTTTGTAGCACGTGGTGCTTTTCTGTTTTCATTCATCCTTTTGACTGCTGTTGCGCGAATCACGCTGTTCGCACGTTAGTGCTTCCGTGTGGCATGCGTGGTTTTGACTTCAATGGGTGCGTGATGAGCAAAAAACGCTCAAAGAACGGACATGTCGTGACTTTTGCGCAGCGGACACACGCTGAGTAAAAATCACGCACATGTCTGCACGGCCCCATAGACTGATATAGGTCCGTGCCACGCGTGTGAAAATCACGCGCGTTGCACGGACGTATATCCCATTCGTCTGAATAAGCCCTTAGAGATAATATTTGTGGGGAGAGCAACTTGATTATAAGGGTAGGAACACACAGGGCGGATACGTAAAACCACACAGTGTATACGTCCTGAGAACCGCAGGGAATTTCACCTGAAAAACGGCACCAAATTTTGGTGCAGTTTTTTTGGCGGAAAGACTGCAGAAATAAATTTTAAAAAAAGCTAATACTCCCGGCCGTAGTCCCTCTCTCTCTCTGAGCGTAGCCCCGCCTCCTGCGATGACGCTGTAGTGCATGTGACAGCTGCAGCCTTTGATTGGCTGCAGCTGTCACATGGGATGCATCGTCATCCCTGGAGGCCGGGCTACGCTCAGAACAGAATACGCATCGCTATGACTACGGCCGGGTGTATTACCTTTTTTTATCTCATTAGAGATTAACGATAAGCAAAGTTTTTATCATTGATCTTCTCCTTTGTGAACACTGAGCAAATATCATTATAATTGGTCAGAAACTGGCGAATCATGATGATAATTGGCTAAACTAAATAGGCCTGTAATGGGGTATATTCAGGCTTAGTGCCGAGGGCAGCGTGAGTTGTAAATATGGCCCTGCTAAAGACGCAGATACTATTCAACACTATAGCGGAGCAGGGAGGTATCTCCCTGACTGCGATCTACTAGGCTGGTGGTTCCCAGCATGAGGTTCCCATGAGAACCCTCCACGGGTGCCGCGACACTCCTCTGGACAACTGCCACGGACGATAGCACCCCCCCCCACCCCGCCCACCCCGACTAAATGGACAGAGACGTCAGGGGCTTCTCCTGGAGTGGAATCCCCGGTCACAGCGTCGGCAATGCTGAGGACAGGGATTCCGCTTCAGGAGTTAGTTGCCTCTGATGTCACTGTTCATATATGGACAAAGACATCAAGCACTCCGTCAAGGAGCGGAATCCCCAGCCACAGGGAGCTACAGTGGCGCTATCTACAGGAAGGGAGTGCTACCTACATGGGGGCTGTGTGGCACTACCTACACGGGTGTGTGTGGCACTACAAGGGATCTGTGTGGCACTACCTACAAGGGGGGGATTTGTGGCACTAATTACTAGGGTGCACAATGCATCGAAACTTCGATACTGTTTCGATACTGTGCATCCCCAAATGGTTCGAGCCACACAGCTAAGTATAGTAATACATGATGAATGAGAGCGGGGCTGCGGCTGTGTAATACAGCCATTGCCCCGCTCCTGAGTCCTGACAAGTGCGCGCCGCGAGGATGATGCGATGCGGCCAGCGCTGCACTAATGAGCGGCGGCACTGAAAACAGAACATGGCGGCCGCACTGCTCACCTCATGCTGACCGCGTGTGCACTTAATGTCAGGAGCGGGGCAATGACTGTATTACACAGCCGCAGCCCCGCTCTATAACGGCGGAGATCAGAGAAACCGCTCATCTCCGCCGCTATTCTCCTGAATGATGCGATCAAAGCTGACTGCAGCATTCAGGGGAAAGTGAGGAGGGGGGATGCCCCTGGATTGCGTCACAGGGAATTCCTGTGACGTGATCGAGGGCCATACCATACATGGGCAGACAGCCCGGGGTCTATTGAAGGACCCCAGGGCTGTCCTACCATATTTCCTGTTGTTTAGGGCATACTGAGGTATGTCCTAACAACTGCCTGCGTACAATCCGTCCACAGGCTAATGTACTGGCATATATCTGATATAAGCCGGTACATTAAAGTTTAAAAATAAAGTAAAAACATAAAGTAATGTTACGTTTAAAAAAATACACATACACCTTTTTTTTGCAATAAACATTAAAATAAGTCTCAATACATAAAATACACACATTCGGTATTGGCGCGGCCGTAATAACCTGCACAACTATTTTTTGCGTCATTTATGATGTGTACTCTGTAAAAAAAAAAAAAAAAAACTTCTTTCACTTATTAATGTGAGGCACGAGGTGTGATGAATTTAACCTCCATGTGCCTCACATTATTAGTAATTAACCCCATCATGTACCTCACACATTAACCCATTATGACTGAGAAACATGATAATTACTATTAATGTGAGGCAAATGGAGGTTAAATTCATCATTACACCTCGCGCCTCACATCAGAAAATGGAAGAACTTTTTTTATTACTGTTGGCAAAGTATCGTTTTGGTATCGAAATCGCAAATACTACACGAAGTATCGAAGTCCAAATTCAGGTATCGTGACATCCCTACTACCTACAAAGGGGCTGTGTGGCACTACCTACAAGAGGGCTGTGTGGCACTACCTACAGGGGGCTGTGTGGCACTACCTACAGGGGGCTGTGTGGCACTACCTACAGGGGGCTGTGCAGCAAGGGGGCTGTGTGGCATGACCTGCAAGGGGGCTGTGTGGCACGACCTACAAGGGGGCTGTGTGGCACGAACTACAAAAGGGCTTTGTGGCTCTACCTACAAGAGGGCTGTGTGGCACTACCTACAAGAGGGCTGTGTGGCACTACCTACAGGGGGCTGTGTGGCACTACCTACAGGGGGCTGTGCAGCAAGGGGGCTGTGTGGCATGACCTGCAAGGGGGCTGTGTGGCACGACCTACAAGGGGACTGTGTGACACTATCTACAGGGGGCTGTGTCGTACTATCTACAGGGGGCTGTGTGGCACTACCTACAAGAGGGCTGTGTGGCACGACCTACAAGGGGGCTGTGGCACGACCTACAAGGGGGTTGTGTGGTACTATCTACAGGGGGCTGTGTGGCACTACCTACAGGGGGCTGTGTGGCACGACCTACAAGGGGGCTGTGCAGCAAGGGGGCTGTGTGGCACGACCTACAAGGGGGCTGTGTGGCACGAACTACAAAAGGGCTTTGTGGCTCTACCTACAAGAGGGCTGTGTGGCACTACCTACAGGGGGCTGTGTGGCACTACCTACAGGGGGCTGTGTGGCACTACCTACAGGGGGCTGTGCAGCAAGGGGGCTGTGTGGCATGACCTGCAAGGGGGCTGTGTGGCACGACCTACAAGGGGGCTGTGTGACACTATCTACAGGGGGCTGTGTCGTACTATCTACAGGGGGCTGTGTGGCACTACCTACAAGAGGGCTGTGTGGCACGACCTACAAGGGGGCTGTGGCACGACCTACAAGGGGGTTGTGTGGTACTATCTACAGGGGGCTGTGTGGCACTACCTACAGGGGGCTGTGTGGCACGACCTACAAGGGGGCTGTGCAGCAAGGGGGCTGTGTGGCACGACCTACAAGGGGGCTGTGTGGCACGAACTACAAAAGGGCTTTGTGGCTCTACCTACAAGAGGGCTGTGTGGCACTACCTACAGGGGGCTGTGTGGCACTACCTACAGGGGGCTGTGCAGCAAGGGGGCTGTGTGGCACGACCTACAAGGGGGCTGTGTGGCACGACCTACAAGGGGGCTGTGTGGCACGACCTACAAGGGGGCTGTGTGACACTATCTACAGGGGGCTGTGTAGTACTATCTACAGGGGGCATCTGTGAGTGGCGGGCTGATTTTCATTTTACTGTGAGTGGGGGGCTGATGGTCGTTTTACTGTGAGTGGGGGGCTGATGGTCGTTTTACTGTGAGTGGGGGCTGATGGTCGTTTTACTGTGAGTGGGGGGCTGATGGTCGTTTTAGGGTATGTTCACACGGCAGCCTCCGTTACGGATGAAATTACGGAGCTGTTTTCAGGAGAAAACAGCTCCGGAATTTCAGCCGTAATGGCATGTGCAGGCGCTTTTCGCTGCGTCCATGACGGATGTAATTGGAGCTGTTTTTCCATGGAGTCCAGGGAAAACGGATCCAATTACGTCTCAAGAAGTGACAGGCACTTCTTTGACGCGTCTTTTTTAAAAATGACCGTCGGCACAGAACATCGTAAGACCCATTCAAATGAATGGGCAGATGTTTGCCGGCGCTTTTGAGCCGCATTTTCGGACGTAATTCGGGGCTAAAACGCCCGAATTACGTCCGTAAATAGTGTGTGTGAACCCAGCCTTACTGTGAGTGGAGGGGCTGATTGTCATTTTACTGTGAGTGGGGGGGCTGATGGTTATTTCACTGTGAGTGGGGGGCTGTATGACACTACAAGGGGCAGGTGGGGGCTGTATGGCACTGTCTACAAGGAGGAGGTGGGGGATTATGGCACTGTCTACAGGGAGGCTGTACGGCACAATCTACAGGGGGCACTTTCTACTAGGGGGGCTGTGGGGGCATTATACTCTGGAGGACATCATACTGTGTAGGGGCACTACAGGGGGCAATATAATGTGTGTGGCACTTAGGGGGCATAACACTGTGTGGGCACAATTAGAGGACAAAATACTGTGTCCTTGAAGGCGTTATAATATATTACATTATTAAATATTATTATTATACTGTGTGTGGGGCACTAAAGGGGCATTACACTGTGTGGGGGCACTATATAGGGCATTATACTGTGGGGAGGAATTATGCTTTTTTTATGGGGCATTTTTTATAATGGTGTGGGGCGCCGAAAGATAATTTTGCACGGGGCGCCATCTACCCTAAGGCCGGCCCTGGATGCCATAGACTTTTTACGTCGCGGCATCGGAATAAGTAAACAGAGCAGGGAGCTGTCAGATCTCCCTGCTCTCCGCTGCTAGAGGCTGCTGAGGGCTGGGGGCGTCCCTGCTCTGCCGGGTGAGATCGATATTAGTATCGATCTCACCCGTTTAACCCCTCAGATGCGGTGCACAATAGCGTGCACCGCATCTGAGTGGTTTTGGAGAGAGGGAGGGAGCTCCCTCTCTCTCCCACCGACACCCAGCGATACGATTGCCGAGTGTCTGTGTCTCCAATGGCAGCCGGGGGTCTAATAAAGGCCCCCAGGTCTGCCTGGAGTGAATGCCTGCTAGATCATGCCGGAGGCATGACCTAGCAGATGCCTGTCCGTGTTAAACGGCCAGGCATAATACACTGCAATACAAAAGTATTGCAGTGTATTATAATAGCGATCGCAGAATCGCATATTATAGTCCCCTAATGGGACTAGCAAAAAAGTGAAAAAAAAGTTTAATAAAGTTAATTTAAAAAAAATGTGAAAAAAAATGAAAAACCCAGCTTTTCCCCTTACAAACTGCTTTACTATTAAAAAAACAAAATAAAGTTAAAAAGTTACACATATTTGGTATCGCCGCGTCCGTAACGACCCCGACTATAAATCTATTACATTATTTAACCCGCACGGCGAACGCCGTAAAAAAATGTAATAAAAAACTATGGAAAAATTGCTGTTTTCTGCGAATACTGACTTTAAAAAAATGTGATAAAAAGTGATCAAAAAGTCGCATCTTCTCCAAAATGGTACCAATAAAAACTACAAGTCGCCCCGCAAAAAAAAAGCCCTCATACAACCGCATCGGCGAAAAAATAAAAACGTTACGGCTCTTCAAATATGGAGACGCAAAAACAAATAATTTTGAAAAAAAAGCGTTTTTCCTGTGTAAAAGTAGTAAAACATACAAAAACTATACAAATTTAGTATCGTTGCAATCGTAACAACCCGCTGAATAAAGTTATTGTGTTATTTATATCACACGGTAAACGGCGTAGATTTAAGACGCGAAAAAGAGTGCTGAAATTTCAGGTTTTTTTTCTATTTCCCCCCAAATGAAAGTTAATAAAAGTTAATCAATAAATAATATGTACCTCAAAATGGTGCTAGTAAAAAATACAACTTGTCCCGCAAAAAACAAGACCTTATACAGCTATGTCGACGCAAAAATAAAAAGGTTATAGCTCTTGGAATGCGACGATGGAAAAACTTAAAAAATGGCCTGGTCATTAAGGTCTAAAATAGGCTGCTCATTAAGGGGTTAAGGACGCAGCCTAGTTTGGGCATTAAGGCTCAGAGGCCATTTTTCAAATCTGACATATTTCACTTTATGTGGTAATAACGTCGGAATGCTTAAACCTACCCAAGCGATTCTGAGATTGTTTTCTCGTGAGACATTGGGCTTAATGTTAGTGGTAAAATTTGGACGATATTTTCAGTGTTTATTGGTGAAAATTTGCAAAATTTAGAGAAAATTTATAAAAAATAGAATTTTTCAGAATTTAAATGCATCTGCTTGTAAAACAGATGGTTATACCACCCCAAATAGTTACTAGTTCACATTTCCCATATGTCTACTTTAGATTGGCATCGTTTTTTGAACATTCTTTTATTTTTCTTGGACGTTACAAGGCTTAGAACATAAACAGCAATTTCTCATATTTTTAAGAAAATGTCAAAAGCCTTTTTTTTAAGGTACCTGTTCAGTTCTGAAGTGGCTTTGAGGGGCCTATGTATTAGAAACCCTGATAAAACACCCCATTTTAAAAACTTCACCCCTCAAAGTATTCAAAACAGCATTTAGAAAGTTTATTTAACCCTTTAGGCATTTCACAGAAATTAATGCAAAGTACTATTTTTCTTGCTGAATTTCAATTGTATTCATTTTTTTTCTGTAACACAGAAGGTTTTACCAGAGAAACACTACTAAATATGTATTGTCCAGATTCTGCAGTTTTTAGAAATGTCCCACATGTGGCTCTACTGCGCTCGTGGACTAAAACACAAGCCCCAGAAGCAAAGAAGCACCTAGTGCATTTTGAAGCCTCTTTTTTATTAGAATATATTTTAGGCATCATGCCAGGTTTGAAGAGGTGTTGAGGTGCCAAAACAGAAGGAATCCCACAAAATTGACCCCATTTCAGAAACTGCACCCCTCAAGGAATTCATTTATGGTTGTTGTTACCATTTTGACCACACAGTTTTTTCACAGCCCCTATTTGAATTGGGCTGTGAAATTAAAAAAATGACATTTTTTTCCAATAAGATGTCTTTTATGTTAAAATTCTTATTTTCACAGGGAACAAAATACCCCATTTTGTTGCCCAATTTCTCCTGAGTGCAGCAATACCCCATTTGTGGTGATAAACTGCCGTTTGGGCCCATGGGAGGCCTCAGAAGAAAGGAGCGCTGTGTGTTCTTTGGAGTGCAGATTTTGCTGGATTGGATTTCGGGTGCCATGTCGCATTTGCAGAGCCCCAGAAGTATCAAAGCAATGGAAACCCACCCGAAGTGACCCCATTTTGAAAACTACACCCCTCTAGGAATTAATTGATGGGTGTTGTGACCATTTAGACCCCATAGTTTCTTCACAGAACTTATTTGAATTGGGCTGGGAATTTAAAAAAATATAATTTTTTCCAATAATGTTTTTTTTTAGCTCAAAATATATTATTTTCACAAGAAATTTGTCCTGAGTGCGGCAATGCCAAATTTGTGGTGATAAACTGACATTTGGGCTCATGGGAGGGCTCAGAAGGAAAGGACCACCATTTGGCCTACTGGGGATTTTCTAGTGCGAAGTCATGTAGGCAGAAGCCCCTGAGGTCCCAGTACAGTTGAAACCTCTGAGAAGTGACCCAATTTTAAAAACTACACCCCTTAAGGCATTCATCTAGAGGTGTAGTGAGACCTACACCCCATAAACTGTAATGTGGGTTCTCCCGGGTATGGCAATACCCTACATGTGGCTGTTATCAGCTGCCTGGGCACACAGCAGGGCTCAGAGGGGAAAGATGAGGGGGGATAAGCTGTGCGGAGTGCATGAGTGTAAGTAAAACTGGGGTAGATTAAAAATCAAGGGATGTATGATACAGTTTGAAGCTCTCTTTCATACGGAGCCTTAGTTTTTCGGGACACGCGTCACATTGATATATTGTGTCCTCCCTTATCCCCCTCTTATAGCAGACTTTGCACCTCTTTTGACTTTTCCCTTTCTTGCCAGTTTGGGGAACTTCTCCTGGAAAGTGTTGCCCTGGTACGATGCGTGTGGCCTCGCTTCCAGAAGTACTGGGTGCCCCCCCCCCTTCTTAGTCCCTAAAAATTAGTTTCTTGATAACCACCTCTTGAAATTCCAGGAAAGATCCCCTCTGGCCTGTACATCGACATAGCACGTACACATTGTACAATGCCATCTGTATGATGTGCCCGGCCAGCTCCTTATACCACACCGCATGGCGCTGTAGGGCTTCAGGACTTGATCTGACAAGTCCACCCCTCCCATGTACCTATTGAAGCCCAGGATGCAGTCTGGTTTGGGGGTCTCTGTACTGGTACCTCGTACAGGTACATGGGTATTGGTGTGGCATCTCTCTTGTCTTGTACGTGACACACAATATGTTGCTGCTAGAATGTGCCCTGCGCTCACCCCTTCTTGTTTGCCCTGCAGAGTCTTAGGGAGGCCTCTCAGATTTCTTCTAGCAGTGCCGCATGCCGCAGGACTGGAAGCGAGGCAGTTGAAGAGTGGGACGCTGGTATAAAAATTATCCAGGTAGAGGTGGTAATCCTGGTCCAGCAGTGGGTGAACCAAATCCCACACAATTTTTGCATTAACTCCCAGTAAGGGGGGGCATTCTGGGGGCTGAGTACTGGTGTCCTTCCCTTTATATATCCTAAACCTGTAGGTATACCCTGATGCACTCGCACAGCTTACACATCTTCACGCCATACCTTGCCCTCTTACCCGGCAGGTACTGGCGGAATTGAACCCTCCCTTTAAAATGTACCAGGGACTCATCAATAGAAATACACTTCTCGGGGGTGAATGCTTGGGAAAACCGGGCACTGGAACGGTCTAATAGGGGTCTCCGTTTATACAAACGGTCAAAACTGGGGTCATCTTGGAGTAGCCAATGCTCATTAGGAGAAGCGAAGTATTGACTCATTTTTTATTTTTTTTTAGGTCCCAGTTCAGTTCTGAAGTTGCTTTGAGGGGCCCATATATTAGACACCCCTATCAAACACCCCATTTTAGAAACTAGACCCCTCAAAGTATTCACAACAGCATTTAGAACGTTTATTAACCCTTTAGGTGTTTCACAAAAATTTAGAGCAAAGTAGAGGTGAAATTTTAATTTTTTTTTTGTCAGAAAATCCTCTTTATACCATTTTTTTTATAACACAAAAGGATTTATCAGAGAAACGCGACTCAATACTTATTCCCCAGATTCTGCAGTTTTGAGAAATATCCCACATGTGGCCCTAGTGCGGTAATGGACTGAAGCACCGGCCTCCGAAGCAAAGGAGCACCTAGTGGATTTTGAGGCCTCTTTTTTATTAGGCACCATGTCCGGTTTGAAGAGGTCTTGTGGTGCCAAAACAGTAGAAAACCCCCAAAAGTGACCCCAATTTGGAAACTAGACCCCTTGAGGAATTCATTGCAGTTTTCATGGGGTGCATGCGACTTTTTGATCAGTTTTTATTCTATTTTTAGGTGGCGCGGTGACTAAAAAACAGCAATTCTACTATTGTTTTTTTATTCTATTTTTTTTACAGCATTCACCGTGCGCTATAAATGACATATTCACTTTATTCTGCGGGGCGATACGATCACGGCGATACCAGATGTTTATAGTTTTTTTTATGTCTTATGGCGTTTGCACAATAAAATACGTTTTGTAAACAATCATTCACTTTTTGTGTTTCCTTATTCTAAGCGCCAGAACGTTTTTATTTTTCCATCAATAAAGCCGTGCGAGGACTTATTTTTTTGCGTAAGGAACTGCAGTTTCGATCAGGACCATTTTTCGGTACATGCGACTTTTTGATCTCTTTTTATTCCATTTTTTGGGAGGTGAAGTGACCAAAGAATTGTGATTGTGGTTCGGTTTATTAATATTTTTTTTTACGCCGTTCACCGTGCGGGATAAATAACGAAATAATTTTGTAGTTCAGGCCGTTACGGACGCGCCGATACCAATTATGTATCGTTTATTTGTTTATCTATTTTTATTAATAATAAAGGACTGATAAGGGAAAAAGGGGGATTTTTACTTTTATTACTTTTAAATCTTTTATTTTCTTATTTTGACACAACTTTTTTTAACTTTTTTTTTACTTTATTACTTTGTCCCACTAGGGGACATGAGGGCAGGAGGCCCTGATCGCTATTCTAATACACTGCACTACATGCGTAGTGCAGTGTATCAGAGCTGTCAGCTACTCACTGACAGCAAGCATAGTGGGTCCTGACGTTGTCAGGACCCACTAGGCTTCCGTCTATGGCATAGCCGGACGCCATTGTTTGGTGTCCGGTTGCCATAGTTACAATCGCCGGCCGCTATCGTGTAGTAGGCCGGCGATTGTAGCTTAACCCCTAAAAAGCCGCGATCCCTATTGAACGCGGCTTTTAAGGGGTTAATCAGCGGGGACACAGCGATCGGTCGCTGCTGTAGGAGCTGCGGCAGCTGCTGTACGAGACAGCAGTATGTGTATGTATTGTATGTGTCGGGAGGACGGCCGAAATGACCGTTACTCCCGAGACGTACTATTAGGTCATGAAGTGAGAACGATACAGCTGCCATGACCTAATAGTACGTCAAGGAGCGGGAAGGGGTTAAGGACATTCACAGTGCAACGAAATACCACATTGCCCTCATAATATATGACAGCCACAGTGCCTCCATACCAGTGCCAACCACAGTGCTCCCACAGCAGTGCCAAGTACAGTGTTCCCATAACAGTGCCAACCACAGTGCTCCCATAACACTGCCATCCAGTGCTCCCATAAAAGTGCCAACGAGGGCTCCCATAACTGCCAGCTAAAGTGCTCCCATAACAGTGACAGCCAGTGTTCCCTTAACAGTGCCAACCACAGTACTCCCATAACAGTGCCAACCAGTACTCCCATAACAGTGCCAGCTACAGTGCTCCCATAACAGTGCCATCCAGTGCTCCCTTAACAGTGCCAACCACAGTGCTCCCATAACAGTGCCAACCAGTACTCCCATAACAGTGCCAGCTACAGTACTCCCATAACAGTGCCAGCCACAGTGCTCCCATAACAGTGCCAGCCACAGTGCTCCCATAACAGTGCCAGCCACAGTGCTCCCATAACAGTGCCAGCCACAGTGCTCCCATAACAGTGATAACCAGTGCTCCCATAACAGCGCCAACCAGTGCTCCCATAACAGTGCCAACCACAGTGCTCCCCTAACAGTGCCAACCACAGTGCTCCCATAACAGTGCCAGCCACAGTGCTCCCATAACCGTGCCAGCCACAGTGCTCCCATAACCGTGCCAGCCACAGTGCTCCCATAACAGTGCCAGCCACAGTGCTCCCATAACAGTGCCAGCCACAGTGCTCCCATAACCGTGCCAGCTACAGTGCTCCCATAACAGTGCCAGCCACAGTGCTCCCATAACAGTGCCAGCCACAGTGCTCCCATAACAGTGCCAGCTACAGTGCTCCCATAACAGTGCCAACCACAGTGCTCCCATAACAGTGCCAGCCACAGTGCTCCCATAACCGTGCCAGCCACAGTGCTCCCATAACCGTGCCAGCCACAGTGCTCCCTTAACCGTGCCAGACACAGTGCTCCCATAACCGTGCCAGCCACAGTGCTCCCATAACAGTGCCAGCCACAGTGCTCCCATAACAGTGCCAGCCACAGTGCTCCCATAACAGTGCCAGCCACAGTGCTCCCATAACAGTGCCAGCCACAGTGCTCCCATAACAGTGCCAGCCACAGTGCTCCCATAACAGTGCCAACCAGTGCTCCCATAACAGTGCCAGCCACAGTGCTCCCATAACAGTGCCAGCCACAGTGCTCCCATAACAGTGCCAGCCACAGTGCTGCCATAACAGTGCCAGCCACAGTGCTGCCATAACAGTGCCAGCCACAGTGCTGCCATAACAGTGCCAGTCACAGTGCTGCCATAACAGTGCCAGCCACAGTGCTCCCATAACAGTGCCAGCCACAGTGCTCCCATAACAGTGCCAGCCACAGTGCTCCCATAACAGTGCCAGCCACAGTGCTCCCATAACAGTGCCAGCCACAGTGCTGCCATAACAGTGCCAGTCACAGTGCTGCCATAACAGTGCCAGCCACAGTGCTCCCATAACAGTGCCAGCCACAGTGCTGCCATAACAGTGCCAGTCACAGTGCTGCCATAACAGTGCCAGCCACAGTGCTCCCATAACAGTGCCAGCCACAGTGCTCCCATAACAGTGCCAGCCACAGTGCTCCCATAACAGTGCCAGCCACAGTGCTCCCATAACCATTCCAGCCAGTGCTCCCATAACAGTGCCAGCCACAGTACTCCCATGACAGTGCCAACCACAGTCACAGTGATAGCTGCAACAACAGTTCTAGTCAGGTGTAATGGGCCCCATTGAGAGATCTGTAACAGGGACCCCACCTACCAGGTGCCATTTATAATACTGGTGTCTTCTTATGTGATAGAGGGGCCTTTGCGCCGCCTCAGGCACTGGAACCCAGATACGACTGCTGCCTCTGCACTCCTTATAGCCAAGTCCCAGTTTTCACCCACAATGCTCCAATAATAGCGTCCCACAACAGCACCAGCACAGTGCCCCAATCACAATGAATCTGTGGCCACTCTCACGTAGCAAGAGCTCCTACTCGGCAGGGGCTACGCGGGATTGTGATTGGGCACTTGGGAGGATTGCATTAGGGACAGTCTGAAAAAAGGCTGCTCTAGAAATATTCTTTTATTTATATGTATATATATATATATATATATATATATATATATATATATATATATATATATGAATATGAGTTCCTGCATTCTGTTGTTTCTCCACTAGATGCCACTCTAGCTCTGTGTTTTGATTTTGGATTCTTTCAATGTACAAAATGATTGTAGACTTAGGCTTTTTCTTCTTCTTCCTCCAGTCCAATGACAGGCTGCAGCGGTCACATGGACTGCCGCGTCATCCAGGGAGGTCGGACTGGATGTCCAGAGAGGGACGCGTCACCAAGACAACAGCCGGGGTACGTATGAACTTTTTTGTACTTTCAAACGCTGCGGAAAGGTCTGCCCCTTCTCTCTATCCTGATAGAGAGAAGGGGCTGCCGATTAGTGCAGAGAAAATGGGTCCGTAAATACGGGTGGAATACTGGTGACACCGGACCCGTATTTACGGACAGGAAAAAATACGTTCGTGTGCATGGGGCCTAAAACAGCAACATTTCCTGCATTTTTTACTGCAGCAATTCAGTCCACTTTCCGCAGCAGGAATTCACATTCTGCGGTACGAAAAATACATACCGCAGGTGAATTTCTGCGCCAAAATTGTACGCATCGTGAGGATAAGATTACGTGTGGACAAGTCCTTAACCCCTTCCCGCCGCAGCCCGTTTTCAGATTTTCATTTTCGTTTTTTCCTCCCCACCTTCCAAAAGCCATAACGTCTTTATTTTCCCGTCGATATAGTCCTATGAGGGCTTGATTTTTGCAGGGCGAGTTGTCGTTTATCGTGCCATATAATGTACTTGGAAACGGGAAAAAAATAATTGTGGGGTAGAAAATGAAAAAAAACAGCGATTCCTCCATTGTTTTTTGGGCGTCGTTTTTACGGAATTCTCTGTGCAATTAAAACAACATGTTAACTCTTTTCTGTGGGTCGATTCGATTGCGGCGATACCAAATATATATCGTTTTTTCTATATTTTACAACTTTTACTAAAACCGAAGTGTAAAAAAGAAAATGTATTTTGTGTCGCCAAATTCTGAGAGCCGTAACTTGTATATTTAGATGAGTTTTTATTTCATCTTTTGTGGGCGATGAGGTGACCAAAAAATAGAGATTCTGGCGCTTACAATGTATTTTTTTACGGCGTTCCCCGTGCGGGTTACATTATGATATATTGTAATAGTTTACGGACGCGGCGATACCAATTATGTTTCTTTATTTTTTACTATGCTCTAGGGGGGAAATGGGAAAAGGGGGGTGTTTGAACTTTTAATCTTAAAATATGTTTTACATAAAAAAACAACAACTTTATTTGACTAATTTGTACTTTTTTTATTAGTCCCCCTAGGGGACTTCAACCAGCGATCGTCAGATCGCCTGCACTATATACTGCAATACTAATGTATATATCGTGATTCTGACAGGCATCTATTAAGCCCTGCCGGAGGCATAGCTTAATAGGCGCACAAAGATGGCAGACCTGGGGGCCTTCATTAGGCCCCCAGGCAGCCATAGCAACCATCGCTTTCCACGATTGCATTGCGGGGGGGCGTGATGAGCTGTTAGAGGGGGTCGCCCCCCTCTTTCTAACGATTTAAATGCTGTGCTCGCTATTGACCGCAGCATTTAACGAGTTAAACAAGCGGGATCGCGCACGAGTGTCATATACAGCCGACACCGGCATCGTATGGAGCGGGTTCACTCCGTGAGCCCGTTCCATACTTCCCCTTCCCGACTTTGGCGTATGGATATGTTAAATGTCGGGAAGGGGTTAAACTTCATGTTAGTTCCTGATTTATTCGTCCTTGTCTACCAAGTTGCCTTCCTGCCGGGACGTATGAGATTCCCATCTTGACAGGGAAGGGTTAAAGAAGTTGTCCAGGATTAGAAAAACATGGCTGCTTTCTTCCAAAAACAGCGCCACACTTGTCCATGGGTCGTGCCTGGTATTGCAGCTCAGCTTCATTGTAGTAAAAGAGGCAGGGCTGCAATAACACACACAACCTGTGGGCAGGTATGGCAGTGGTGCAGCAGAGTCCCCCCCCCCCCACTACTGAACATGGATAGAAATGGACTAGAAGAGAGAGCTGAGGTAACAGGTATGACTCAAAAAGTGATCGCAGCATATTCCATGTTAAAGGAATACCCTTATTTTGGAAAACGAGGCGTAAAAAAACGCCCCGTCCAAACAGAACGCCGTATTTCCCATTGAAATCAATGGGCAGATGTTTGTAGGCGTTCTTCCATTTTTTTCAGGCATTTTTCGAGGCGTAAACGCCCCAAAATACGCCTGAAAACACTCCGTGTGATCATACCCTGATTGCAGAAGAGGCTGTTCTTCATGAGACAAACCTTAAAGAGGCGCTGTCACCACATTATAAGTGGTCTATCTTGTACATGATGTGATCGCCCACTTGGTCATATAGTAAAACACGCCCAGTTGTCCATTGAGAGACTCATTTGCATAAAGCTGAAATAGGTCATAACTCCGCCAAAAATGATCGTTTTTCTAAATAAAAAACACTGATGTAATCCACATTACAGCGCCGATCACATCACATACAATATAGGGCACTTATAATGTGGTGACAGAGCCTCTTTATTACTAGGACCACTGTTATCCACATTACATCGCCGATCACATCATGTACAAGATAGGGCACTTATAATGTGGTTACAGAGCCTCTTTATTACTAGGACCACTGTTATCCACATTACAGTGCCGATCACATCACGTACAATATAGGCCACTTATAATGTGGTGACAGAGCCTCTTTATTACTAGGACCACTGTTATCTACATTACAGCGCCGATCACATCATGTACAATATAGGCCACTTATAATGTGGTGACAGAGCCTCTTTATTACTAGGACCACTGTTATCTACATTACAGCGCCGATCACATCATGTACAAGATAGGCCACTTATAATGTGGTGACAGAGCCTCTTTATTACTAGGACCACTGTTATCTACATTACAGCGCCGATCACATCATGTACAAGATAGGCCACTTATAATGTGGTGACAGAGCCTCTTTATTGCTAGGACCACTGTTATCTACATTACAGCGCCGATCACATCATGTACAAGATAGGCCACTTATAATGTGGTGACAGAGCCTCTTTATTACTAGGACCACTGTTATCTACATTACAGTGCCGATCACATCACGTACAATATAGGCCACTTATAATGTGGTGACAGAGCCTCTTTATTACTAGGACCACTGTTATCTACATTACAGCGCCGATCACATCATGTACAAGATAGGCCACTTATAATGTGGTGACAGAGCCTCTTTATTACTAGGACCACTGTTATCTACATTACAGCGCCGATCACATCATGTACAAGATAGGCCACTTATAATGTGGTGACAGAGCCTCTTTATTACTAGGACCACTGTTATCTACATTACAGCGCCGATCACATCATGTACAAGATAGGCCACTTATAATGTGGTGACAGAGCCTCTTTATTACTAGGACCACTGTTATCTACATTACAGTGCCGATCACATCACGTACAATATAGGCCACTTATAATGTGGTGACAGAGCCTCTTTATTACTAGGACCACTGTTATCTACATTACAGCGCCGATCACATCACGTACAATATAGGGCACTTATAATGTGGTGACAGAGCCTCTTTATTACTAGGACCACTGTTATCCACATTACAGCGCCGATCACATCACGTACAATATAGGGCACTTATAATGTGGTGACTGAGCCTCTTTATTACTAGGACCACTGTTATCTACATTACAGCACCGATCACATCATGTACAATATAAGTCACTTATAATGTGGTGACAGAGCCTCTTTATTACTAGGACCACTGTTATCCACATTACAGCGCCGATCACATCACGTACAATATAGGGCACTTATAATGTGGTGACAGAGCCTCTTTATTACTAGGACCACTGTTATCTACATTACAGCGCCGATCACATCACGTACAATATAGGGCACTTATAATGTGGTGACAGAGCCTCTTTATTACTAGGACCACTGTTATCTACATTACAGTGCCGATCACATCACGTACAATACAGGCCACTTATAATGTGGTGACAGAGCCTCTTTATTACTAGGACCACTGTTATCTACATTACAGCGCCGATCACATCATGTACAAGATAGGCCACTTATAATGTGGTGACAGAGCCTCTTTATTACTAGGACCACTGTTATCTACATTACAGCGCCGATCACATCATGTACAAGATAGGCCACATATAATGTGGTGACAGAGCCTCTTTATTACTAGGACCACTGTTATCTACATTACAGTGCCGATCACATCATGTACAATACAGGCCACTTATAATGTGGTGACAGAGCCTCTTTATTACTAGGACCACTGTTATCTACATTACAGCGCCGATCACATCATGTACAAGATAGGCCACTTATAATGTGGTGACAGAGCCTCTTTATTACTAGGACCACTGTTATCTACATTACAGCGCCGATCACATCATGTACAAGATAGGCCACTTATAATGTGGTGACAGAGCCTCTTTATTACTAGGACCACTGTTATCTACATTACAGCGCCGATCACATCATGTACAAGATAGGCCACTTATAATGTGGTGACAGAGCCTCTTTATTACTAGGACCACTGTTATCTACATTACAGTGCCGATCACATCACGTACAATATAGGCCACTTATAATGTGGTGACAGAGCCTCTTTATTACTAGGACCACTGTTATCTACATTACAGCGCCGATCACATCATGTACAAGATAGGCCACTTATAATGTGGTGACAGAGCCTCTTTATTACTAGGACCACTGTTATCTACATTACAGCGCCGATCACATCATGTACAAGATAGGCCACTTATAATGTGGTGACAGAGCCTCTTTATTACTAGGACCACTGTTATCTACATTACAGCGCCGATCACATCATGTACAAGATAGGCCACTTATAATGTGGTGACAGAGACTCTTTATTACTGGGACCACTGTTATCTACATTACAGTGCCGATCACATCACGTACAATATAGGCCACTTATAATGTGGTGACAGAGCCTCTTTATTACTAGGACCACTGTTATCTACATCACAGCGCCGATCACATCACGTACAATATAGGGCACTTATAATGTGGTGACAGAGCCTCTTTATTACTAGGACCACTGTTATCCACATTACAGCGCCGATCACATCACGTACAATATAGGGCACTTATAATGTGGTGACTGAGCCTCTTTATTACTAGGACCACTGTTATCTACATTACAGCACCGATCACATCATGTACGATATAAGTCACTTATAATGTGGTGACAGAGCCTCTTTATTACTAGGACCACTGTTATCCACATTACAGCGCCGATCACATCACGTACAATATAGGGCACTTATAATGTGGTGACAGAGCCTCTTTATTACTAGGACCACTGTTATCTACATTACAGCGCCGATCACATCACGTACAATATAGGGCACTTATAATGTGGTGACAGAGCCTCTTTATTACTAGGACCACTGTTATCTACATTACAGTGCCGATCACATCACGTACAATACAGGCCACTTATAATGTGGTGACAGAGCCTCTTTATTACTAGGACCACTGTTATCCACATTACAGCGCCGATCACATCACGTACAATATAGGGCACTTATAATGTGGTGACAGAGCCTCTTTATTACTAGGACCACTGTTATCTACATTACAGCACCGATCACATCATGTACAATATAAGTCACTTATAATGTGGTGACAGAGCCTCTTTATTACTAGGACCACTGTTATCCACATTACAGCGCCGATCACATCACGTACAATATAGGGCACTTATAATGTGGTGACAGAGCCTCTTTATTACTAGGACCACTGTTATCTACATTACAGTGCCGATCACATCACGTACAATATAGGCCACTTATAATGTGGTGACAGAGCCTCTTTATTACTAGGACCACTGTTATCTACATTACAGCGCCGATCACATCATGTACAAGATAGGCCACTTATAATGTGGTGACAGAGCCTCTTTATTACTAGGACCACTGTTATCTACATTACAGCGCCGATCACATCATGTACAAGATAGGCCACTTATAATGTGGTGACAGAGCCTCTTTATTACTAGGACCACTGTTATCTACATTACAGCACCGATCACATCATGTACAATATAAGTCACTTATAATGTGGTGACAGAGCCTCTTTATTACTAGGACCACTGTTATCCACATTACAGCGCCGATCACATCACGTACAATATAGAGCACTTATAATGTGGTGACAGAGCCTCTTTATTACTAGGACCACTGTTATCTACATTACAGCGCCGATCACATCACGTACAATATAGGGCACTTATAATGTGGTGACAGAGCCTCTTTATTACTAGGACCACTGTTATCTACATTACAGTGCCGATCACATCACGTACAATACAGGCCACTTATAATGTGGTGACAGAGCCTCTTTATTACTAGGACCACTGTTATCTACATTACAGCGCCGATCACATCATGTACAAGATAGGCCACTTATAATGTGGTGACAGAGCCTCTTTATTACTAGGACCACTGTTATCTACATTACAGCGCCGATCACATCATGTACAAGATAGGCCACTTATAATGTGGTGACAGAGCCTCTTTATTACTAGGACCACTGTTATCTACATTACAGTGCCGATCACATCATGTACAATACAGGCCACTTATAATGTGGTGACAGAGCCTCTTTATTACTAGGACCACTGTTATCTACATTACAGCGCCGATCACATCATGTACAAGATAGGCCACTTATAATGTGGTGACAGAGCCTCTTTATTACTAGGACCACTGTTATCTACATTACAGCGCCGATCACATCATGTACAAGATAGGCCACTTATAATGTGGTGACAGAGCCTCTTTATTACTAGGACCACTGTTATCTACATTACAGTGCCGATCACATCATGTACAATACAGGCCACTTATAATGTGGTGACAGAGCCTCTTTATTACTAGGACCACTGTTATCTACATTACAGCGCCGATCACATCATGTACAAGATAGGCCACTTATAATGTGGTGACAGAGCCTCTTTATTACTAGGACCACTGTTATCTACATTACAGTGCCGATCACATCATGTACAATACAGGCCACTTATAATGTGGTGACAGAGCCTCTTTATTACTAGGACCACTGTTATCTACATTACAGCGCCGATCACATCATTTACAAGATAGGCCACTTATAATGTGGTGACAGAGCCTCTTTATTACTAGGACCACTGTTATCTACATTACAGCGCCGATCACATCATGTACAAGATAGGCCACTTATAATGTGGTAACAGAGCCTCTTTATTACTAGGACCACTGTTATCTACATTACAGCGCCGATCACATCATGTACAAGATAGGCCACTTATAATGTGGTGACAGAGCCTCTTTATTACTAGGACCACTGTTATCTACATTACAGCGCCGATCACATCATGTACAAGATAGGCCACTTATAATGTGGTGACAGAGCCTCTTTATTACTAGGACCACTGTTATCTACATTACAGTGCCGATCACATCACGTACAATATAGGCCACTTATAATGTGGTGACAGAGCCTCTTTATTACTAGGACCACTGTTATCTACATTACAGCGCCGATCACATCACGTACAATATAGGGCACTTATAATGTGGTGACAGAGCCTCTTTATTACTAGGACCACTGTTATCCACATTACAGCGCCGATCACATCACGTACAATATAGGGCACTTATAATGTGGTGACTGAGCCTCTTTATTACTAGGACCACTGTTATCTACATTACAGCACCGATCACATCATGTACAATATAAGTCACTTATAATGTGGTGACAGAGCCTCTTTATTACTAGGACCACTGTTATCCACATTACAGCGCCGATCACATCACGTACAATATAGGGCACTTATAATGTGGTGACAGAGCCTCTTTATTACTAGGACCACTGTTATCTACATTACAGCGCCGATCACATCACGTACAATATAGGGCACTTATAATGTGGTGACAGAGCCTCTTTATTACTAGGACCACTGTTATCTACATTACAGTGCCGATCACATCACGTACAATACAGGCCACTTATAATGTGGTGACAGAGCCTCTTTATTACTAGGACCACTGTTATCTACATTACAGCGCCGATCACATCATGTACAAGATAGGCCACTTATAATGTGGTGACAGAGCCTCTTTATTACTAGGACCACTGTTATCTACATTACAGCGCCGATCACATCATGTACAAGATAGGCCACTTATAATGTGGTGACAGAGCCTCTTTATTACTAGGACCACTGTTATCTACATTACAGTGCCGATCACATCATGTACAATACAGGCCACTTATAATGTGGTGACAGAGCCTCTTTATTACTAGGACCACTGTTATCTACATTACAGCGCCGATCACATCATGTACAAGATAGGCCACTTATAATGTGGTGACAGAGCCTCTTTATTACTAGGACCACTGTTATCTACATTACAGCGCCGATCACATCATGTACAAGATAGGCCACTTATAATGTGGTGACAGAGCCTCTTTATTACTAGGACCACTGTTATCTACATTACAGCGCCGATCACATCATGTACAAGATAGGCCACTTATAATGTGGTGACAGAGCCTCTTTATTACTAGGACCACTGTTATCTACATTACAGCGCCGATCACATCATGTACAAGATAGGCCACTTATAATGTGGTGACAGAGCCTCTTTATTACTAGGACCACTGTTATCTACATTACAGCGCCAATCACATCATGTACAAGATAGGCCACTTATAATGTGGTGACAGAGCCTCTTTATTACTAGGACCACTGTTATCTACATTACAGTGCCGATCACATCACGTACAATATAGGCCACTTATAATGTGGTGACAGAGCCTCTTTATTACTAGGACCACTGTTATCTACATTACAGCGCCGATCACATCACGTACAATATAGGGCACTTATAATGTGGTGACAGAGCCTCTTTATTACTAGGACCACTGTTATCCACATTACAGCGCCGATCACATCACGTACAATATAGGGCACTTATAATGTGGTGACTGAGCCTCTTTATTACTAGGACCACTGTTATCTACATTACAGCGCCGATCACATCACGTACAATATAGGGCACTTATAATGTGGTGACAGAGCCTCTTTATTACTAGGACCACTGTTATCTACATTACAGTGCCGATCACATCACGTACAATACAGGCCACTTATAATGTGGTGACAGAGCCTCTTTATTACTAGGACCACTGTTATCTACATTACAGCGCCGATCACATCATGTACAAGATAGGCCACTTATAATGTGGTGACAGAGCCTCTTTATTACTAGGACCACTGTTATCTACATTACAGCGCCGATCACATCATGTACGATATAAGTCACTTATAATGTGGTGACAGAGCCTCTTTATTACTAGGACCACTGTTATCCACATTACAGCGCCGATCACATCACGTACAATATAGGGCACTTATAATGTGGTGACAGAGCCTCTTTATTACTAGGACCACTGTTATCTACATTACAGCGCCGATCACATCACGTACAATATAGGGCACTTATAATGTGGTGACAGAGCCTCTTTATTACTAGGACCACTGTTATCTACATTACAGTGCCGATCACATCACGTACAATACAGGCCACTTATAATGTGGTGACAGAGCCTCTTTATTACTAGGACCACTGTTATCTACATTACAGCGCCGATCACATCATGTACAAGATAGGCCACTTATAATGTGGTGACAGAGCCTCTTTATTACTAGGACCACTGTTATCTACATTACAGCGCCGATCACATCATGTACAAGATAGGCCACTTATAATGTGGTGACAGAGCCTCTTTATTACTAGGACCACTGTTATCTACATTACAGTGCCGATCACATCATGTACAATACAGGCCACTTATAATGTGGTGACAGAGCCTCTTTATTACTAGGACCACTGTTATCTACATTACAGCGCCGATCACATCATGTACAAGATAGGCCACTTATAATGTGGTGACAGAGCCTCTTTATTACTAGGACCACTGTTATCTACATTACAGTGCCGATCACATCACGTACAATATAGGCCACTTATAATGTGGTGACAGAGCCTCTTTATTACTAGGACCACTGTTATCTACATTACAGCGCCGATCACATCATGTACAAGATAGGCCACTTATATTGTGGTGACAGAGCCTCTTTATTACTAGGACCACTGTTATCTACATTACAGCGCCGATCACATCATGTACAAGATAGGCCACTTATAATGTGGTGACAGAGCCTCTTTATTACTAGGACCACTGTTATCTACATTACAGCACCGATCACATCATGTACAATATAAGTCACTTATAATGTGGTGACAGAGCCTCTTTATTACTAGGACCACTGTTATCCACATTACAGCGCCGATCACATCACGTACAATATAGGGCACTTATAATGTGGTGACAGAGCCTCTTTATTACTAGGACCACTGTTATCTACATTACAGCGCCGATCACATCACGTACAATATAGGGCACTTATAATGTGGTGACAGAGCCTCTTTATTACTAGGACCACTGTTATCTACATTACAGTGCCGATCACATCACGTACAATACAGGCCACTTATAATGTGGTGACAGAGCCTCTTTATTACTAGGACCACTGTTATCTACATTACAGCGCCGATCACATCATGTACAAGATAGGCCACTTATAATGTGGTGACAGAGCCTCTTTATTACTAGGACCACTGTTATCTACATTACAGCGCCGATCACATCATGTACAAGATAGGCCACATATAATGTGGTGACAGAGCCTCTTTATTACTAGGACCACTGTTATCTACATTACAGTGCCGATCACATCATGTACAATACAGGCCACTTATAATGTGGTGACAGAGCCTCTTTATTACTAGGACCACTGTTATCTACATTACAGCGCCGATCACATCATGTACAAGATAGGCCACTTATAATGTGGTGACAGAGCCTCTTTATTACTAGGACCACTGTTATCTACATTACAGCGCCGATCACATCATGTACAAGATAGGCCACTTATAATGTGGTGACAGAGCCTCTTTATTACTAGGACCACTGTTATCTACATTACAGCGCCGATCACATCATGTACAAGATAGGCCACTTATAATGTGGTGACAGAGCCTCTTTATTACTAGGACCACTGTTATCTACATTACAGTGCCGATCACATCACGTACAATATAGGCCACTTATAATGTGGTGACAGAGCCTCTTTATTACTAGGACCACTGTTATCTACATTACAGCGCCGATCACATCATGTACAAGATAGGCCACTTATAATGTGGTGACAGAGCCTCTTTATTACTAGGACCACTGTTATCTACATTACAGCGCCGATCACATCATGTACAAGATAGGCCACTTATAATGTGGTGACAGAGCCTCTTTATTACTAGGACCACTGTTATCTACATTACAGCGCCGATCACATCATGTACAAGATAGGCCACTTATAATGTGGTGACAGAGCCTCTTTATTACTGGGACCACTGTTATCTACATTACAGTGCCGATCACATCACGTACAATATAGGCCACTTATAATGTGGTGACAGAGCCTCTTTATTACTAGGACCACTGTTATCTACATCACAGCGCCGATCACATCACGTACAATATAGGGCACTTATAATGTGGTGACAGAGCCTCTTTATTACTAGGACCACTGTTATCCACATTACAGCGCCGATCACATCACGTACAATATAGGGCACTTATAATGTGGTGACTGAGCCTCTTTATTACTAGGACCACTGTTATCTACATTACAGCACCGATCACATCATGTACGATATAAGTCACTTATAATGTGGTGACAGAGCCTCTTTATTACTAGGACCACTGTTATCCACATTACAGCGCCGATCACATCACGTACAATATAGGGCACTTATAATGTGGTGACAGAGCCTCTTTATTACTAGGACCACTGTTATCTACATTACAGCGCCGATCACATCACGTACAATATAGGGCACTTATAATGTGGTGACAGAGCCTCTTTATTACTAGGACCACTGTTATCTACATTACAGTGCCGATCACATCACGTACAATACAGGCCACTTATAATGTGGTGACAGAGCCTCTTTATTACTAGGACCACTGTTATCTACATTACAGCGCCGATCACATCATGTACAAGATAGGCCACTTATAATGTGGTGACAGAGCCTCTTTATTACTAGGACCACTGTTATCTACATTACAGCGCCGATCACATCATGTACAAGATAGGCCACTTATAATGTGGTGACAGAGCCTCTTTATTACTAGGACCACTGTTATCTACATTACAGTGCCGATCACATCATGTACAATACCGGCCACTTATAATGTGGTGACAGAGCCTCTTTATTACTAGGACCACTGTTATCTACATTACAGCGCCGATCACATCATGTACAAGATAGGCCACTTATAATGTGGTGACAGAGCCTCTTTATTACTAGGACCACTGTTATCTACATTACAGCGCCGATCACATCATGTACAAGATAGGCCACTTATAATGTGGTGACAGAGCCTCTTTATTACTAGGACCACTGTTATCTACATTACAGCGCCGATCACATCATGTACAAGATAGGCCACTTATAATGTGGTGACAGAGCCTCTTTATTACTAGGACCACTGTTATCTACATTACAGTGCCGATCACATCACGTACAATATAGGCCACTTATAATGTGGTGACAGAGCCTCTTTATTACTAGGACCACTGTTATCTACATTACAGCGCCGATCACATCATGTACAAGATAGGCCACTTATAATGTGGTGACAGAGCCTCTTTATTACTAGGACCACTGTTATCTACATTACAGCGCCGATCACATCATGTACAAGATAGGCCACTTATAATGTGGTGACAGAGCCTCTTTATTACTAGGACCACTGTTATCTACATTACAGCACCGATCACATCATGTACAATATAAGTCACTTATAATGTGGTGACAGAGCCTCTTTATTACTAGGACCACTGTTATCCACATTACAGCGCCGATCACATCACGTACAATATAGAGCACTTATAATGTGGTGACAGAGCCTCTTTATTACTAGGACCACTGTTATCTACATTACAGCGCCGATCACATCACGTACAATATAGGGCACTTATAATGTGGTGACAGAGCCTCTTTATTACTAGGACCACTGTTATCTACATTACAGTGCCGATCACATCACGTACAATACAGGCCACTTATAATGTGGTGACAGAGCCTCTTTATTACTAGGACCACTGTTATCTACATTACAGCGCCGATCACATCATGTACAAGATAGGCCACTTATAATGTGGTGACAGAGCCTCTTTATTACTAGGACCACTGTTATCTACATTACAGCGCCGATCACATCATGTACAAGATAGGCCACTTATAATGTGGTGACAGAGCCTCTTTATTACTAGGACCACTGTTATCTACATTACAGTGCCGATCACATCATGTACAATACAGGCCACTTATAATGTGGTGACAGAGCCTCTTTATTACTAGGACCACTGTTATCTACATTACAGCGCCGATCACATCATGTACAAGATAGGCCACTTATAATGTGGTGACAGAGCCTCTTTATTACTAGGACCACTGTTATCTACATTACAGTGCCGATCACATCATGTACAATACAGGCCACTTATAATGTGGTGACAGAGCCTCTTTATTACTAGGACCACTGTTATCTACATTACAGCGCCGATCACATCATTTACAAGATAGGCCACTTATAATGTGGTGACAGAGCCTCTTTATTACTAGGACCACTGTTATCTACATTACAGCGCCGATCACATCATGTACAAGATAGGCCACTTATAATGTGGTGACAGAGCCTCTTTATTACTAGGACCACTGTTATCTACATTACAGCGCCGATCACATCATGTACAAGATAGGCCACTTATAATGTGGTAACAGAGCCTCTTTATTACTAGGACCACTGTTATCTACATTACAGCGCCGATCACATCATGTACAAGATAGGCCACTTATAATGTGGTGACAGAGCCTCTTTATTACTAGGACCACTGTTATCTACATTACAGCGCCGATCACATCATGTACAAGATAGGCCACTTATAATGTTGTGACAGAGCCTCTTTATTACTAGGACCACTGTTATCTACATTACAGTGCCGATCACATCACGTACAATATAGGCCACTTATAATGTGGTGACAGAGCCTCTTTATTACTAGGACCACTGTTATCTACATTACAGCGCCGATCACATCACGTACAATATAGGGCACTTATAATGTGGTGACAGAGCCTCTTTATTACTAGGACCACTGTTATCCACATTACAGCGCCGATCACATCACGTACAATATAGGGCACTTATAATGTGGTGACTGAGCCTCTTTATTACTAGGACCACTGTTATCTACATTACAGCACCGATCACATCATGTACAATATAAGTCACTTATAATGTGGTGACAGAGCCTCTTTATTACTAGGACCACTGTTATCCACATTACAGCGCCGATCACATCACGTACAATATAGGGCACTTATAATGTGGTGACAGAGCCTCTTTATTACTAGGACCACTGTTATCTACATTACAGCGCCGATCACATCACGTACAATATAGGGCACTTATAATGTGGTGACAGAGCCTCTTTATTACTAGGACCACTGTTATCTACATTACAGTGCCGATCACATCACGTACAATACAGGCCACTTATAATGTGGTGACAGAGCCTCTTTATTACTAGGACCACTGTTATCTACATTACAGCGCCGATCACATCATGTACAAGATAGGCCACTTATAATGTGGTGACAGAGCCTCTTTATTACTAGGACCACTGTTATCTACATTACAGCGCCGATCACATCATGTACAAGATAGGCCACTTATAATGTGGTGACAGAGCCTCTTTATTACTAGGACCACTGTTATCTACATTACAGTGCCGATCACATCATGTACAATACAGGCCACTTATAATGTGGTGACAGAGCCTCTTTATTACTAGGACCACTGTTATCTACATTACAGCGCCGATCACATCATGTACAAGATAGGCCACTTATAATGTGGTGACAGAGCCTCTTTATTACTAGGACCACTGTTATCTACATTACAGCGCCGATCACATCATGTACAAGATAGGCCACTTATAATGTGGTGACAGAGCCTCTTTATTACTAGGACCACTGTTATCTACATTACAGCGCCGATCACATCATGTACAAGATAGGCCACTTATAATGTGGTGACAGAGCCTCTTTATTACTAGGACCACTGTTATCTACATTACAGTGCCGATCACATCACGTACAATATAGGCCACTTATAATGTGGTGACAGAGCCTCTTTATTACTAGGACCACTGTTATCTACATTACAGCGCCGATCACATCATGTACAAGATAGGCCACTTATAATGTGGTGACAGAGCCTCTTTATTACTAGGACCACTGTTATCTACATTACAGCGCCGATCACATCATGTACAAGATAGGCCACTTATAATGTGGTGACAGAGCCTCTTTATTACTAGGACCACTGTTATCTACATTACAGCGCCAATCACATCATGTACAAGATAGGCCACTTATAATGTGGTGACAGAGCCTCTTTATTACTAGGACCACTGTTATCTACATTACAGTGCCGATCACATCACGTACAATATAGGCCACTTATAATGTGGTGACAGAGCCTCTTTATTACTAGGACCACTGTTATCTACATTACAGCGCCGATCACATCACGTACAATATAGGGCACTTATAATGTGGTGACAGAGCCTCTTTATTACTAGGACCACTGTTATCCACATTACAGCGCCGATCACATCACGTACAATATAGGGCACTTATAATGTGGTGACTGAGCCTCTTTATTACTAGGACCACTGTTATCTACATTACAGCGCCGATCACATCACGTACAATATAGGGCACTTATAATGTGGTGACAGAGCCTCTTTATTACTAGGACCACTGTTATCTACATTACAGTGCCGATCACATCACGTACAATACAGGCCACTTATAATGTGGTGACAGAGCCTCTTTATTACTAGGACCACTGTTATCTACATTACAGCGCCGATCACATCATGTACAAGATAGGCCACTTATAATGTGGTGACAGAGCCTCTTTATTACTAGGACCACTGTTATCTACATTACAGCGCCGATCACATCATGTACAAGATAGGCCACTTATAATGTGGTGACAGAGCCTCTTTATTACTAGGACCACTGTTATCTACATTACAGTGCCGATCACATCATGTACAATACAGGCCACTTATAATGTGGTGACAGAGCCTCTTTATTACTAGGACCACTGTTATCTACATTACAGCGCCGATCACATCATGTACAAGATAGGCCACTTATAATGTGGTGACAGAGCCTCTTTATTACTAGGACCACTGTTATCTACATTACAGCGCCGATCACATCATGTACAAGATAGGCCACTTATAATGTGGTGACAGAGCCTCTTTATTACTAGGACCACTGTTATCTACATTACAGCGCCGATCACATCATGTACGATATAAGTCACTTATAATGTGGTGACAGAGCCTCTTTATTACTAGGACCACTGTTATCCACATTACAGCGCCGATCACATCACGTACAATATAGGGCACTTATAATGTGGTGACAGAGCCTCTTTATTACTAGGACCACTGTTATCTACATTACAGCGCCGATCACATCACGTACAATATAGGGCACTTATAATGTGGTGACAGAGCCTCTTTATTACTAGGACCACTGTTATCTACATTACAGTGCCGATCACATCATGTACAATACAGGCCACTTATAATGTGGTGACAGAGCCTCTTTATTACTAGGACCACTGTTATCTACATTACAGCGCCGATCACATCATGTACAAGATAGGCCACTTATAATGTGGTGACAGAGCCTCTTTATTACTAGGACCACTGTTATCTACATTACAGTGCCGATCACATCACGTACAATATAGGCCACTTATAATGTGGTGACAGAGCCTCTTTATTACTAGGACCACTGTTATCTACATTACAGCGCCGATCACATCATGTACAAGATAGGCCACTTATAATGTGGTGACAGAGCCTCTTTATTACTAGGACCACTGTTATCTACATTACAGCGCCGATCACATCATGTACAAGATAGGCCACTTATAATGTGGTGACAGAGCCTCTTTATTACTAGGACCACTGTTATCTACATTACAGCACCGATCACATCATGTACAATATAAGTCACTTATAATGTGGTGACAGAGCCTCTTTATTACTAGGACCACTGTTATCCACATTACAGCGCCGATCACATCACGTACAATATAGGGCACTTATAATGTGGTGACAGAGCCTCTTTATTACTAGGACCACTGTTATCTACATTACAGCGCCGATCACATCACGTACAATATAGGGCACTTATAATGTGGTGACAGAGCCTCTTTATTACTAGGACCACTGTTATCTACATTACAGTGCCGATCACATCACGTACAATACAGGCCACTTATAATGTGGTGACAGAGCCTCTTTATTACTAGGACCACTGTTATCTACATTACAGCGCCGATCACATCATGTACAAGATAGGCCACTTATAATGTGGTGACAGAGCCTCTTTATTACTAGGACCACTGTTATCTACATTACAGCGCCGATCACATCATGTACAAGATAGGCCACTTATAATGTGGTGACAGAGCCTCTTTATTACTAGGACCACTGTTATCTACATTACAGTGCCGATCACATCATGTACACTACAGGCCACTTATAATGTGGTGACAGAGCCTCTTTATTACTAGGACCACTGTTATCTACATTACAGCGCCGATCACATCATGTACAAGATAGGCCACTTATAATGTGGTGACAGAGCCTCTTTATTACTAGGACCACTGTTATCTACATTACAGTGCCGATCACATCATGTACAATACAGGCCACTTATAATGTGGTGACAGAGCCTCTTTATTACTAGGACCACTGTTATCTACATTACAGCGCCGATCACATCATGTACAAGATAGGCCACTTATAATGTGGTGACAGAGCCTCTTTATTACTAGGACCACTGTTATCTACATTACAGCGCCGATCACATCATGTACAAGATAGGCCACTTATAATGTGGTGACAGAGCCTCTTTATTACTAGGACCACTGTTATCTACATTACAGCGCCGATCACATCATGTACAAGATAGGCCACTTATAATGTGGTGACAGAGCCTCTTTATTACTAGGACCACTGTTATCTACATTACAGCGCCGATCACATCATGTACAAGATAGGCCACTTATAATGTGGTGACAGAGCCTCTTTATTACTAGGACCACTGTTATCTACATTACAGCGCCGATCACATCATGTACAAGATAGGCCACTTATAATGTGGTGACAGAGCCTCTTTATTACTAGGACCACTGTTATCTACATTACAGCGCCGATCACATCACGTACAATATAGGCCACTTATAATGTGGTGACAGAGCCTCTTTATTACTAGGACCACTGTTATCTACATTACAGCGCCGATCACATCACGTACAATATAGGGCACTTATAATGTGGTGACAGAGCCTCTTTATTACTAGGACCACTGTTATCCACATTACAGCGCCGATCACATCACGTACAATATAGGGCACTTATAATGTGGTGACTGAGCCTCTTTATTACTAGGACCACTGTTATCTACATTACAGCACCGATCACATCATGTACAATATAAGTCACTTATAATGTGGTGACAGAGCCTCTTTATTACTAGGACCACTGTTATCCACATTACAGCGCCGATCACATCACGTACAATATAGGGCACTTATAATGTGGTGACAGAGCCTCTTTATTACTAGGACCACTGTTATCTACATTACAGCGCCGATCACATCACGTACAATATAGGGCACTTATAATGTGGTGACAGAGCCTCTTTATTACTAGGACCACTGTTATCTACATTACAGTGCCGATCACATCACGTACAATACAGGCCACTTATAATGTGGTGACAGAGCCTCTTTATTACTAGGACCACTGTTATCTACATTACAGCGCCGATCACATCATGTACAAGATAGGCCACTTATAATGTGGTGACAGAGCCTCTTTATTACTAGGACCACTGTTATCTACATTACAGCGCCGATCACATCATGTACAAGATAGGCCACTTATAATGTGGTGACAGAGCCTCTTTATTACTAGGACCACTGTTATCTACATTACAGTGCCGATCACATCATGTACAATACAGGCCACTTATAATGTGGTGACAGAGCCTCTTTATTACTAGGACCACTGTTATCTACATTACAGCGCCGATCACATCATGTACAAGATAGGCCACTTATAATGTGGTGACAGAGCCTCTTTATTACTAGGACCACTGTTATCTACATTACAGCGCCGATCACATCATGTACAAGATAGGCCACTTATAATGTGGTGACAGAGCCTCTTTATTACTAGGACCACTGTTATCTACATTACAGCGCCGATCACATCATGTACAAGATAGGCCACTTATAATTTGGTGACAGAGCCTCTTTATTACTAGGACCACTGTTATCTACATTACAGTGCCGATCACATCACGTACAATATAGGCCACTTATAATGTGGTGACAGAGCCTCTTTATTACTAGGACCACTGTTATCTACATTACAGCGCCGATCACATCATGTACAAGATAGGCCACTTATAATGTGGTGACAGAGCCTCTTTATTACTAGGACCACTGTTATCTACATTACAGCGCCGATCACATCATGTACAAGATAGGCCACTTATAATGTGGTGACAGAGCCTCTTTATTACTAGGACCACTGTTATCTACATTACAGCGCCGATCACATCATGTACAAGATAGGCCACTTATAATGTGGTGACAGAGCCTCTTTATTACTAGGACCACTGTTATCTACATTACAGTGCCGATCACATCACGTACAATATAGGCCACTTATAATGTGGTGACAGAGCCTCTTTATTACTAGGACCACTGTTATCTACATTACAGCGCCGATCACATCACGTACAATATAGGGCACTTATAATGTGGTGACAGAGCCTCTTTATTACTAGGACCACTGTTATCCACATTACAGCGCCGATCACATCACGTACAATATAGGGCACTTATAATGTGGTGACTGAGCCTCTTTATTACTAGGACCACTGTTATCTACATTACAGCACCGATCACATCATGTACAATATAAGTCACTTATAATGTGGTGACAGAGCCTCTTTATTACTAGGACCACTGTTATCCACATTACAGCGCCGATCACATCACGTACAATATAGGGCACTTATAATGTGGTGACAAAGCCTCTTTATTACTAGGACCACTGTTATCTACATTACAGCGCCGATCACATCACGTACAATATAGGGCACTTATAATGTGGTGACAGAGCCTCTTTATTACTAGGACCACTGTTATCTACATTACAGTGCCGATCACATCACGTACAATACAGGCCACTTATAATGTGGTGACAGAGCCTCTTTATTACTAGGACCACTGTTATCTACATTACAGCGCCGATCACATCATGTACAAGATAGGCCACTTATAATGTGGTGACAGAGCCTCTTTATTACTAGGACCACTGTTATCTACATTACAGCGCCGATCACATCATGTACAAGATAGGCCACTTATAATGTGGTGACAGAGCCTCTTTATTACTAGGACCACTGTTATCTACATTACAGTGCCGATCACATCATGTACAATACAGGCCACTTATAATGTGGTGACAGAGCCTCTTTATTACTAGGACCACTGTTATCTACATTACAGCGCCGATCACATCATGTACAAGATAGGCCACTTATAATGTGGTGACAGAGCCTCTTTATTACTAGGACCACTGTTATCTACATTACAGCGCCGATCACATCATGTACAAGATAGGCCACTTATAATGTGGTGACAGAGCCTCTTTATTACTAGGACCACTGTTATCTACATTACAGCGCCGATCACATCATGTACAAGATAGGCCACTTATAATGTGGTGACAGAGCCTCTTTATTACTAGGACCACTGTTATCTACATTACAGTGCCGATCACATCACGTACAATATAGGCCACTTATAATGTGGTGACAGAGCCTCTTTATTACTAGGACCACTGTTATCCACATTACAGCGCCGATCACATCACGTACAATATAGGGCACTTATAATGTGGTGACAGAGCCTCTTTATTACTAGGACCACTGTTATCTACATTACAGCGCCGATCACATCACGTACAATATAGGGCACTTATAATGTGGTGACAGAGCCTCTTTATTACTAGGACCACTGTTATCTACATTACAGTGCCGATCACATCACGTACAATACAGGCCACTTATAATGTGGTGACAGAGCCTCTTTATTACTAGGACCACTGTTATCTACATTACAGCGCCGATCACATCATGTACAAGATAGGCCACTTATAATGTGGTGACAGAGCCTCTTTATTACTAGGACCACTGTTATCTACATTACAGCGCCGATCACATCATGTACAAGATAGGCCACTTATAATGTGGTGACAGAGCCTCTTTATTACTAGGACCACTGTTATCTACATTACAGTGCCGATCACATCATGTACACTACAGGCCACTTATAATGTGGTGACAGAGCCTCTTTATTACTAGGACCACTGTTATCTACATTACAGCGCCGATCACATCATGTACAAGATAGGCCACTTATAATGTGGTGACAGAGCCTCTTTATTACTAGGACCACTGTTATCTACATTACAGTGCCGATCACATCATGTACAATACAGGCCACTTATAATGTGGTGACAGAGCCTCTTTATTACTAGGACCACTGTTATCTACATTACAGCGCCGATCACATCATGTACAAGATAGGCCACTTATAATGTGGTGACAGAGCCTCTTTATTACTAGGACCACTGTTATCTACATTACAGCGCCGATCACATCATGTACAAGATAGGCCACTTATAATGTGGTGACAGAGCCTCTTTATTACTAGGACCACTGTTATCTACATTACAGCGCCGATCACATCATGTACAAGATAGGCCACTTATAATGTGGTGACAGAGCCTCTTTATTACTAGGACCACTGTTATCTACATTACAGCGCCGATCACATCATGTACAAGATAGGCCACTTATAATGTGGTGACAGAGCCTCTTTATTACTAGGACCACTGTTATCTACATTACAGCGCCGATCACATCATGTACAAGATAGGCCACTTATAATGTGGTGACAGAGCCTCTTTATTACTAGGACCACTGTTATCTACATTACAGTGCCGATCACATCACGTACAATATAGGCCACTTATAATGTGGTGACAGAGCCTCTTTATTACTAGGACCACTGTTATCTACATTACAGCGCCGATCACATCACGTACAATATAGGGCACTTATAATGTGGTGACAGAGCCTCTTTATTACTAGGACCACTGTTATCCACATTACAGCGCCGATCACATCACGTACAATATAGGGCACTTATAATGTGGTGACTGAGCCTCTTTATTACTAGGACCACTGTTATCTACATTACAGCACCGATCACATCATGTACAATATAAGTCACTTATAATGTGGTGACAGAGCCTCTTTATTACTAGGACCACTGTTATCCACATTACAGCGCCGATCACATCACGTACAATATAGGGCACTTATAATGTGGTGACAGAGCCTCTTTATTACTAGGACCACTGTTATCTACATTACAGCGCCGATCACATCACGTACAATATAGGGCACTTATAATGTGGTGACAGAGCCTCTTTATTACTAGGACCACTGTTATCTACATTACAGTGCCGATCACATCACGTACAATACAGGCCACTTATAATGTGGTGACAGAGCCTCTTTATTACTAGGACCACTGTTATCTACATTACAGCGCCGATCACATCATGTACAAGATAGGCCACTTATAATGTGGTGACAGAGCCTCTTTATTACTAGGACCACTGTTATCTACATTACAGCGCCGATCACATCATGTACAAGATAGGCCACTTATAATGTGGTGACAGAGCCTCTTTATTACTAGGACCACTGTTATCTACATTACAGTGCCGATCACATCATGTACAATACAGGCCACTTATAATGTGGTGACAGAGCCTCTTTATTACTAGGACCACTGTTATCTACATTACAGCGCCGATCACATCATGTACAAGATAGGCCACTTATAATGTGGTGACAGAGCCTCTTTATTACTAGGACCACTGTTATCTACATTACAGCGCCGATCACATCATGTACAAGATAGGCCACTTATAATGTGGTGACAGAGCCTCTTTATTACTAGGACCACTGTTATCTACATTACAGCGCCGATCACATCATGTACAAGATAGGCCACTTATAATTTGGTGACAGAGCCTCTTTATTACTAGGACCACTGTTATCTACATTACAGTGCCGATCACATCACGTACAATATAGGCCACTTATAATGTGGTGACAGAGCCTCTTTATTACTAGGACCACTGTTATCTACATTACAGCGCCGATCACATCATGTACAAGATAGGCCACTTATAATGTGGTGACAGAGCCTCTTTATTACTAGGACCACTGTTATCTACATTACAGCGCCGATCACATCATGTACAAGATAGGCCACTTATAATGTGGTGACAGAGCCTCTTTATTACTAGGACCACTGTTATCTACATTACAGCGCCGATCACATCATGTACAAGATAGGCCACTTATAATGTGGTGACAGAGCCTCTTTATTACTAGGACCACTGTTATCTACATTACAGTGCCGATCACATCACGTACAATATAGGCCACTTATAATGTGGTGACAGAGCCTCTTTATTACTAGGACCACTGTTATCTACATTACAGCGCCGATCACATCACGTACAATATAGGGCACTTATAATGTGGTGACAGAGCCTCTTTATTACTAGGACCACTGTTATCCACATTACAGCGCCGATCACATCACGTACAATATAGGGCACTTATAATGTGGTGACTGAGCCTCTTTATTACTAGGACCACTGTTATCTACATTACAGCACCGATCACATCATGTACAATATAAGTCACTTATAATGTGGTGACAGAGCCTCTTTATTACTAGGACCACTGTTATCCACATTACAGCGCCGATCACATCACGTACAATATAGGGCACTTATAATGTGGTGACAAAGCCTCTTTATTACTAGGACCACTGTTATCTACATTACAGCGCCGATCACATCACGTACAATATAGGGCACTTATAATGTGGTGACAGAGCCTCTTTATTACTAGGACCACTGTTATCTACATTACAGTGCCGATCACATCACGTACAATACAGGCCACTTATAATGTGGTGACAGAGCCTCTTTATTACTAGGACCACTGTTATCTACATTACAGCGCCGATCACATCATGTACAAGATAGGCCACTTATAATGTGGTGACAGAGCCTCTTTATTACTAGGACCACTGTTATCTACATTACAGCGCCGATCACATCATGTACAAGATAGGCCACTTATAATGTGGTGACAGAGCCTCTTTATTACTAGGACCACTGTTATCTACATTACAGTGCCGATCACATCATGTACAATACAGGCCACTTATAATGTGGTGACAGAGCCTCTTTATTACTAGGACCACTGTTATCTACATTACAGCGCCGATCACATCATGTACAAGATAGGCCACTTATAATGTGGTGACAGAGCCTCTTTATTACTAGGACCACTGTTATCTACATTACAGCGCCGATCACATCATGTACAAGATAGGCCACTTATAATGTGGTGACAGAGCCTCTTTATTACTAGGACCACTGTTATCTACATTACAGCGCCGATCACATCATGTACAAGATAGGCCACTTATAATGTGGTGACAGAGCCTCTTTATTACTAGGACCACTGTTATCTACATTACAGTGCCGATCACATCACGTACAATATAGGCCACTTATAATGTGGTGACAGAGACTCTTTATTACTAGGACCACTGTTATCTACATTACAGCGCCGATCACATCATGTACAAGATAGGCCACTTATAATGTGGTGACAGAGCCTCTTTATTACTAGGACCACTGTTATCTACATTACAGCGCCGATCACATCATGTACAAGATACCCCACTTATAATGTGGTGACAGAGGCTCTTTATTTCTAGGACCACTGTTATCTACATTACAGCGCCGATCACATCATGTACAAGATAGGCCACTTATAATGTGGTGACAGAGCCTCTTTATTACTAGGACCACTGTTATCTACATTACAGCGCCGATCACATCATGTACAAGATAGGCCACTTATAATGTGGTGACAGAGCCTCTTTATTACTAGGACCACTGTTATCTACATTACAGTGCCGATCACATCACGTACAATATAGGCCACTTATAATGTGGTGACAGAGCCTCTTTATTACTAGGACCACTGTTATCTACATTACAGCGCCGATCACATCACGTACAATATAGGGCACTTATAATGTGGTGACAGAGCCTCTTTATTACTAGGACCACTGTTATCCACATTACAGCGCCGATCACATCACGTACAATATAGGGCACTTATAATGTGGTGACTGAGCCTCTTTATTACTAGGACCACTGTTATCTACATTACAGCACCGATCACATCATGTACAATATAAGTCACGTATAATGTGGTGACAGAGCCTCTTTATTACTAGGACCACTGTTATCCACATTCCAGCGCCGATCACATCACGTACAATATAGGGCACTTATAATGTGGTGACAGAGCCTCTTTATTACTAGGACCACTGTTATCTACATTACAGCGCCGATCACATCACGTACAATATAGGGCACTTATAATGTGGTGACAGAGCCTCTTTATTACTAGGACCACTGTTATCTACATTACAGTGCCGATCACATCACGTACAATACAGGCCACTTATAATGTGGTGACAGAGCCTCTTTATTACTAGGACCACTGTTATCTACATTACAGCGCCGATCACATCATGTACAAGATAGGCCACTTATAATGTGGTGACAGAGCCTCTTTATTACTAGGACCACTGTTATCTACATTACAGCGCCGATCACATCATGTACAAGATAGGCCACTTATAATGTGGTGACAGAGCCTCTTTATTACTAGGACCACTGTTATCTACATTACAGCGCCGATCACATCATGTACAAGATAGGCCACTTATAATGTGGTGACAGAGCCTCTTTATTACTAGGACCACTGTTATCTACATTACAGTGCCGATCACATCACGTACAATATAGGCCACTTATAATGTGGTGACAGAGCCTCTTTATTACTAGGACCACTGTTATCTACATTACAGCGCCGATCACATCATGTACAAGATAGGCCACTTATAATGTGGTGACAGAGCCTCTTTATTACTAGGACCACTGTTATCTACATTACAGCGCCGATCACATCATGTACAAGATAGGCCACTTATAATGTGGTGACAGAGCCTCTTTATTACTAGGACCACTGTTATCTACATTACAGCGCCGATCACATCATGTACAAGATAGGCCACTTATAATGTGGTGACAGAGCCTCTTTATTACTAGGACCACTGTTATCTACATTACAGTGCCGATCACATCACGTACACTATAGGCCACTTATAATGTGGTGACAGAGCCTCTTTATTACTAGGACCACTGTTATCTACATTACAGCGCCGATCACATCACGTACAATATAGGGCACTTATAATGTGGTGACAGAGCCTCTTTATTACTAGGACCACTGTTATCCACATTACAGCGCCGATCACATCACGTACAATATAGGGCACTTATAATGTGGTGACTGAGCCTCTTTATTACTAGGACCACTGTTATCTACATTACAGCACCGATCACATCATGTACAATATAAGTCACTTATAATGTGGTGACAGAGCCTCTTTATTACTAGGACCACTGTTATCCACATTACAGCGCCGATCACATCACGTACAATATAGGGCACTTATAATGTGGTGACAGAGCCTCTTTATTACTAGGACCACTGTTATCTACATTACAGCGCCGATCACATCACGTACAATATAGGGCACTTATAATGTGGTGACAGAGCCTCTTTATTACTAGGACCACTGTTATCTACATTACAGTGCCGATCACATCACGTACAATACAGGCCACTTATAATGTGGTGACAGAGCCTCTTTATTACTAGGACCACTGTTATCTACATTACAGCGCCGATCACATCATGTACAAGATAGGCCACTTATAATGTGGTGACAGAGCCTCTTTATTAATAGGACCACTGTTATCTACATTACAGCACCGATCACATCATGTACAAGATAGGCCACTTATAATGTGGTGACAGAGCCTCTTTATTACTAGGACCACTGTTATCTACATTACAGTGCCGATCACATCATGTACAATACAGGCCACTTATAATGTGGTGACAGAGCCTCTTTATTACTAGGACCACTGTTATCTACATTACAGCGCCGATCACATCATGTACAAGATAGGCCACTTATAATGTGGTGACAGAGCCTCTTTATTACTAGGACCACTGTTATCTACATTACAGCGCCGATCACATCATGTACAAGATAGGCCACTTATAATGTGGTGACAGAGCCTCTTTATTACTAGGACCACTGTTATCTACATTACAGTGCCGATCACATCACGTACAATATAGGCCACTTATAATGTGGTGACAGAGCCTCTTTATTACTAGGACCACTGTTATCTACATTACAGCGCCGATCACATCATGTACAAGATAGGCCACTTATAATGTGGTGACAGAGCCTCTTTATTACTAGGACCACTGTTATCTACATTACAGCGCCGATCACATCATGTACAAGATAGGCCACTTATAATGTGGTGACAGAGGCTCTTTATTTCTAGGACCACTGTTATCTACATTACAGCGCCGATCACATCATGTACAAGATAGGCCACTTATAATGTGGTGACAGAGCCTCTTTATTACTAGGACCACTGTTATCTACATTACAGTGCCGATCACATCACGTACAATATAGGCCACTTATAATGTGGTGACAGAGCCTCTTTATTACTAGGACCACTGTTATCTACATTACAGCGCCGATCACATCACGTACAATATAGGGCACTTATAATGTGGTGACAGAGCCTCTTTAAGCGCTTTATTTCGGCCTTTCTTCTTGGCGGTTCTCAATTCTCACAAATGAAGGGGTTGTCCAGGTTTTGAGGAAAAAAACCAGAGACTGGCGGGAGACCACAGGGTCATCGGCGCTGGAGCAGCGGGGAATTTCCAGGGGACTATGGGCTTTTTTTATTTTACCATACACGCAGCTGTCCAATTTTTTGGGGTGCAGATAAATGTCAGTCATGAGGTGTCGTAAAGAAGAGAAACGTCACAAGTCATTTATTATGTACAATGTTCCTCATGACACTAATAATAAATCTCTTCCAATATCTCCGCTCACTGGTAATGGCAGTTGTAATATTTCCTATACGAGCTCCTGGGTGGCTCATGGCAACGCTGCTCTGTTGTCATGGTTATTACCGGCTTCAGCTGCGGCCTAGTAGAGGACAGCGGGGGATCTCCAGAACGGCGCCATTCAGGTGACATATCGGGGGCAGGTAGAGCGCCATAACTCTGATCAGAAGCCGACATCTCAGTGTTTTCTGGCGTTAGAGGGTAAATCAGACGTCCGGGGACTATAACAAGAAGACGCCAGGACATGTCCACAGGGGAGATAATAAAAGCGCTGGATTATGGGGACACTCCTGCAGGAGAGCGGTTTTATCTTATCTGGATCTGAATGAAGCTGCACAAGGACCTGCGATCCCTCCATTTCTGCAGACGCCGGAGCTTCAGGACCTCCCAGTGACGTCACTATTCAGCAGTTCCATGACTCTGGGGGTGACAATCACTCCATGGAAACGAGGGCGAGGGGACGGCAGCGGCGTCCAGACCAGAGGACCGAGCAGCCCCTCCATCAAGACCTCCCGTGTGACAGACCCTCCTGATTCTGCATTAGGAGGCAGGAGACGTCAGTACAGCAAACGGCCGAGCCCTGAACAGAAAGACGTCACCCAGATACCGCAGCGGAGGATTCAGGAGCGCTGGGAAGTCTTCATCTGTGGCCGGAGGTTTCCTGTAAGACAGGTGAGAGCGGGGGTGGAGCTTCACACCTGTCCGCCCACTGGTTTACCCACAATGCTCCTTGTCTTTACCCCTCTCACCTGCTCACTTATAGGGTCTATCTGCTTTATACACCCCCTGTCCATATACTCTATTACACCACATGGCCGTCATTACACAGAGCAGCCCCCCCTCCTCCCCCGCAGCCACGCTGTATATATGTTGTGTATATAATGTTCATATGTCTACAGCTTGTGTGTTAATATAAACATAGAGTGTAATTCCTTTAACCCCTTAAGGACACGGCCAATTTTGGCCTTGAGGACAGAGCATTTTTTTTACATTTCCCTCTTTGCATTCCGACGCTCATAACGCTTTTATTTTTTGTACGACGTAGTTGTATGAGACTTTGTTTTTTGCGGGATGAGTTGTACTTTATGTAGGTACCATTTTTTGGTACAAATACATTATCATTCATTTCTATAAATTTTTATTTTGGCGAAAATGCAGAAAATAAAGCAGTTCCGCTGCAGTTTTAATATTTTTTTTTTTACACCATACACCGATCATCATAAATAATGTTATACATTTGTTGTACAGGTTGTTACGGTCGTGGCGATACCAAATATGTCTATATTATTTCAGGTTTTGGGACTTATATTTTAAAAAGTTTATTTATTCTAAAAAATTTGTTTCTGTGTATTTTTTTACTTTTTATTTATTTATTTACCATTATTATTTTTTTACATTCATTGAACTTTTTTTTTTAATCCCATAAAGAGATTTATCATTTTGATTTTTATTGTGTAACTGCAATGTACCGGCATAGATCTATATGCCAGTACATTAGCCTGTTACTGATCGTACACAGGCAGTTGTTAGGGCACACCTCAGTATGCCCTAACAACAGGAAATATGTTCAGACAGCCCTGGGGTCCTTCACTGGACCCTGGACTGTCTGGCCATACGAGTTGTGGGCTTTGATCGCGTCACAGTTATTTTCTGTGACGCGATCAATGTGCAGTCCCCTCTCCTTGAACGCCGCTATCAGCTTTCATCGCGGCATTCAAAGGGTTAACAGCGGAGAGAAGATGTTTCAGAGCGGGGTCGTGGCTGTGTATTACAGCCGTTGCCCCGCTCTGGATCGCGCGCACAGACGCGCAGGGACGGCTGTCACACAGGACGAGTATGCTCGTCCTAATGCGCGAAGTGCTCGCCGCTCAGGACAAGCATACTCGTCCTGTGTCGGCAACCAGTTAATCCGGCATCCAATAATCCAGACACTCTGATAATTCAGCACTTGTTTCTAGCACAGAACTGCAATATAAACCCACAAATCAAGGAGCACTGTGTGTGGGGATCCCCCAATTATTATGCTGGAGCAGGATCATGTAATACCCAAGTCTCCACCAAAAGTAAACAATGGAGGTTGGGAGCCAAAGGGGCCCTAACCATTTGTCCGTATAGGGCCCAGATACCACTAATGGCCGCTCTGGGTCTGGTGTCTTAATTGAATTTGGGGTCTAGTCAGGGGTCTGAATATATTCAGGTGTCTGGTCTAGAGACCGTATTAATATCGGGGTCTGAATTAATTTAGGGCTCTGGTCTGGGGTCTGAATTTAATTTTGGGGTCTGACATCTGACAGATTTTTATCCAATGTAAGTAAAAAAAATGTACATTACTATTCAATGACAGCAAGAAGAGATCTTAAAATCGTAAGGAAATAATACAGAAAGTATATTGAAAAATGTTATATCTTTCCTTTCCTTTTTTATTCGCAGAAACTGGAATAGCCCTTTAACCCTTTAAGGACCAGACTGATTTTCATTTGTTTTTTTCCGCCCTGCCTTCAAAAAGTAATAACTTTTTTTTTATTTTTTCGTTGTCACGGCCATGTGTGGGTTTCATTTTTACGGGACAAGTTGTACTTTCTAATGGTGCTATTTAACCCCTTCCCGACATTTGTTGTAAGTATACGACATGGAAAGCCAGTGCTTCCCGCAAAATGTCGTATACTTACGCCAAATGTTTGGCACCGGCTCAGAGTCGGTGCCATCATCCCCGGATGTCAGCTGTATCTGACAGCTGACATCCTGCTGTAACAGCGGGGACCGAAGTTAACTCCCCGCCATTAACCCCTTAAATGCAGCCGTCAAAAGCGATGGCTACATCAAAGGTGTTTGCATATCATTGGAACCCCAGCAATGAAATCGCTGGGGTGTTGGTGGCTGCAATGGCAACCGGAGGCCTAATAGTGGCCTCACGGTGTGCCTAGCACGGAAAACTTCCAGCCGCCGCCCGGAGGCGTGGCCTGAAAGGCTTCGGTAGTCGCCGGCAAGATGGCGCCGGCTCAGATGAGCCGGCACCATCAGCGGTGGATATCAGCTTTATGTTACAGCTGACATCCACATGTAACGGCAGGAACCGGAGCTAGCTCCGATCCCCGCCATTAACCCCTCAGATGCAGCGATCGGATCCGATCGCTGGATCTTTGTGGTTGCTAGCAGATCGGCAACTGTGCCCTGCAATCGCACAACTGCCGACTGCTACTATGACACCAGGAGACCTAACAATGGCCTCCTGTTTGCCATTACGGAAGCCGATTAGGCCCCGCTCGGAGGCGAAGCCTACTCGGCTTGCTGTCAGTGAATGACTGACAGATCTAATACATTGCACTACGTAGTTAGTGCAATGTATTAGAAAAAAAATCTGACAGTTGGACCTGCAAGTCCCCTAGTGGGACTAAAGTAAAGTGTAAAAAAATGTGAAAAAAAGTTGTCAAAAATATAATAAAAGTTTTAAGTAATAAAATAAAACACAATCGCCCTTTTTCCCTTATCAAGTCCTTTATTATTGAAAAAAAAATAAACCATACGTATTTGGTATCGGCGCGACCGTAACGGCCTAAACTATAAAAATATTATGTTATTTATTTCACGAGGTGAACAACGTAAAAAAAAACTTAAAAGATAATTCCAGAATTTCTGTTTTTTGGTCACTTTGCCCTACAAAAATTGAAATAAAGTGATCAAAAAGTCGCACATATCCAAAAAGGGTGCCTATAAAAACTATAGCTTGTCTCGCAAAAAACAAGCCCTCATACAGCTCCGTCGACAAAAAAATTGGAAAGTTATGGTTCTCACAACTTGGCGACAGAAAAAAGACATTATTTTTACAAAAGTATTTTTATTGTGCAAAAAGTTGTAAAACATAAAAAAAGTGCTATAAATTAGGTATCGCCGGAATCGTACTGACCCACAGAATAAAGTTAACAGGTAATTTATAACGCATGGTGAACGCTGTATAAAAAACTATGACAGAATTGCTGTTTTTTGGTCACCTTGCCTCTCAAAAAATAGGATAAAAGGTGATGAAAAAGTCGCATGTACCCCAAAATGGTACCAATAATAACTACAGCTCGTCCCTCAAAAAAAAACAGCCCTCATACCACTACGTCTATGAAAAAATAAAATAAAAAATATGCAGTTGTGCCCGAGGGGAACATTTCGTCTGTTTCAAGACACGATTTATCAGGGCCCTCAAATTAGGGAACCAGGAAGGGGAGGGCCCAAACATATCTGCTGGAAGCGAGGGTGCCCGTATTATACCAGGACAACACTTCACAGCAAAATTCCACAAACTGCAAAGGTGCGGAGTGTGGACCAAAAGGGGGATAAGAAAGGACACCATATATCAGTGCGGAAAGGATTGCTTCACAGCGTAACACACATCTATGGATCATTTTATAGTTTTTTTACCCCATTATTATGCCACCTGACTATGCCCCTGATGTACTCTGCCCAGCTTACATGTGACCCCACATTATAAATGGAAACACCAGATCAAACAAATCTACTACCAAGCAAAATCTACACTTCAAAAGCCAAATGGCGCTCCCACCCATCTGAGCCCTACAGTGTGCCCAAACAGCAGTTTACTTCCACATATATATGGTGCCGCCATACCTGGGAGAATCCTTTTAACAATTTTTGGGGTGTGTGTCTACAGTGGCATAAGCTGGGCACGACATACTTGCCACTGAATTGGCAATTCTGGGGAAAAATTTGTATTTTTACTTTGCACCTTCCGCAGCACATTTATTTATGGAAAAAACCTGTGGGGTGAAAATTCGCACTACACCCCATACTAAATGCCTTGAGGGGTGTAGTTTCTAAAATGGGGTCACTTCTGGGGGGTTTATTTTATTATTTCCCATCTGAGCCTCTGCAGTTGTGAACCAATTCTGTGTAAATCACCAAATTAGGCCTCAATTTCGCATGGTACTCTCTCAATGAGCCCTGTCAAATGTCCAGGCAAAAGATTAGAGCCCCTTGTAGGGTGATTCTAAAACCGGGAAACACAGCATAATAATTAGAGAGCTGTCTTGTTATGGTGGCACAAGCTGGGCACCACATCTTGGCATATCTATGGAAAAAAATACAATTTTCACTCTGCAATATCGAGTGCACACAAATTGATGCAAAACAGCTGCAGGGTTAACATGCTTACTACAACCCTAGGTAAATGCATTGAGGGGTGTAGTTTCCAAAATGGGGATCCCTTTTGGGGGGTTTCCACTGTTTTGGTCCCACAGGGGTTTTGCAAATGCGACATAGCGACCAGAAACCAATCCAGCAAAATGAGTTTATAACCACATATGGGGTATTGCCGTTCTCGGGAGAAATTGCTTTACAAATTTTGCGCTGCTTTTTCTCCTTCAGTCCTTGTGGAAATTAGAAAAAAATAGCTAAACCTACATTTTCTTTGAAAGAATGTAGATTTTTATTTTCAGGGCCTACTTCCAATAATTTCTGCAAAAAACCTGCAGTGTCAAAATGCTCACTATACCCCTCTATAATTTCCTCAAGGGGTGCAGTTTCCAAAATGGGGCCACTTGTGGGGGGTTTCCACTGTTTTGGTCCCTCAGGGGCTTTGCAAATGTGACATGGCCTCCGCAAACCATTCCTGCTAAATTTGAGCTCCAAAAGTCAAATAGCGCTCTTTCCCTTCTAAGCCCTGCCGTGTGTCCAAGCAGACATTTATGACCGCATGTGGGGTATTGTTTTACTCGGGAGAAATCGCTTTACAAATGTTGTGTTGCTTTTTCTCCTTTAGTCCTTGTGGAAATAAAAAAAAATTAGCTAAACCTACATTTTATTTGAAAGAATGTAGATTTGCATTTTCACAGCCTACTTCCAAAAAATGTCTGCAAAAAAACTGTCCGGTCAAAATGCTCACTGTACCCCTAAATAAATTCCTTCGAGGGGTGTAGTTTCCCAAATGGGGTCACTTTTGGGGGGTTTCCGCTGTTTTGGTACCACAAGAGCCCTTCAAAACTGACATGAAGCCTAAAATATATTCTAATAAAAAGGAGACCCCAAAATCCTCTAGGTGCTCCTTTGCTTCTGAGGCCGGTGCTTCAGTCCAGTAGCACGCTACGGCCACATGTGGGATATTTCCTAAAACTGCAGAAACTGGGCAACAAATATTGAGTTGCATTTCTCTGGTTAAACTTTGTGTTACAAAAAAAATGGATTCAAAATTAATTTCTGCAACAACAAAAAATTTTGTTTGTAAATTTCACCTCTACTTTTGTTTAATTCCTGTGAAACGTCTAAAGGGTTAAGAAACTTTCTAAATGCTGTTTTGAATACTTTGAGGGTTGAAGTTTTTAAAATGACATATGGGGGATGTTAATTAGCAATAATTGTGTGTGGTATTACTATCTGTCTTACAAGCAGATACATTTAAATTTAGAAAAATGCTAATTTATATACTGTATGTATCGAGCAAATATTGGCAGTAACATAAAGTCCAATGTGTCACGAGAAAACAATCTCAGAATCGCTTGGATAGGTTAAAGCATTCCGAAGTTATTACCACATAAAGGGAAACATGTCATATTTGAAAAATGAGGCTCTGTCAGGAAGGTCAAAAGTGGCTAAAGAGGGAAGGGGTTAATATTATGTGTGATGTACTGGGAAGCTGGAAACATTTTTTTTAGAATGGAGTGGAATTGGAAAAAACCAGCAGGCCGGCATTTTCTTATGGATTTCGTTTATACGGTGTTCACTGTACAGTGAAAGTGACGTGTTACCTTTATTCTGACGGTCAGTGCGATCGCGGTGATACCAAATTGATATCGTTTTTGTTATGTTTTATTACCTTTAAAAAAAATACAATGTTTGAAAAAAATATTTGCACCAAATTGTGACCCCCATAATAACGTTTTTATATTTCTGTGTACAGGGCTGTGCAAGGCGTCTTTTTGTACGTGGAAAGATGTGGTTTTTATTGATACCATTTTGGGGAATGTCGGGCATTTCAAACACTTCATTCAGTTTTGTGGGCGGTTGTAGTGGCAAAAAAACAGCGATTCAGACATTTTTAAATCTTTTTCACGCTACGGCGTTCACCATATTGGATAAATATTTTTATATTATTATAGTTTGGGTATTTTCGGACGCAGGGATACCTAATGTGTTTATGTTTATTTTTATATTGTGATCTAGGGAATTTTTTTTATTGTTTTTTTAGCCCCTCTAGAGGATTTGTACCTGCGATCATTGGATCGCTTGTGCCATAGACTGCAATATCACAGTATTGCAGTCTATGGTGAAATCAGTGCTTTGTTATTGAGACCTGCCACAGGCAGGTCCTAATAGCAATCTTCCTATAGCGGGGCTGGGAGCGTTCACAAGGCGGCCAGCTGCTAGAGGAACACACCGGCTCCCGCCATCTTGCCGCGTGTGAGCCGGTGTTACACAGCAGAGACCCAGCGGCTATGGCGCCCGCTCTGCTTCTGAGCAGGCGCCATATTTAAATACCCTTTCCTTTACATAAATAGCCAGTGCAGCGACAGGAAAGGGTTAACAGGAAATAACTCCGAAGCAAAACGTTCTTCTTTTCTGCCCCCCTTCAGCCCCCGTAGCATTGATTTGATCACATCTCTATATAAATAGTAAATCTGTCTAGTTATGAAGTGATATGTCACCTCACCATACTGTGGCGTTACATTACTGAGCAGTCTTGCCATTCAGGAGGGTGGACAATTTGGGTGACAACAGTTGTCTGGGTTTTCTCTGGGCAGATATACAGAAGTGTCCTTCCTTATCTTATGTCTTCGGCCCCATGCACACGACCGTATTTTTCATCCGTAATTACGGACCCATTCATTTCTATTGGCCACGGAAACCTTTCTGTATTTTTGCTGAAAAAATGATAGAACCTGCCACTCTCCCATAGAAGCCTATGGGCGCTTCCGTATATACGGACGGCTACCGATGTGTATCCGTAAACCATCCGTATTTACAGAAGTGTTGCTAAGCAACATGTTGGTGACATCATTTGCAGCCTCCCTTTTTTTTGACGTATCCGTATATACGGATCAAATACGGATGCACTACAGACCGTATTTGCGGATACAGTTCCATATGTATACGGATAAGTTACGGATGACTACGGATTCGTATTTACCGACAGTATTTACGGATAGATAAAAATACGGTCATGTGCATGGGGCCTAACCCGAGATGTATGGCGCGAGATGTTAAACGAAGATGTAAAAGAAAGTACTTACTCGGACGGATGCCATATGTCGCCCATAGACTCCCATGTTAAAAACAAGTGTACGTTGCTTTTTTTTTGCTAGATGGCACGAGATTGTATTGAATTGGTATTATGATACATTGTATAACTTGATGCAAGTTAAGGGTTAACACATCTGTAAGGCCCAGTTCGCACAGTTTTTTGATGCGGAAACCGTATCAGATTTAGTGTCAAAAAAAGTCCCAAACCGCCTCCCATTGATTTCAATGGGAGGTGGAGGCGTTTTTTTCCGCGGCGGATTTCAGCCGCTCGTGTTACAAGAAAGCTGCATGCTCTTTCTTGCCGCGGTTCCGCCTCTGACATCCCATTGAAATCGATGGAAGGCAGAGAAAGCGTTTTTCGAGCCGTTTTTTACCCGAAAAATGCAGCGAAAAAGGCCACGAAAATAGCGGTAAGAATTTGCAGGCAGATTTTCCATTCCTGAATGAATTTTGAGGCAGATTTTTCTAACTGAGAATTATTATTTTTATTTACAATCTATTTACGTTTTTTTCTTCCCTTTTTAGAGATGACGTGTCTTCATATGATGTCATCAGTCCTACTCCTATGTGGTGAACAGGTAAGTTACAAGAGGTAGGTGACTATTTACATATTTCACATAGAGTATATATGTATACTGCTACACATGGCCGGACGTGTTGCACCCATAAAATGGCGTAATCAGGAAACATTGGTGACATATTTAGGAATGAATGACTCTCTTTTATGGACAGCTGTAGACACATGAAGGATTTTTGTGGGAATGATCTTCTACATGGGGAATAATGCCGGGGTTGCAGATATCTTGTAATGTCTGCCCCTTACATGAAGAGAGTCTCTATAGTGAGACATATGAGAATGCGTGTACGATTGGGAGCAGATCCCATCTACAGCCGGCTTACCCCATATCCTTCCAAATCACTTTACCGCATCATGGGAAATACCTATTTTTGTTGGCAACTTTGCCCATGAAGGAACTTTATGCTTTAAGTTGGGGCTACATGGGAATTTCTAATCATGTGCAACACAAATGCCTACTAGTACTACAGGGGCTCAGCAAATGTGACATGGCGCCCAGAAACCATTCCAAACTCCAAATGGTGCTCCTTCCATTCTGAGCCCTACCGTGTGTCCAAACAGATGTTTATGACCACATGTGGGGTATTGTTTTACTCGGGAGAAATTGTTTAACAAATGTCGCGGTGCTTTTTCTCCTTTAGTCCTTGTGGAAATGAAAAAAAAATAGCTAAACCTACATTTTCTTTGAAAAAATTAAGATTTTCATTTTTACAGCCTACTTCCAATAAGTTCTGTAAAACGCCTGTAGGGTCAAACTGCTCACTGTACCCCTAGATAATTTCCTCATGGGGTGTAGTTTCCAAAATGGGGTCACTTGTGGGGGTTTCCACTGTTTTGTCCCCCCAGGGGCTTTGCAAATGCGACATGGCCTCCGCAAACCATTCCTGCTAAATTTGAGCTCCAAGAGCCAAATGGCGCTCTTTCCCTTCTAAGCCCTGCCATGTGTCCAAACAACCATTTATTACCACATGTGGGGTATTGTTTTACTCGGGAGAAATTGCTCTACAAATGTTGTGGTGCTTTTTCTACTTTAGTTCTTTTGGAAATGAAAAAAAATTAGCTAAACCTACATTTTATTTGAAAAAATGTAGATTTTCATTTTCATGGCTTAGTTCCAAAAATTTTTGCAAAAAAACTGGCAGGTCAAAATGCTTTCTACACCCCTAAATAAATTCCTCGAAGGGTGTAGTTTCCCAAATGGGGTCACTTTTGGGGGGTTTCCACTGTTTTAGTTCCACAAGACCTCTTCAAATCTGACATGGTGCCTAAAATATATTCTAATAAAAAGGAGACCCCAAAATCCACTAGGTGCTCCTTTGCTTCTGAGGCCGGTGCTTCAGTCCAGTAGCAGCTACGGCCACATGTGGGATATTTCCTAAAACTGCAGAACCTGGGCAATAAATATTGAGTTGCATTTCTCTGGTAAAACCTTCTGTGTTACAAAAAAAATGGATTCAAAATGAATTTCTGGAAAAAAATAATGAACTTTGTAAATTTCACCTCTAGTTTGCCTTAATTCCTGTGAAATGTCTAAAGGGTTAAGAAACTTTCTAAATGCTGTTTTGAATACTTTGAGGGGTGCAATTTTTAAAATGGGGTGACTTATTGGGGGTTTCTAATATCTAAAAGCCAATGACCTCAAAGCCACTTCACAACTGAACTGGCCCCTGTAAAAATAGCCTTTTGAAATTTTCTTGAAAATGTGAGAAATTGCTACTAAAGTTCTAAGCCTTATAATGTCCTAGAAAAATAAAAGGATGTTCAAAAAACGATGCCAATCTAAAGTAGACATATGGGGGATGTTAATTAGCAACATTTTTGTATGTTATAACTGCCTGTCTTACAAGCAGATACATTTAAATTGAGAAAAATGCTAATTTTTGCCTTTTTTCGCAAAATTTTGGTGTTTTTCACAATTAAATACTGAATGTATCGGGCAAATTTTGCCAATAACATAAAGTACAATGTGTCACGAGAAAACAATCTCAGAATCGCTTGGATAGGTAAAAGCATTCCGGAGTTATTACCACATAAATTGAAACATGTCAGATTTGAAAAATGAGGCTCTGTCAGGAAGGTCAAAAGTGGCCACAGCAGGAAGGGGTTAAAGAGGCTCTGTCACCACATTATAAGTGCCCTATGTCATACATAAGGAGATGGGCGCTGTAATGTAGGTGACAGTAATGCTTTCTATTAAACAAAACAATCTATTTTCACCACTTTATTAGCGATTTTAGATTTATGCTAATGAGTGTCTTAATGCCCAAGTGGGTGTATTTTTACTTCAGACCAAGTGGGCGTTGTACAGGGGAGTGTATGACGCTGACCAATCAGTGTCATGCACTCCTCTCCATTCATTTAGGCAGCGCATAGGGATACTTTTAGATTGCTATGTGCTGTCTTATACTAACACATTAACAATACTGAAGTGTTTAGACAGTGAATAGACATTCCACGGGATGTCTATTCACAATCTCTGCACTTCGTTAATGTGTCTATGGTAGTTACAGCAGAGCACAGCGTAATCTCGCGAGATTACGCTGTAGATGACAGGTTACAACGAGATGTTGCCCTAGAAAAGGGCCAAAACAAAGAGAGACCTAAAGAGGCCAAAATAAATGGTACCCAAATGAGGACCATAGAAATGGTGCCCGAGAAAGGACCATATAAATAGTGCCCGAGGACCACTGAAATGGTGCCTGCGTGTGGCCAAAAACAGATGATGCCCTAGAAAAGGGCCAAAACAAAGAGAGCCCTAAAGAGGCCAAATAAATGGTACCTAGATGAAGACCATAGAAATGGTTCCTGAGTAAGGACTATATAAATAGTGCCCGAGGACCACTGTAATGGTGCCTGCAAGTGGCCAGCAACAGATGATGCCCTAGAAAAGGGCTAAAACAAAGAGAGCCCTAAAGAGGCCAAATAAATGGTACCTAGATGAAGACCATAGAAATGGTTCCCGAGTAAGGACTGTATAAATAGTGCCCGAGGACCACTGAAATGGTGCCTGCGTGTGGCCAAAAACAGATGCCCTAGAAAAGGGTCAGAACAAATAGAGCCCTAAAGAGGCTAAAATAAATGGTAATGGATGAGTATAATATAGTGAGTGTGGGTAGGTTTGTGTAAAATGGAAGTGTGTTATTTAGTGAGTGCAAATAAGTATATAATAGATGAGTGTAACTTAGTGAGTTTGGGTAGGTATATAATGGATGAGTGTAATATAGTGAGTGCAGATAGGTAGGTATATAATGGATGAGTGTAATATAGTGAGTGCAGGTAGGTATATAAAGGATGAGTGTAATATAATGAGTGCAGGTAGGTATATAATGTATGAGTGTAATATAGTAAGTGCAGGTAGGTATATAATGGATGAGTGTAATATAGTGAGTGCAGATAGGTAGGTATATAATGTATGAGTGTAATATAATGAGTGCAGGTAGGTATATAAAGGATGAGTGTAATATAATGAGTGCAGGTAGGTATATAATGTATGAGTGTAATATAATGAGTGCAGGTAGGTATATAATGGATGAGTGTAATATAGTGAGTGCAGGTAGGTATATAATGTATGAGTGTAATATAGTGAGTGCAGGTAGGTATATAATGGATGAGTGTAATATAATGAGTGCAGGTAGGTATATAATGCATGAGTGTAATATAGTGAGTGCAGGTAGGTATATAATGGATGAGTGTAATATAGTGAGTGCAGGTAGGTATATAATGGATGAGTGTAATATAATGAGTGCAGGTAGGTATATAATGTATGAGTGTAATATAATGAGTGCAGGTAGGTATATAATGTATGAGTGTAATATAGTGAGTGCAGGTAGGTATATAATGGATGAGTGTAATATAATGAGTGCAGGTAGGTATATAATGTATGAGTGTAATATAATGAGTGCAGGTAGGTATATAATGTATGAGTGTAATATAGTGAGTGCAGGTAGGTATATAATGTATGAGTGTAATATAGTGAGTGCAGGTAGGTATATAATGTATGAGTGTAATATAGTGAGTGCAGGTAGGTATATAATGTATGAGTGTAATATAATGAGTGCAGGTAGGTATATAATGGATGAGTGTAATATATTGAGTGCAGGTAGGTATATAATATATGAGTGTAATATAGTGAGTGCAGGTAGGTATATAATGGATGAGTGTAATATAATGAGTGCAGGTAGGTATATAATGGATGAGTGTAATATAATGAGTGCAGGTAGGTATATAATGGATGAGTGTAATATAGTGAGTGCAGGTAGGTATATAATGGATGAGTGTAATATAGTGAGTGCAGGTAGGTGTATAATGTATGAGTGTAATATAGTGAGTGCAGGTAGGTATATAATGGATGAGTGTAATATAGTGAGTGCAGGTAGGTATATAATGGATGAGTGTAATATAGTGAGTGCAGGTAGGTAGGTATATATTGGATGAGTGTAATATAGTGAGTGCAGATAGGTATATAATGTATGAGTGTAATATAGTGAGTGCAGGTAGGTATATAATGTATGAGTGTAATATAGTGAGTGCAGGTAGGTATATAATGTATGAGTGTAATATAATGAGTGCAGGTAGGTATATAATGTATGAGTGTAATATAGTGAGTGCAGGTAGGTATATAATGTATGAGTGTAATATAGTGAGTGCAGGTATGTATATAATGGATGAGTGTAATATAATGAGTGCAGGTAGGTATATAATGGATGAGTGTAATATAATGAGTGCAGGTAGGTATATAATGGATGAGTGTAATATAATGAGTGCAGGTAGGTATATAATGAATGAGTGTAATATAGTAAGTGCAGATAGGTAGGTATATAATGTATGAGTGTAATATAATGAGTGCAGGTAGGTATATAATGGATGAGTGTAATATAATGAGTGCAGGTAGGTATATAATGGATGAGTGTAATATAGTGAGTGCAGGTAGGTATATAATGGATGAGTGTAATATAGTGAGTGCAGGTAGGTATATAATGGATGAGTGTAATATAGTGAGTGCAGGTAGGTATATAATGGATGAGTGTAATATAGTGAGTGCAGGTAGGTATATAATGGATGAGTGTAATATAGTGAGTGCAGGTAGGTATATAATGGATGAGTGTAATATAGTGAGTGCAGGTAGGTATATAATTGATGAGTGTAATATAGTGAGTGCAGGTAGGTATATAATGGATGAGTGTAATATAGTGAGTGCAGGTAGGTATATAATGGATGAGTGTAATATAATGAGTGCAGGTAGGTATATAATGGATGAGTGTAATATAATGAGTGCAGGTAGGTATATAATGGATGAGTGTAATATAATGAGTGCAGGTAGGTATATAATGTATGAGTGTAATATAATGAGTGCAGGTAGGTATATAATGGATGAGTGTAATATAATGAGTGCAGATAGGTAGGTATATAATGTATGAGTGTAATATAGTAAGTGTAGGTAGGTATATAATGGATGAGTGTAATATAGTGAGTGCAGGTATGTATATAATGGATGAGTGTAATATAATGAGTGCAGGTAGGTATATAATGGATGAGTGTAATATAATGAGTGCAGGTAGGTATATAATGTATGAGTGTAATATAGTGAGTGCAGGTAGGTATATAATGGATGAGTGTAATATAGTGAGTGAAGGTAGGTATATAATGGATGAGTGTAATATAATGAGTGCAGGTAGGTATATAATGTATGAGTGTAATATAATGAGTGCAGGTAGGTATATAATGGATGAGTGTAATATAATGAGTGCAGGTAGGTATATAAATGTATGAGTGTAATATAATGAGTGCAGGTAGGTATATAATGGATGAGTGTAATATAGTGAGTGCAGGTAGGTATATAATGGATGAGTGTAATATAATGAGTGCAGGTAGGTATATAATGGATGAGTGTAATTAATGAGTGCAGGAGGTATATATGGATGAGTGTATATGCAGGTAGGTATATAATGTATGAGTGTAATATAGTGAGTGCAGGTAGGTATATAATGGATGAGTGTAATATAATGAAGTGCAGGTAGGTATATAATGGATGAGTGTAATATAGTGAGTGCAGGTAGGTATATAATGTATGAGTGTAATATAGTGAGTGCAGGTAGGTATATAATGGATGAGTGTAATATAATGAGTGCAGGTAGGTATATAATGGATGAGTGTAATATAAAGAGTGCAGGTAGGTACATAATGTATGAGTGTCATATAGTGAGTGCAGGTAGGTATATAATGGATGAGTGTAATATAATGAGTGCAGGTAGGTATATAATGTATGAGTGTAATATAGTGAGTGCAGGTAGGTATATAATGTATGAGTGTAATATAATGAGTGCAGGTAGGTATATAATGGATGAGTGTAATATAGTGAGTGCAGGTAGGTATATAATGGATGAGTGTAATATAATGAGTGCAGGTAGGTATATAATGGATGAGTGTAATATAGGAGTGCAGGTAGGTATATAATGTATGAGTGTAATATAATGAGTGCAGGTAGGTATATAATGGATGAGTGTAATATAATGAGTGCAGGTAGGTATATAATGTATGAGTGTAATATATGAGTGCAGGTAGGTATATATGGATGAGTGTAATATAATGAGTGCAGGTAGGTATATAATGGATGAGTGTAATATATGGAGTGCAGGTAGGTATATAATGGATGAGTGTTATATAGTGAG